>NC_139574.1:30909334-31134334 GCF_946808225.1 Silurus aristotelis
TATATATATATATATATATATATATATATATATATATATATATATATATATATATATACACACACACACACACACACACACACACACACACACACACACACACACACACAGACATACATACAATTGTATCCACCAATTTCTGGAGGTGGCACCATATAGTGACCGCTGACCTCTTGGCCTCTTGGTCTCTCTGCTGCTCTTTGTCTCTGCTCTACTGAAGAGGTGAACACTGGGAAATAAAGTAAATAAGAATACGAGCGACGCACTTTTGCACCAGGTTTTAACCGACATGGTTTATTTTGCAGGTGGATACACACAATGTAGCATTGCAATGTTGGAGTTAGAGCATTATTAAGTCAGGCGACTGAATATGTTAAAGTAACCACAGCCCCTCTGGTCTGTCCATGCATTTTATTTCTATTTTATATATATATATATATATATATACACCCTCTGTTTCTCGACTTGTACAGATAGTGCAAGATGACATTTCTCTTGCACAGATTATTATAAAAAAGTTATTTTGTACAACTCTATGGAAAGAAAAGTGGGGAAGAGAAAACTACTATTTGTAGATCTTTGTGCCTTCAATATGGCTGTACCTGTAAACAAAGCTGAGATATAAGTATGTTTTTTGTGTGGGTTTTTTTGTTTGTTTGTTTGTTTTTTGACTGCACTGTACAGCTTGATGTCATTCTGTCAGCAGGAGCGACTGCCGATGGGGACCTAATCTGTAAATGTTCTTTCCTTTGGTTTTGTTTGCTTGTTTTGTTTATAAAAAGGCTGATTAGTTTTTAAAAAAGAAAAAAAAAAAAAAAAATTCTGTATACATTATGCAAATTGACCCCATTAGTGTAACATAAAAGAGCAACATGCATAAAACATATGTAAAAAAAAAAAAAAATCAGCTGATCAAAAAGATTCAACCAGGTGTTTTCATAGGGACCTTTTTCAGTATGATTGCAATATGTGTGTCCGTGGGTGTGTGTGTGTGTGTGTGTGTGTGTGTGTGTGTATGCCAGAGTGCACTGTTTGCACTCGCATATAAATGTGTGTACATGTAAATTTATAGGTCTATATAAAAATTTATATGTACAAATCTACATGTTTAATTATGTGTGTTAACGTGTATACATGCCTTTCTATGTATACAGTGAAGAAGTGTACATACACACATAGATAAGCATGTGTGGAGTGGAAATGAATAAATGAGAGTGTGCAATATAAAAAGCCGTTGTGCTTGCATCCGAGAACCCAAAGTAAGGACAAGGATCCCTGATGTGTGACTATTGAATAAAACACTGTTTTGTAGGATGTGTGTGATATAATTGGATTTCATATATTGCTTTAGGAGGTGAGTATTAGCCTGTAGTGTTACAACACAACAAAATGGGATTTTTCATTTATCCAATATAACCAAGGCATGACATTCTCCCATGTGATTTGTGCATGGTGCCTTTTAACGTTAGCTCATTTGGTTGATGTTTTGTTTCCAGATAACTAATTTAAGATTAAAAGTTGTAAGACATTTGAGAACTGGATGGTTATGCAATTGAACCTAACAGCGGCAGCTTGTTGGAGCTGGGACTTGAACTCTGAACTATCTGATTATCAACCTAAAGGCTTAACCTTTGATAAATTTAAGACAATGGTCCTGATTTGAGCACATTTAGTCAAAGTCATCTTTGTTAACATGGCACTAAGATTCACACATAAACATTTAATATACATTTTTTACAAGGGTTAAAATGATGACTAACTGGTAAGTAAGGGGTGTGGTGATGCTCTGATGTGAAGGGTTTTTAGTTAAGAAGAGATTGAGGTGTGCTATTCTAGCTATAGGGTCCTGATTTCGATTCTCAATTATTAACCCTGTATTTCATGCTATCTCTACATTTATGAGGGTTTGCTTTGCAAACAAATATGTAAAAATTTAACTAATATTGTGTGTAAATCTGACTAGAAAACCATAGGACTTTTAAAAAGCTACCTTTACTTTAAAAAGCTACTATTACTGTTACATTTCTCTGACGTTAGACTTTGTTTTATGTTAAATTAACTTCTCAAGTAGCTTTAACACTGACTCACATTCTCAGTTTTTCTTTCTTTTTTAACCAGGAATCTAACTGAAATGTCCCATTGCTTTTTATGAACAGCTGTGACATTTGCACAGAATTACTGGTGCAATACCATGTTTCAACCAGAGGGGGCCAGTAATGTAAAAAAAAAAAGAAAAATGAATATCCTATGGCTTTAAAGAAAACAGGTAAGCATGTTGACTGTACCAAAGGAGAAATACAATTTAATTTAGTTATACTTAGCAGGACACACGATTTTTTTATTATGAATTTGAGTATCTCATTTACAGTCATTTACACTAGGTGTCTTAACATTTTCACTAACACACACCAACCAACGTGTAAACACAATTCCATCATCTAGTGCACTTTAAAACAGACTTTAGAGGATAGATACTACTATAGAATTTCTCAATTTATAGATAAAACTCATGCCAAAATATATTTTTTAAGCTGAATAAAACAGTCTTGCTGCAACAACAGAGGACACCACACGCGAATACATTTACATATATTCATAAATACGATACAGTACTGCATTTGAGACACGGTAAAGACATGCACTGTAAAACAGTGTACAGATTACACACTGCTGAACTTGTTAGTATATTTCAGAGCATAAACCATTTCCAAGAACACACTTCAGTTAAACAGAACTTATTGAATCACAAGTTGATCATCACAGGCGCATACGATTACATGCAAACAGGATAATATTGCAACCCTGATACGTGTGTGGTGCTACTACAAGTGTATCAGGTATCAGCATTCACACTGGTTAGCTCTGTAGGTCTTGTCATGTAAATTTTCTTTTAAAGAAAGCATTCATGGTAATATTAAGGATGCTTATTATTGCAGGTACTTTGGTATAATATGTTAGGACATGCTATACATCCAACTTTCTTGTGTATCAATCATTAAAAATTCAAGCCTCAAGCTTAAAACTCCAAGCCTTATGCCATTGTAGCCCCTAGTTGCCCTATGCGAGGGCTTTTCGGGACCTTCTGTAAAATATGGAATGATCCCATTTGCATTTTTGCTCAAGATTTAAACGATATGTTTTACTTAGAAGCCTCTATCAAACATAGACGTTACTTAGCTATATTAATAAATGAAGACTATGCCAGAATTACCTCAAAAGGCAAAGCGAAGCAAAAGTATTTTTTTATGTTAATTTTTCCCCCCAGCAATCAAAGTTAAACAATAGTTTAACATTTTATTCAAAATACAAGAAAAATTTACATTATCTTTACTAAATGTTTCAATCTGTTGAAAATTTATAGCAGCACTTCATTGACTGCGTACAAGCAAAACTTTATTTTGCACACTGTTTTCTGTTCAAAGAGAGGGAATTATTTATTAAATGTATTGTTCCTAATTAACTTACTTAATAAACTTAATAAAATTGTTACCTAGAAAAGTGTTGGCCACCTACTTCTTCAAAACGATGGTAAAGCTTCATCATTTTAGAAACATGCAGTGAAAAATTCATTCCCTGTTTCTTGCTATATGATAATGTTAGCAAAATCGTTCATGCTGTTTTGTGATAAATAAGATTAGGAAGATTTAAACAAAACATATTAGGGAAAACTTTGGGGTAGAAAAAAACATAGTGTGTGCAAAATAGTGTATGTAAAATACACAGTAAGCGAAAAATCATTTTATTCACATTGGTAGACAGTGTTACCTGAGGTCACCTTTCTCCTATACGCTCCTGTCTGATTCGAAACAGCCTTGAAGTAAGGAACTAATGTTCTTTCTTTTGTAGACAAAAAAATTTGACTATGGAAGCTATAGCTAGAAGGAAGAAAATTATTTGTAAAAGCTGACAGGGGCTTTAAGACAAGACTGGGTACATGGGTTCCTTTTCAACATTTTTGACTAGTTTCTTCTTGGTTATGGCTTTCCAGACTGGCTCATCTTGGGGATCGAAACGGTAACCGGTTGTCCGACTGGTGCAGAGATTTGGGCTTTGAAGCTCTGTTGACCACCAGCTGTCCCTCGCTGAACCTCAGAACAGTACATACGAGTTACTTCCACCTTCCTGTGACCGGGAATGGAGGTAGACTGGCTGTAAGAGAGTCCACTGACACAAATTGGTATTATCTTCTCTCTGCTTGACCCAGCTGAAGATGGGTCAGTAAAGGCATTAGAGAAGTGCTCTTTAAATCGACTGAAGAACCCTGGACGCACTTTTGGTGTTGCTAGTGGACGGCCCAGATTTAGCAGGACAGGTTGCCCTACGGTAGGTTCATTAATTTCTCTTTGCAGAACAGAAATTTCACACGGTTTCTCTGGAGGTACGTTTGAATCTTCACAACCAAATGTCTCACCCTCTTTAGGAACATAATCCTCCAGGTCTTCCAGGGTGAACACTTTATTCCCACCATCTAAGGGATCATTACTGTGGTTCTCAAACCCAGCTGCCTGATTATCATCGGAGTCAGTGTCTATTTCTGTCAAGAGACATGGCTGATCAAATTCCACAACTTCCACTTCTGCAGAACCCACATTTTCAGCTTCTGACTCGTTTGCTGCCTCATTGTTCCAAGAGAGATTTTGCGAGTCCATGCCAGCTCCAGACATTTCCATTGCCTCTACTAACTTGTTGTTAGAGTTGTTAATGTTAGGGTTATCAGGGGGTTGCCTCTTGCTGGGAGAAGCACCTCTTCTCCTCGGCAGCTTTGGTGACTTGTTCACTTTATACTCAATAATCTCTTCCACCTCGACCCATTTGGGGTTTCTGGCTGTGGCGCCCTCAGGTTCTGTCACATACAGAGTGGGGACGGTTTTTCTTGCCAGTGTTCTTCTCTGTCGTTGGGGTTCAGGGGTGGAGGTTTCAGAGCGATAAACTCCCATGGAGGATGTGCGGGGAGAGGCATGGCGCTTCATTCGTGTGTTCTTTACCACAGTGGTGATGGTCTCCTCTCTGCAAAAGGATTTGTAGTTCACAATTGCAAATCGCTGTATATACAATAAATATCTGTTACAGTTAACTGTTAATGGTTTCTATTGATGAAGTACAAAATAAAAAAGAATATTTAAACCATGAAAATAACTGCAAATGCTGCAATAAGGTATTAACAAAATTTTAAACAGTTGGCAACAAATTTTACTATCGACTATTTACAGCTAGTTATGATTAACATGTTTTGTCAAGTCCTCAAGGCATCCTGCTAAAGGGACTGAGAACTGATGTCCTGATTTCAGGCATTAAAAATCTCAACAATGTTACACAATGAATGAGTGAGTGAGTGAGTGAGTGAGTGAGTGAGTGAGTGAGTAAATGAGTGAGTAAGTGAATTAATAAATGGGGGATGGATGGATGTATAGATGGATAGTTTAATGGATAAATGGATGGGTAGAGAACACAATTGTTCCAAGTACTGGAACAGCCTCTGGCCTTGGTTTTGTATTTTACACCTTTTATACCAAAAACTATTAAAATAGGTTTGGTCTATAATTCTTTTTTTTTAAAATAGACAAACATAAATAAATAGCCTACATGTTATTTCCCATTACATGAAATACATTTAAAGCAGTGTTTTCTTCTATTTGTACTTAATTTGTACTTGATTTAATTCTACATTCACAGTGTATTTATTTTTTGTACTGAATTGATAGAAATGCAAATACAATAAAAAAAAATTTAACTTACATGATTATGGTTTTCTTTGGTACTTTTGTTTCTTGTTCGGTAACTAGAAGAAAACAAAACCCCACACAAATGAAATTATAATTAATAAAAATTTGGCACAGTGAAAGGAGCAGGTTTTCAAGAATAAATTAAAAAAATATTTTTCATAATATATGTAATATAATCAAATTCAAAAAAGTTAATTTAATTCAATGGGTTCTCGTCCTGGGTTTTTGCTAGAGTCTTACTGACACAATTTCATTATCAATAATTAACTTTAAATCATCATCTTTACCTTCAATAGAGATGGCCTGCTCTCTTCCTGCCATTGCAACTGTAGGAAGAACCAGCTCTGCCCCACACCTCGCATTGCCAAGCCGGTTCGAGAGCTAGACAAAAAAATAAAAATCTAGGTGATAAAAACTGAATTCTGAGTGATTAGAAAGTGAAATCACAATGATTGATCTACTGTTCTACCAAAACTACACTAAATGACTGTTTAAAGATTGATGAAATGTGCAGTTATGTTTATGCAATATCGTACATCACATTCATAACGGCCCAGGTCTTTCTCTCCGGGGTTCTTAATAACAAAAACCACCACACCGCTACGTGGCTCACTGTACGTCTGATAC
The DNA here is from genome assembly GCF_946808225.1 of Silurus aristotelis. Lineage (NCBI taxonomy): Eukaryota > Metazoa > Chordata > Actinopteri > Siluriformes > Siluridae > Silurus > Silurus aristotelis. Next base: position 30,915,685 of record NC_139574.1, read on the forward strand.
TTTTCCTGGTCTGTGAGCAGTCTGCCATCTTTAAACCACCTGAACAGGGGCAGGAACACAGAAAGAGAACACAGATGATGCAACATTTGTGTCGTGTATACAATATAAATGAGGCATCAAAATACTTATACCTTATTTTTGGATTTGGAGCACTTAGTATTGTACATGTGAACTGAGCATCCTCTCCTGCAATGTGCACAGCGTTTCTCAACTTGTGGACAAAGCGGGGCGGCACTACAGAAGCAATGCAAACAAACAAAAAGATGTTAACAAGATTTATTTCACATTGTTATAACTAATGTTACAAATAGTGGAACCTGGGTCCTAAAGCCTACCCTGTACAATAATCTTCCCCAGAGTGCTGGCGTTTCCTGCAGCACTTGTAGCAAAGCACATGTACTGGCCAGAATCGTCAGCAGTCATATTATCTAGGATAAGGGTGCAAGAACCGTCAGGGTCCTCAATAATGATGTGGTGAGGGTCGATCTCCACCGCTCGGCCATCTGCAAAATCATATATATATATATATATATATATATATATATATATATATATATATATATATATATATATATATATATATATGCATTAGGATTGAGCAGCATATCATTTGTCTAATATAGTAGGAAAATCAGTACATATAATACAAACACTTCACTGCTCTGTAAATTTTTTTATGGCAACTGCATTTTTTGTATAGTAAACTGTACTAAGGAATGGACATTCAGTGCCTCCCAGATGAGGATGAATTCCCTTTTGAATCTGTTTTTTTCTCAAGGTTTCTTAGCCACATTTGCCACTTGCTTGCTCAGTAGTTATACACTTATAAAGAACAAACATATAGGCACTAAATTTACACATTCCAACTTCATAAACTCTATTTCTCTGGGGCAATATCCATTGTATAAAGCGCTACACAAATAAAATGGAACTGAATTAAGTTGAATTAAACTGAAGCAGATAAATTAATAAAGAACCAGTGATGTACTCACCTTTAAACCAAGCTACTACGGGTTTTGGAGATCCAGTGACTTTGCAAGCCAGTTTAACTGTCTGTCCCAATTCAGCTGTGCAGTCAGTCAACACTGCTTCAAAATCGGGTGGACCTTTTCTCACACACACACACACACACACACACACACACACACACACACACACACACACACACACACACACACACACACACACACACACAATTTATATGAAATATTTTATCACTACGCATATTGATAATTTTTAATACGTAAGACTCCATACTTTTTTTAAATACATGATCTATACTTTACTAAACCACTATAATCTACTATTAAGTTTAAACCTTAAAACTGTACCTCTCTGGATTTCAAAAATCCCCATAAAGTTACAGTTTTACCCTTGACTACTATAAAGCACTGATATAGTTGAAGACTCAATTCGTTTAATCAACAATTCCACACAATTTTGAAACAATAACAAATTGGAATATGTGGCAGATAAAAAAAATTATGTAATTAGGTAACATCAGGAAAAAAGTGTGTGGTGTGGAATGTGAGGTACTTACTCCATGCTGGCATGCTGTAGCGTTGTTGGAGGTTGCGGAGTTCACGGATCCAGGAGTTCTTCAGAATGACTGTGCGTGCTTGCAGCGTGTACTTCCTCACAGAGTCCTCACGCTCATGCCAAATCTCAAACGCCCTCTCATCTCCTTCCACAGTTTCATTCACGTCAATGTTGGTGAGCTGAAAGGCAGAAAGTATTAAATTTTTTTTATAAAAAAACATAAACGCGTGCGCACAATCTTGACAGCACTGAGTAAGAAGTAAAACACTTCATGTCTTGCTGTTATGAGAAAATGATTAACAGATCGGGATGAAGTAGATTTCTTTTTTACCTTCATCATATTCTTAAATGTGTAGGTTTGGACATCTAAGTTTGCGTCTCGCTTCTGTTTGCAGATGATGACGTAGTTTTTGAAGAGAAAGACATGGCGGTGATGGCCTCTTGAAGAGGATCTGATTCCTGGAGCACCCTCCCACACTATGAATGGACCCTGCAACAAACAAAACCCCAATTCTATTCTTAAATAATGCAGAGACAAACAAATATACATCACCTGAGGCAAATTCAAAAATGTAATCTATGATTACTTATTTCTGTTTTTTTCTATTATATGTTTTAAAATTTCAACTTTTGCTTGGGAAAATGACACAAAACCAGTATTGTGTCATTATATGTGTTCTTCATCTCAACTATGAGCTTGCAGAAAAAAATAAATAGTGGTCTTGTGGCATGTTTTTCCTTTACACATACACAAAATATAATTTCACCAGATTTATGCATGGGTTAATCCAGGCTGTTATGAGGTTCAGGTAAAAGCCTTTAGTAATCAAACCAAATTTTTCATTAAATGGTTACAGCTTTGAAAATGAGCAGGAACGTGGGTGCAAGTGCAGTAAGGTGTTTAGATAGCTAATTACCAGTGGACAAGTGCAAATATGTTAGTCTACAGCCAAAAAAGTAATAAAAAAGCCTTCAGAGACGCCAGTAAATACTGAGGACCTAACTTCAAAAAGGTTCACATTTTTTATATTTTCGGGATTTCATCTGGACAGACCTTAATGTAAAATGTGTTTAATGCAATTCCTTAATGTCCACTAACAACCCTGACATTGTGTGTGTGTGTGTGTGTGTGTGTGTGTGTGTGTGTGTGTGTGTGTGTGTGTGTGTGTGTGTGTGTGTGTGTGTGTGTGTGTATTTGTGTGTGCCTCAGTACCTGTCTGATGGGCTCTCCTAAAGCTTCCAGATTAGCAGGGTAGTTCTCAATAAGGGAGACGTGATGGGTATTTTCAGAACGTGTGGGAAGTGCAGAAACCATGGCATAGGCCTCTTCTAAAATACAGCAGTTCTGTCCATTTCTCGCCTTGTTTTTGATCATCTCCTACAGGCCAGACCACATTCCAAAACCACATCAATGCTGCTTTATGCACATTTCAATTTGTTAAAATGAAAACAAATAATAATTTTGATACTGAGATAAAACAAATAAAAATAGCTGATAAAAGTATAATTTAAAAACTACACACAGTGTCAATAATTTGTAATTTATGAAAGAAGTGTGTTACCTTTAAGAGGTCCTTGTATTTATGGATTCTATCCAGTGGTCTCTGAAGATAACTGTTCACACTCAGTACTGGACCTTCTGCAGGGTCCACATTTGCCAACTCTGAATCTGTGTATTTCTAGTTGATAAATACGGAGACAGCCATTTCATGTATTTACAGTGAGGAAAATAAGTATTTGAACACCCTGCTATTTTGCAAGTTCTCCCACTTAGAAATCATGGAGGGGTCTGAAATTGTCATCGTAGGTGCATGTCCACTGTGAGAGACAAAATCCAAAAAAAAAAATCCAGAAATCACAATATATATATATATATATATATATATATATATATATATATATATATATATATATATATATATATATATATATATATTTTTTTTTTTTTTTTTTTTTTTTTAACTATTTATTTGTATGATACAGCTGCAAATAAGTATTTGAACACCTGTCTATCAGCTAGAATTCTGACCCTCAAAGACCTGTTAGTCTGCCTTTAAAATGTCCACCTCCACTACATTTATTATCCTAAATTAGATGCACCTGTTTGAGGTCGTTAGCTGCATAAAGACACCTGTCCACCCCATACAATCAGTAAGAATCCAACTACTAACATGGCCAGGACCAAAGAGCTGTCCAAAGACACTAGAGACAAAATTGTACACCTCCACAAGGCTGGAAAGGGCTACGGGGAAATTGCCAAGCAGCTTGGTGAAAAAAGGTCCACTGTTGGAGCAATCATTAGAAAATGGAAGAAGCTAAACATGACTGTCAATCTCCCTCGGACTGGGGCTCCATGCAAGATCTCACCTCGTGGGGTCTCAATGATCCTAAGGAAGGTGAGAATTCAGCCCAGAACTACAAGGGAGGAGCTGGTCAATGACCTGAAAAGAGCTGGGACCACCGTTTCCAAGGTTACTGTTGGTAATACACTAAGACGTCATGGTTTGAAATCATGCATGGCACGGAAGGTTCCCCTGCTTAAACCAGCACATGTCCAGGCACGTCTTAAGTTTGCCAATGACCATTTGGATGATCCAGAGGAGTCATGGGAGAAAGTCATGTGGTCAGATGAGACCAAAATAGAACTTTCGGGTCATAATTTCACTAAACGTGTTTGGAGGAAGAAGAATGATGAGTACCATCCCAAGAACACCATCCCTACTGTGAAGCATGGGGGTGGTAGCATCATGCTTTGGGGGTGGTTTTCTGCACATGGGACAGGGCGACTGCACTGTATTAAGGAGAGGATAACTGGGGCCATGTATTGCGAGATTTTGGGGAACAACCTCCTTCCCTCAGTTAGAGCATTGAAGATGGGTCGAGGCTGGGTCTTCCAACATGACAATGACCCGAAGCACACAGCCAGGATAACCAAGGAGTGGCTCTGTAAGAAGCATATCAAGGTTCTGGCATAGCCTAGCCAGTCTCCAGACCTAAACCCAATAGAGAATCTTTGGAGGGAGCTCAAACTCCGTGTTTCTCAGCGACAGGCCAGAAACCTGACTGATCTAGAGAAGATCTGTGTGGAGGAGTGGGCTAAAATCCCTCCTGCAGTGTGTGCAAACCTGGTGAAAAACTACAGGAAACGTTTGACCTCTGTAATTGCAAACAAAGGGTACTGTACCAAATATTAACATTGACTTTCTCAGGTGTTCAAATACTTATTTGCAGCTGTATCATACAAATAAATAGTAAAAAAAATCATACATTGTGATTTCTGGATTTTTTTTTTTTTAGATTATGTCTCTCACAGTAGACATGCACCTATGATGACAATTTCAAACCCCTCCATGATTTCTAAGTGGGAGAACTTGCAAAATAGCAGGTTGTTCAAATACTTATTTTCCTCACTGTATATCGACAAGCAAGCCTGGTGTCAGACCAACAACCATGCCACAATGATTTGTTTACAAATTATATGCTTAAAATATACAATAAAATTGTTGTTATTTTAACTTATGCTATTATATAATAATTTCAACTTAATATGTTGCTGTATTAAGATATCATATGTGTAACTTGCTTTTTTAAGTTAAAACTTTTAAAACATTTTTCTATGCAGGTTTATCAAAATTAAAATATTTAAATTAAACACTATAGCAAACATTACGTTTCAGTAGTTTAAATTCCCAAAAAACTAATACTAACAACACATTATGCTAAAACAAATGACATGCATTCCACACACTAACAGTTTTATTAAGAGTGCCAATAAATCAGGAATTAATCATCTGTAAGAAATACAATACTGAATGTATAGTAAGAGTATGGTATAATTACATATTAGTCATTTAAATGCTCTCACCTTGAAATATTGATGAACATCTTTCACACTAATGGTAGCCTGGGCCTTTGCCTGACCTACCAAGTATTGCAAATAGTTCTCGAATCCTTCTGTGTTTTTTAAGAAGCTCATGGCTATGTCATCATCAGTGTCACAATTTTGCAGCCCAGGGAGAAAAGAGCTACAGAGAACAAAGTAAAGAACAAACAAATAAATTGAGGGGCCAGAAATATTAATCTAGACATTCTTGCTAATACATTATACAATAACGTTTAACAAAACTAAAACAGGAATAACCTAAAGTTGACACCCTTGCATGAACTGTGTTAATCTTGAGTTTTGGAATGATATTCCTCTAAGGTCTGTAGTTTACCACATTGCAATACTATATTTAAGCCCTCATCACTTACCTGTGGAACGAAGAGATGTCACTAATGTTGCGGAAGATGCTGTCTTTGTGGCTGCAGATTTCAGGTGGTGTGCTCTCCTCCTCAATATGCTTTAGATGGTGCGATGTAACAAAGTCCATTTCCTTTATGAACTCCTTCTCACTGCTTATGAGCTCCTGAATGAGTTGGCTTTTTATAGAGCATGAGGATAAAAGACATGGCAGACAGATCAACCAACCAACAATAATCTAAAACAAGATTATTAGTCATTACTCTTTTTGCCGGATGACATCTGAATTATATACTCTAAAACTAAATAAGAGTTCTCGACAGGGTGAGCACCTGCATTGTTCAGTGTTTAGTAAAGTATAGTAGTTTAAGGTATAGAGTTTGTGCAACTTCATTGTAAAATATCATAGTGTTCAGTGCTGCATTGTAAGGCATCATAGAGTACACACATGACTTCTAAGTTATAATAATGTGAGCCCTTACATGGTAAAGTAGATTACAGTTAGCATACATTGTGTGAACGCCTACATCATAACATATGAAGTTGTTTTTTTAATGCATTTTACAGTTTGCATAACTTCACTATTTTATATATATATATATATATATATATATATATATATATATATATATATATATATATATATATATATATATATATATATATATATATATTTTTTTTTATTTATTAATTAATTTATATATATACAGTACAGACCAAAAGTTTGGACACACCTTCTCATTCAAAGAGTTTTCTTTATTTTTATGACTATGAAAATTGTAGAGTCACACTGAAGGCATCAAAACTATGAATTAACACATGTGGAATTATATACATAACAAAAAAGTGTGAAACAACTGAAAATATGTCATATTGTAGGTTCTTCAAAGTAGCCCCCTTTTGCTTAGATTACTGCTTTGCACACTCTTGGCATTCTCTTGATGCCTACTTTGAAGAACCTACAATATGACATATTTTCAGTTCACTTTTTTGTTATGTATATAATTCCACATGTGTTAATTCATAGTTTTGATACCTTGAGTGTGACTCTACAATTTTCATAGTCATAAAAATAAAGAAAACTCTTTAAATGAGCAGGTGTGTCCAAACTTTTGGTCTGTACTGTATATATATATATATAATATAATATATAATTATATAGTTTTATACTTTATTTATCTGCCTTCTTTTTCTTGGTTTATTTATATATTTTTTCTCCCCATTCTATTCCCTCATGCCAGACCGTCGTAAAAAGCATTTTACTGCATGTCGTACCCTGTATATATGTGTATGTGATAAATAAAATTTGATTTGAATCGATTGATTTGATATATTGTACAGCATGTGTGACAAGACCTGGCAACATCACACAATGTGTGCACCTGGGTCCTAAAGTATATTACAGTTTGCAGAACTACTTATCACTTAATACACATCAACATCATTAGGTTTCCTGCATCATAACATTTGCACACTTTCATTGAAATATATATTGTGTTTCATTGCAAGGCAGTGTACAGCTTGAGCAAACTAGGTTTTAAGATATTATAGTGTGTGTATCTGTCAGGTATATTACTTTAAAAAAAACAAAAAACCTTAGCTCTAAGGTGTCAAAATGTGCACATCTGTGTCATAGGGTATAATAATGTACTGCAAGCATCTGTATTATAAGGTATTCATAATTCTGTACTCATACAGTGGAAGACACTTGATAAGGTATCTTAGAATGTGTGCTTCTGTGACATAAGATTATACAGCGTGTGTTGATATCTTTCCGCAAGTCTATTTTCAAACCTGGCTTTATTAAAGTGGATGTGTGTGATTGAGATAGAGAACTCACCAGAGCTTCTTTTTGTACTCTCCCTCAGTAACCTCCTCTCCTGTGCTCTCTGGGACTTCACCTGTATCTGGAGAGATCTATAAAATCACACCTTTTAGCATTTATTCATTGTCTTCTTAACTTTGTCGCACATCCATAATTTTTAAGCACTAAAGATCTCTGTTCTAACCTTTAGCTTCTTGTCGAGGTATGCTGGAGAGACCCAGCCTTGACGTGAGGGTGTGGTTTTGTTGGGTTTCGTGCGCACAAGCCATTTGAGCGGATGAGCCGAGTCCAGGACCTCCACATACTGCCCCTCCTTTAGAGCAATGTTCTCTTTACTTAGTCCCATTGGGTTATAATCTGCCGTTGCTACATAGATGTCAAACATCTGCACAGAGAAACGATAAAGACAATCTGGTAAAGATAGCATCTGGAAATACAATACAAAATATATTACATTATTAAAAAAACAAATTATTCTCTTCACAAATAACTAAAAGTATGTCAGTAGAGTGTGTGTTACCTCTCCTCGGGCATCACCCTCATCAGATTCTGAGGAAGAATCAGCAATCAGCGAAGCAGGACGTGAGCGGCCGTGGTAGGGAGACGGAGACGGAGTCTTACTCTCATCATCACTGTCAGCACCCGGCACGCGTAATGAGGCTGAAAGAGAGAAACATATACACACACACACACACACACACACACACACACACACACACACACACACACACACACACACACACACACACACACACACACACACACACATACACACACACAAAGATAAAAGAGATTTGATATTTAACATCTTAATTTTACCTGTCTAATATAACATTAATCACATCTTACAATTCAGTTAGAAAAAAATACAACAATATGGCACCGATCCTCCATCACTCCCCGTAAAAAGGAGGGAAAAAAGAGAGATGAAAAGATGAAAAGGAGAGAGATAGACACATAAAGAGAAAAAAGAGTAAAACAGTCTTTGAGAAAAGGAAAAAGAAAAAAATGGAGAGAAAAATAAGATAGCAAAGGAAAGAGAGTGATAAAGACAGGTATTCATAAAAATTGTAATTGTAGAGAGAGAGAGAGAGAGAGAGAGAGAGAGAGAGAGAGAGAGAGAGAGAGAGAGAGAGAGAGAGAGAGAGAGAGAGAGAGAGAGAGAGAGAGAGAGAGATTAATTTTAGAACCAAAGTCATTAAAAGCACTGATGTAACTGTTATTGAATTTGTATCCAGTTGTGAAGCAGAAAAGTGTTTGGGTGATTATATACACTACTAATAAAATAATCAGGAAATTTCAGCACAAAGAACAGATGAAAGTGAAGCAAATAGTAATTGTACCCAGGTGAAAATAAAAAGGTGAAGATTCTGCAGTTTTGTCTGATTTTTCATTGGATACATACTGGTCACTCTGGGCCATGTTTTCATCCACTGGAGCACTTGATGGTTCTGTAAGCTGTCTGAATAACAAATCAGTTTTAGTGAGTGTGTGGAGCCACTGTGAGCGAGGTGAAGGTGCAAAGGGAGGAGTGAATGAGTGACAAGGTAAGGATGGGATAATGGAGTCGGGAAAAGATGGAAAAAGTGGCATAGCTATTACAACTAATAATATTAAACAAAATCAATTTAAATTCAACATACAATCACACCCCCCTAATTTATTCAGCTGTGTATTCAATGTCTCTCAATTCTATAAAACCAATTGTAACATTTAAAGGATAGTATTTTTTTTAAAAACAACATTTTTATAAGGTTTTTATTAAGTGTACTGTTAGTGAACAACAAAGCAGTCAACATGCATTTATTATGCTTATGTTATGTAGCATTCATTATAAATGATACAGTTAAAAGTCTGCCACTTTTTAAATTTTTTTATTTTTATTAGAACAAGAATGAATCCTAAGTATCATTATTACTATTTATTATTATTATTATTATTATTATTATTATTATTAACAAAAATATATCTATATTATATTAAATAACGAGTCAATATATCTAATACAATGACTAGAATAGTTTGTTCTCATTTCTAAATATTTTCAGGTTAGGTTTAGATAAATGTTTACGTCGAACTTTCCATTGTTATAAGACGCTTGATGTTTCATTTGGAACACCCCTACCAAAAAAACAGGAAGTATTCATTAAATTTATATTTATTTGATTAAAATGTGTGTTATGCATGTATGTAGTTAAGTATTGGATGAAGAAACTAAATTGGTTAAAAGGTGTTAAAATTGTCACTGCAACACTGTGAAATTTTTTCTCACCTTGTGTGATTTTGGCTGAGACCATCTCAGTGATTTGGGTCGTGAGCTTCTGTAAGAATTCACTATCGACTCCAGCCAGGTAAGGTAGTTTAGACTCTCCTGCAAGATCAAGAAGGATTTCTACATCAGGTGAAATGTTTGTGAAGAGCATATACCCTTTTGACATATAGTTAAATTACAAGATTCTTACTATTGAACTTGAAATTTAACTTTGTGATCAACAGCCAAATAGAAAGATGCTTCAACAAACAGAAAATACTGCACCCACAATCAAGACATGGAAGCTTAATTGAAATCAAGTAGTGGATCAAACTTTACTTCTTACACCACAGAAATAACATTGTTTTGATTAATTAAAATCATGAATTTCACCCATTTACAGTTACACTGCCTGATGAAGATCCATGAAACAAGCTAGTTTTAAGTAATTTAATTTAACTGTATTAATTTTTATTTAAAACAGGTTTAAATAATGTTTTCAATTTTACCTTTAACAAGTTTATAAGAAACTATTACCGTTGAAACCACATTCTGTAAACTATCCATTAAATACACAACAAAGTACTGACACAGGAGGCTTTCAAAAAAAATTGTTCTTTGCTAAATTACTTTTTTTGAGTAAATTATTGTGTTATTAATATTAATATATTGGGAAACAGTAGCTCAGTGCTTAAGGTGCTGAGTTACTGATCATAAGGTTGGGGGTTAAAGGCCCAGTATCACCAAGCTGCCGCTCTTGGGTCAATGAGCAAGGCCCTTAACCCTCTGTGCTCCAGGGGTGCCGTATCATGGCTAACCGTGTGCTCTGACCCCAGCTTCCAAATAAGCTCCGATATGTGAAGAAAGAATTTCACTGCTGTAATGTATATGTGACAAATAAAGGCTATTCTATTTTAATATTCATCAATTATGAGGTTCCTATCAATTCAATACAGCCTGAACTACCGAATTACGAGTCCAGATTACAACAGTGTGTTTTTTTGTGGTATAAGATATAATAATTTAGCATTAGCTTGCATAATTTCCAGGTTAGATACTAAATTAATTTACGAACATTGATGGGAAATTATTTAGAGTTTAAACTGGACAATGTTTATGGAAAAACGCGTTTACCTTTGCCTTCTTCCTCTGGGGGGCTAATTCTAATCCCACAAATCCTGTAAATGAACACAAAAGGAAACACAAGAAAATCACATATTAATAGCCTTATTCATTACACTTTATATCTATTTTATAGTTAGCCAACACTCCTAGTTGAAACTATTGCATTTTAATTGAATGTTATTATTCCTGAGCTTACTCTGGTGTGATGGTGATTTGCTGTCCTGCTGGGACAGTGGTCAAACCTTGGTCCACATCCAGACGAGCAGTGTTTACAGACTGGCCAGCACGGTTGCTTGCGATGCAGGTATAGGTGCCGCCATGCTCCTTCCCTACATCCATCAGGATTAGGCTGTGCTGAAAGCCAGAGCTGGCAATCTTGTATCCCGGTGTGTCTGCTTTGATCCACAAAACATCCTTCATTGCTTCTTCTTTCAGCCAGTTCACAGATGGTGTTGGAGAACCTATGGGGGTGAAAAAAAAAGAACAAACCCTTCCATAATAATTTGAGAACATCAGAACAAAGATTATACTATGATTGTTAGAATGAGCACTTTATTTAAAAACTACAGCCTGCTGTATACTATCCTGTGGTGTACTGAATAAATGTTAATAAAGAATACAGCACCTTCTACTTTGACAGAGAGTGTGATGCTTGCTCCTTGTTTCACTGTCCGGTTGCAGAACTTCTCCAGAAAACGTGGAGGTACCAAGGGTTCTTTGGAGTCTGTGAGATGAAAAAAAAAAGATCAAAAACAACAACAACAACAAAAGAGTCCAACGTCCAATACTTTAAAAAAATCATATTCGTACACACCTTTAGTCTTTAGAGTTTCAGGTATACGATTACCTGGACCTGGAATAAGGAAATTATGTACATAAACAACATTAAATTCCAATGTTATAAAAAGGCACAGCCCTAAATGACATTTCAAATTCACTTTTAAATATTACAGGCTCACATACCAAGCACTACCAAGCGTGCAGAAGAGTAGGCAGCTCCAGCTGCATTGCTGATGTATGCAGAATACTCGCCACTATCTTCAGACTTCACCTCCACAATCTCCAGACTGTATACGTCTCTTTCTGTTAACAGTAAAATCCTGTCTGTAGGTGATAACGCCACACCGTCCTTGAACCAGTAAACCGTAGGTTTGGGGAATCCTACAAAATTCAACACAAACCATAAAGCTCAACTTTTAACCTTGCATGCTGTTGTAAAAAATAAGCAGAAACAATGTTTTTATTCTTTTAATACCTCAGTGGTAATGAAAATCAAACAAAATCTCAACATATCTAACCTTTGACTCTGATGCTCATCTTTGCAATGGGTGCCCCAGGACTAAGACAGAGGTCATGTAACTCATCCACCACTTGTGGAAGCTGCTCGTCCTCCACCACTGATTCAAACGCTTCTGTGTCTCTGTGCTCAGAACTGCATAATAAAACAAAAACACAAAGATTGAAAAGCTACATGCTGAATCAGGATTGCGTTATTCTGCATTAGATTTATGTAAGGAATGTGTATAGTATTATAGAATGTAGCACTGTATACTATAGAATATTAAATCATGATACATTTTACTCTTGAGCATAATCAGTAGAAGATTTATGAAGTTAATTTGCATGATTTTTACCTTGAGACATAATCTTTAGCACTAATATATGAAGAAGTTTCTGTGGCATCAGCTGCTGTATCGTAATCAGAGCTGCAGGACACTGCAAAAATAAAATGTGTTATAATACGTTATATAATATATATAATACATCATCTTCTTCTTCTCCTTTGGGCTGCTCCCGAGCCAATCAGAGACGATCCTTGATGTAATCAAACCTCCACCTTGAACCAGTTGGACGTTCCTACTGCACACTTCACTGCTGTCACACTGTCTTGCACCACCCTCACATACTTCTCTGCCACACATGACTCCTCTCTCTGCACCCTGTCGTACGCTTTCTCTAAATCCATAAACACACAATGCAGCTACTTCTGACCTTCTCTATACTTTTCTTTCAACATTCTCAAAGCAAATAATGCATCTGTGGTGCTCTTCATTGGCATAAAACCATACTGTTGCTCACAGATGGTCACCTCTTCTCTTCGCCTGCCTTCCACTACTCTTTCCCATAACTTCATGGTGTGACTGATCAACTTAATTCCCCTGTAGTTACTGCAGGTCTGCACATCTCCCTTGTTCTTAAAGATGGGTACCAGCACACTCCTTCTCCATTCCTCAGGCATCCTCTCACCTTCCAGAATCATTTTGAACAACCTGGTTAAAAACTCCACTGCATCTCTCCTAAACATCTCCACGCTTCTACTGTTTTGTCATCTGGTCCAACCGACTTTCCACTCTTTATCCTCTCTATCGCTGCTCTTACTTCCTCCTTACTAATCCTATCCACTTCCTGCTTCACCATCTCAACATCATCCAACCTTCTCTCGCTCTCATTTTCCTCGTTCATCAGCTACTTAAAATACTCACTCCATCTTCTCAACACACTCTCCTCACTATTTAACACAATTCCATTTGCATCCTTTATTGCTCTAACTTGCAGCACATCCTTCCCAGCTCTCCCGTCCCTCTGCCTGGCCAATCAGTACAGATCATTTTCTCCTTCCTTTGTGTCCAATCTCTTATACAGCTCCTCATATGCTCATCATATTTTCTTTTGCCACATCCCTCTTTACCTTCTGCCGCAACTTCTTGTACTCCTACCTACTTTTCTCATCTATCGCTGATCCCAATTCTGTTTCGTTAAACTCTTTCTTCTTAGGCTTTCAGACTTCATGCATTATTAATGCTCTTCACAAATAAGTGGACTGTTAAGATTGTTACATGAGATGAGAAGGTGAATATTTCTGTTTATTATTTGTATACAACAATATGCTGCATTTAGAGGGCTAAGTAACACCAGTTTTTTCCTAACCAGTGACAAAAAAGCCTGGTGTCACTGACATAATAGACATAAGAATCATGTTAACATAATGTAGCTCCAAAAACTCTGGCTTTTTCAACATGCAAATGAAAAGATTAGATGAAGAAGACTAGTTATTTCAGAAAAAAGATGCTGGCATTTATTTATCAAAGTTCATTTAAATGCATAATTTAATTATTTAAATGTCACATGTCTATTAAATATATTAAATAGTAAAATACAAAAATAAATATATTTTATATAAACTAAATCTACAAACTAGACATTTTTATTATAACTAAATTAAAATATTCTGTTAAAATTTGAGTGAGCTTGATAGTACACACATGAAAAATACAAACTTGATGATTAAGGAATTAGTAGTGCTTTGTTATATAGTCAGATTTGTCTGAACACAACTTTGATTAAGAACTGCCAGACTTTCAGAGTCAATGCAGTTGGTGGTATCAATCAACATAAAGACATGCAATAAACAAAACTGGTATGCATTAGTAAAAGAAAGCAAGATCTCCAAGCTCAAATTACGTCCATTATTTCATATTTTTCTGTTCTTGAGTGCCTTTTTCTATTCATAGCATACTCACGTTCTACCCTAAGCTCTGCTATGCTTGAAGCAATCCCACTGTCATTTTCAGCCATACAGCGGTAAACGCCCATGTCAGATGGTTGTACAGTTGTAATGATCAATTGATGGCAGCCCTCCTGGTCTTCATTGATCATATAATGGTCATCTTCTTGTAGCACTTTCCCATCTTTAAACCACCGTACGCTGGGAGAAGGTTTGCCGATAATCACACAGTCAAAGCTGACCGGGTATCCGTCTGGGACTTCCTGGTTTTGAAGCTGTGTAAGAAAGACTGGGGCTGCTGTGAGCCCAAAGAACACATGACAAAACATTGCAGAGCCTTCAGAGCAGAGCAGCTCAACAGTTTCATGCAAATAAGATACTATAGATCAAAGTTTCCCAAATCCAGGAGAACCCCCTATCCTGCAGATTTTGGTAACACACACACTTCACCCACTGAAATGCTGTGCTGGGAGAAAGAAAAACACAAAAATGTGCAAGATGGGGGGGCTCCATACCCCGGGTTGGGAACCTGTGCTGTAGATAATTTGGATAGAATACAATTAAAAAGATTTTGGTAGCCAAACAAAAAACCATTCAATCATGCTCAAACAAAACAGATTCAAATTTACAAAGCAACAACTAAATCTTGGTGCAGGTTTAAAAGGGATAACTAAATATACCATACCAGGTGGTCCTGACATAAAAAATGGCTTTTCTGTAGTTGGAGTTTGGGAACCATCTTGGCTGAATCCCATCTTCTTGATGCGAAGTTCTATCTTGGTTCCAGTTTCAATAATAGTGGTGTCTATGGGCACACCTTGGTGTGTAAACATTTCCTGGAATCTTTGGGATGCAACCTGAGCTTCACTGCGTGTGTCAAAGCGAATGTAGATGTAACTATCATCTTCACGATACGAATGTGGATCCGGCGGCTGCAGGTCACCCTCATCGGCACTAATGAAAGGTTCCTCCTCTACGTTTGGTGGAAGACGTGTACGAAGCAACTTCTTGAGCCTCCTGCTTGCTTGTCGTAAAGACTCATCCATCTCGCTGCCAGAGCTCTCAGGTTCGCTGTCTGCACTATAACCGAGAGTCAGTGGGCGACGTCCAGATGACTCTCGCCCAGAGCCAACAGTGACTTTTCCACTGTGTGATGCAATGCCAAACTTATTTGTTACCTCACAAGTGTATACCCCAGTATCATTAGTTGTAGCAGCTGGCACAATTAGAGAGCAAGTACCATCATTGTATATGTCGATGTGGTGATGTTTGCCATCAATCAATGCTTTACCATCCTTTAGCCAGCGAACTTTGTCTGGCTTGCCGTCCGCAATACACTCAAGATGAATTGTCATATTTGGTTCTTTGTTCTGGTCCTTAAAGACTTCTTTAAAGGCAGGTCGCATATCCTTTCTGGCTTTGTATCCTTTGAAGGCTGCTTGAATTTTGATGGCTGCCTCCTGCAGTTCATCCTTGTCATCATCCCTAGTGATCTCAAATGGTGGTGCTGCTGTGGTCTGTGCCACTGATTTCTCAGTCATTTGAAAATGTTCATAAAACTTTTGGGATGCACTGGTTTCACTTTCACTTATGACAGTGACAGCAGATTTGCTGCTCTTTTTAAGGTAAGACACCAGACTTGAAGTTCCACTAATTGACTCCTCTTCAGAACTGGTATATAGATTTAGTTCTGATTTGATTTCAGTGGGCTTCTCTTTATTTTTTTTCTGCTCTTGGTCCACGCCTTTACTCTGCTGAGCTTGTGTCTTCTCTTTGCCATCTTCTTCTGGCAGCTCAGATATGGAGTCCAGTGTGGGTTCCCTGCTCATCCTCCGCTTCTTGGCTAGAGCATCCCATAAAACATGCAGATCACCCTCAGAGGCAGCCTCAGGGGGCAAACCAGGCTGGCCACCTTCCTCAGGCTGGGGCAACACAGTACTGTCTTCTGTAAATCGAGGTGATTTGTTAGGAAAAAACATTTAAGTCTGTCCTGTCACATACCCATTCACAGGAATGTGTGATGAAGCAGAATTACTTTTACAAAACCAATGATGCATTAATATTTTATTATTTAGAATTCCTGGGAATGCTGTTGCTACTATATAACCACTTTAGAATTAGCACAATAATATTGCCATGTTAAAATCTCATTATATTTTTCCAAAAAGATTCAAATAAAAGACCTCTATTACAAGTCTATGACACCATGGCAGTTAATTGAAATTCACATTAAAATCATTACAAAATGATGAAAAAAAAAAGTACATTCAACTGTGAAATAGTTTTTTAAGATAGGAAAACACAAAAGCGGAATGACAGTGTATGAAAATGAGCTAGAGCAGTTACCTTCCAACTCAAGGTTCATTGAGGTTTTTGCATCTCCTGAGGCCACACATGTATATACCCCCTGGTCAGCAGGTTGCAAATCCTTAATGAGCAAAATTTGGGATTTGCCCTCTGTTAACATCTGGTATTTTGCTCCCATCTCAATCTCGCGATAGTCTTTTTGCCAGAGGACTTGTTTGTTTTCAGATGTAAGTTCACACTCCAGACGTGCAATCTTACCCTTTCGAAGTTCAGAGGCATTTAACTTCTTGGCAATGGTCACTGGTGCTTCTAAATATCAACAAAATAGAAAAAATTTTTATACAAATAAAGAAAGCTGTTTTTAATCTATAGGTGCTTTACAAATATTTAACTATTAATACACAAAGTTCCCAAACTTTGGTCATGTGTGAAACTTTGTTTTAAATTTTTTTACTTAATCCTTTACAAATTCTATAGAACTGAAGGCAAGTTTCTTACCAAGAGTAACAGTTTGAGGAAGCTGGACAGTGTCACCAATACCAGCACTGTTAATTGCTGCCACCCGGAACCTGTACCCAATTCCAGGTATAAGGTTTTCCACCGTAAACTCAGTATTGCACACTGCTTCTGCATGGCAGGGCTGCCAGAGAGCACTATCCACTTGCCGCATCTCCACACGGTATCCCAGAATCGGACTTCCACCATCACTGAGAGGCGTGAACCAGGACAGAGTCACTGATGTTGGTCCCTTAGTGACCAGCTCAGGATCCTCAGGGGGGTCAGGTACAGCTAAAGTTTACAAATTAAATGAGTAAAACAAAATGTTTTTGCCAAATCACAATGTTGTATGAACTGGTTACACCTACCAATAGTAGTTAGCTTGGCCACTGAAATAGCATCTTGAGCAGCAAATGTGATCTCTAGAGGTGTCAGAACTTGTGCTTTTTTCAGAATTAAGGTGCACACACATCCATTATTCTTCATTGCCCAAAAGTCATCTGGCCGAAGTTCAGCACCATTAGCATACCAATTCACATCTTTCTCTGGTACCGGCTTGTTCAGGACACAAGTGAATTCTATCTGCTCACCAACAACAGCAGTCTTGTCCTCCAAGGGTTTCACCACTTCCAGTTGCCACCCTAAATTTATGGTTCATGAATACAGTTACCCCCAACACACACACACACACACACACACACACACACACACACACACACACACACACACACACACACACACACACACCTTTTAACATCATGCCTAATTCATGTTGGATTGCATAAACATTGTATTTGGCCACCAGTGCTGTCTCAATGGTGTGCTTTGCCCATAGACATATTCTTTTTCTAGAGACTAGCATACAAAAAAACTATAGAACAAGGCATAACCAGTTTTGCTTACAAAGGTTTGCACAGCAATTTAAGCAGTATGTCTAAATAATATTTTAGACAAAACCATTAATATTTATTTCATTTTAATATACAGTACATTTACTACTAGCACGATTTCAAAGTTCAACTAACCTTTGACTGAAAGAAGAGCAGAGGATGAGGCAGTGCCAGCCTGAAAGGTTACTGTACAGTTATCACCAGCTTTTAAGTCCTTCAGCAGCAAAAGATGGCGACGGCCACTTTCGAAAGAAACAATTTCCACTTTTGCAGACTCCTTCACAGGTTTTCCATCAACCAACCATTGGCAGTCTTTAGACTCTGGGACAGATAGGGAGCACTCAAAAAGAGCTTCCCCACCTTCAATGGTCTCCACATTGTCCAGACCTTGAATAATCTCAATAGGTTTAGCTGTAGGACAGGTTTGAGATGTTGCGATCAACATTTGAAGTGCATTTCTGCAAGCTGTACATGTTAATTTAAAGGTAAACCATAATAAATGAACTCTACTGTCTTCTTTTTCTATAAATGATCTGTTTTATTCCACTAAACTGTTCCCTCAGCTGGACCATCAACCCATTTCTAAAAAATCCAATAAAAAAAAACACTGTATTGTACAAATATTTAACATTTAATCAGAAACCTTAAATGTTTTTATGTAACATTAGCTCCACATTATTTACAATGCTTCCCTTCTCACAACCATGAATGCAGATGCAGTTAAGCAGGGCTAAACCCCCTGTTTTTATTTTTTGACATCAACATTTAATTACTTGCTATGGGGCTAGGGCTGATTTCATTCTACAACTTCCATCTAATATCACAACCAACATTCATAGCATTCTCACCTTTTTTGGATAATATATCCCAAATTTTTCAAAACTATTCATACACGCAGATTCCTTAGTGCACAAATATCTGGACCACTGAGTAAAGTTAAAGGAGCAGTATCCTACCTAACTGCATTTCAACAGCATCCTTTGCTAAAATCGTTTTAAAAAAATAGATCTTTACTAATATTCAGATATGAGTTCAGGCTGCAGGTACGCTCACCTTGCAACCTTAGGTGTGCCTCAACACAGGTCCCCTCTGCCTCGCAGGAGTATACACCCACATCCTGTGCGATTACTTGGCTAATGTACAATCGTGCTACAGTCCAGTCTTGTTCCACTATAAGCCTGAGGCCATCAGGTTGCACGGGTTGCCCGTTTCGCTTCCATATGGCCCTGACTGGCCGTGAGAACTGGCAGATGAACTCTGCAGGCTGATTCTCTGCTATTTGGATATCCTCCATGGCACTGACTACCTCCACAGTAGGATCTATAAATGTTGGGTGAAGTAAGTACAGTAAAGCACAAACTTAAGATGATGGATGATGGCCAGGTTTCATTTTCTCTGATTAGTCTTACTACTCACTACCACTTACTACTAAAAGACATCTTTTTAAAAAGGAATGCATGCAATGATTGCAGAAACCAGATGAAGGCAAGAGTATTGGTTATTGGCTTTCTAGGTATGGCTCAGTTAAGTATTTAAGATTGATGGCATATATTCCAGAATCAAAGTATTTCAATATATTTTGTAGTCTTTAAACGAACTGATTATCTGTTCTAATGGTAGAAAATGCAAGAGAGTAAAATTGAAGACTGAGTACAGGTATGCCACTAATTCAGTGGCAAAGGACCAGAATGTCTTCATGCTGCCTTCCTGCCCCTGCAATGACAGGGTCTGTGCATACTACCCTTATTGTGTTCTTACCAGCTACTGTCCAGACAATCCCAACAGCAGGTGATGAGCTTGAAAACTAAAACTTGAAAGCTCTGGAACTAAAACCTCAGCAATGGGTTGACTTAAGTATGTCCTAAATCAGATGTTAGTGGATCTCATTTACAAATGTTTCAGAAATATTTAAAATGTTTAAGCACTATGTAGGCCATGCATAAGTGAGTTGCGTAGCAAGACACTCATTCAGCTGGTTGATAGGAGAGAAACAAACCCTTTTGAAGGCCACTGCAAGCATTGAAAAACTTGTAAAATATGGATATTGGTCTATTTTATCGCTGAAGTAACTGGAACTTTCTAAAGGACTCACCATCTTTTAACAGCTGATTTTAAAGTGATGTCCAATATTCTGAATAAAACCATACATATGTAGAATAGCACAATAAGTCCAGATGTGTTTGTGAAAGGTCAAGCCTTGTAACATTTCTAAACTGCACACAATAAAATGCATGAATTTCGAACATTTGGATAATTATTGTAAATGAAAAAGTTACAAAAAGTGCAAGGGCACAAGAATACTGATAGTTACAAAATTATTAGGATTAATCATGAAAAACAATATATTTACACTGCATTTTATGTTCATTGAGGGACAAAAAAATTGTCCTGCCAGCACTTTCATATAGCAGCTATCAACAATTGCATTCTGACAACCCTTTTTTTACTCTCTTGTGAAGAAAAAAATGTTGCAGCTTTTCTTATTAGAAAGAAGCCAGAAAGTAGAAAACATTTTTAAATATTGAGTCCTTCCATAAATGTTTTACCAAAAGAAAAAGTCACAGTAATCTGCACATCAGCAATTATACAGTTTTATTAGCTGAATAATACACTTTAGTGTTTACAAGTTCCTGTAAATTATTTGTTGACAACATATTAAAACAAGCATATTAATGCAAACCTGTTCTCTATTTTCCAGCCTGTACTGCTGTAGGAGCTGCTGCTGTAGAAAATTACGCAACGCTTCCCAACCAATCAGAAGTCGGAGTTCAACAACTCTGTGTTATAAGAAATTACTGAGCACTGAAATGAAAGCAGCACGAGGCACAAGTAAAAGCAGCTGCTTTTTGTTTGCCAATTCAGAACATTCATGGACACAAATTTCAACCGGCACCTGGTCTACCATTTCATTCAATGTTGCAGGGCCATAAACAAAAGAGCTGATCTGCACCCCTCAACACCTCTACCTGGTCTGGTACCTTTAACTAACAGCCTAGCCGAGGACGTCAAGCTTCCTGTTTTGAATAGGACGGTGCCCGAGTCATTTGGTGCCAGGTTCTTTAGGGTGAGGGTGTGAATATTGTCTTCACCCACCCCAATGACACTGAAGGGACTGTTCTCCAAACGGGTGCCATCTAACCACCACTGGACTCTCCCTTTGGCACGGCGAGACAGCTGGCATGTGAATACTGCCTGCTCTCCCGCAAAAACATCAGTGCTTTTTATACCAGACACTATGAGCACCTCAGCCTCTGCAGAGACCACAGACAAACAGCTAATCAATAGCATCCCTGCAGGTTTAACTTTTTAAAATTGAAATCATTAAAAAGCATCAACAATGAGCAAGGATTTACAAGTTCTTCATTGTTTTCATGGATTTAAAATGACAAATTTGCTGACTAACCTTAAAGCAGCAATAATCAATTATAAATGGTGGTTAATCTGTAGATAAAAATACTGCAAAAGCCATTATAGCTGTGTACTTTATGTCCAGAAATGTGTGTGGCGGCCTCAAAAAACACGCCAAAGTTGTAAAGTTGTCATTTTGTACTACAGAACATATATACAGTAGTTCAAAGTATACATCAATGTATTGTCATTCCAACTGAACAGTGATAGGGAAATCACTGATTTATTCTCTTACTTCTCAAAAGTTAGATAAATTCCCTTGGCAGTAGCATGTTGGTTAAATATGTAAGTTTCTTTATAGTAGAGATGTCAAATTATATTAAAGCAGACTTTTCTATCAACCTTTGGCTGTTTTCCCAGAATTTATCTGCAGCAGCTTACCCAGACAAATGTTATGCAGAAATAGGGATCAGCCATTCAACAAGAAAAATTGCACTGTGATGTTATACATATGGTTAAGATGCATAAATTACTTTAAAATAAGTATTCCAGCTTCTAATTTAACTGGCACTTAATTTGCTTTAATATTTATATAATCTTTTTTATTTACAGGTTTAAAACAATGTCTAGATTTTAGAACGTATTTGATTTAAAATTCTGCAACTAAAACGACATTCAATTGCATCAAATTGATTACTCAAATTGTGCTGGAATGCATCAAAAGGGTGAACAGTTCATTCTTATAATGCTATAATTTGCTAATCCAACCTGCTAGAAGTCATGGATTATGCTAAACATTTAAAGTGAAAAAAAAAACAATGCTTATACCTTGTACTGAAACCGATGCTGTTGTTAACTGATTTCCAGCATCACAAGTGTAATAGCCACTGTCCTCCACTTTCAGGTCCTGTATGTTTAGCTCTTGTACACATCCCTCTTGCTTCATCTGAAACTTCTTACTGGGTTGCAGGACCAATCCTCCTTTACGCCACTCTACATTGACCCCAGGCTTAGATAGTTCACAACAGAGTGTAACCATGTCACCCTCTACAGCATCTACATTCTTCAGTTCTTTGAGAAAGAAAGCTGGGGTTTCTGTTGAGTGCAAGAGAGAACAATGGAACGTCAGTAAATTCGGAAGGGGTTGGTTATGCTATTGCATGCCAGTGTCGTGCTCAATTGCAGTAAACAAGCAAAATACATAACAAACACTTTTAACCACATAAAAAGCAAATGAGGCAATGTGATGCATTCACACTCATTTGCTTGCCTCCTGAAGTACAAGAGTCTTGTCTTTTTGGACAACCCAGGATAACTATATGAAGGTTAGTGTTATGCTGAACACTCATAGCTGTATTCATATTGTACATGACATCATAACACGGTGCTCTTGTGCATACATGCACCCAAAGCATTCATGAGAGCCACATAGCCACAACTGCAAATGAAGAATCCAAGACTCAGAAGCACTTGCAGAAAACCAACCGTTTACCTTTTGGTTTCTCCTTCACCACCAAGGAAGCAACAGTCCTCTCACAGCCAACCACAAAAGCCACATCGCCTGAATCATCAGGTGTGACCATTTTTAATACTAGGCTGTGTTCCCTTCCTCGGCTGCTGATCTGATTTAAGTCATTGTTTTGTAGGTGATTGGAGCCTAGCCACCATTCGCCATTAGTTACTCCTGTCTGCGAAACCTCACAGTGGAACGCAGCATCTTCACCAGTCATCACTGTGATGTCTTTAAGTTCTTTTGTAATTCGTACACGTTCTAGGTAAAGAGAATCGCAATAAAAAAGCCAACTCTTTCTAAAGACAATGTGCCTATTAACCAAGGAAATGAAATAGTGTATCGAATTTAGTTTGTTAGTTATCTTTTGGTGATTGTTTGGTGAATACAAGATGTTGATATGCATTTTTGCATTATGAGTAGTTATAGAATTTGAGCAGTAATACACTAAAAAATTAAAGATTACCTTTGACACTCAAAGTGGCTTTACTTTGTTTGTCTCCGACTTCACACATGTACTCTCCAGCATCGTCTACTGTTAGCTTGTGGATCTCCAGAGTCTGGATTGTACCATTCCTCTGGATAGAATATTTGTCTTCTTCAGAAATGACTTTTCTGCCCTTCTTCCAGGTAACAAGGGCATCGGGAGTTGACGTTTCACAGGACAATATAGCTTTATCTCCTTCTACAGCTTCCTGGGGCGTCAAGTCTTTAGTAAATTGTACCACAGTGACAGCTAGAAGCAAATATAGCAAATAGTAATTCAGTCAGACTGATGGATCAGAGAATAACAACCCATCCTCTAGAAAAACAAGCTTGGACTTATCAAAGCTCTCTAACAGTAGATGGAAGTCTGTTTTCTGATTCTGAAGAACAAGCAGTTGCACCGGAACATCAGCAATCAGAGTGATACAAAAACCTACAATCTAATCCGAGGAAGAGAGCTGCTAGCTAATCTTTTAATCCAGTACACAATATGTATAACAGACACCATTCATTTGTATTTATTATTATTTTTTAACTGATAAGCTCTGACCACTGGAATGATTTATGATAGTTGCTATAGCCATAACTAAGATGTTTATTGGACATTAAAAATAACTATAAAACAGAGATGCCCAAACTAGGCCCCAAATTTAGAAAAACTTTGGAAAAATAAGGATCAGCATCATGTCTCTCATTAGAGGTCACTGCTATTACAAGCATATAGCTGTATTTTTTATATCATAAATAGCTGTATGCTATAAATGAGATGATACCGAAACTTTGATGATAAAACTGCATTAGTTAAGCAAATTACAGAGTAATGCTTTCTATTTGTTTATTTATTTCCAAATATTATGACATTATTACAATACCAACTTTACTTTTAATGCATAATGCACTTTCAGTCCACAGCCCTTGACAAGTTTAATCTTTGGCCCTTAATAAGAAACATATAAATAGTTACATAAATTAATAAAGAAAAAAAAAGAATTATGTAAATGTTAGTACAGTATTGGCAGATTGCTGTGCCAGCACTTCAGGAAGGTCTGGTGAGTTAAGTTTATATAATGCATGTAAGATGGGAAATGAACTTGTTTGGTGGATGTTGCACAACATTAAAGTAACTTTAAAAAATAAGTGTAATTTTTTAATGAATAATTGTGTTTTATTCAGTAAGGCCAGAAAATGTAAAAATGTTAAACAACTGATGAGTCAATTGAAACAAATTCAGAACAATTCACAGATAATTCATTAGTAATGTGGTTTCTAAAACATGCCGCAATATAATAGTTCTAAAGTGGAGTTATTCAAAAGGAAGTTGAAGTTAGGGGACAGGAAGGAAAAATGCAATGCCTTGCAGCTGGCGGAGTCTCCAGAGACCGAATTTACCTTTAACTGTGAGACAAGCAAACGAAGTGTGGCTCCCCACATGGAAGGACACAGTGCCCGAGTCTTTCTCGGTCACACTCCTTAGAGTAAGTGAATGCTTTTTGCCTTCCACTTGGATTACATTCATCTCATTGCTCTGTAGAGGAACACCCTGAAGCTCCCAGCTCACATTCTGGGCACCGTCATGAGATACAAAGCACTCTAAGACCACATCGTCTCCTTCGTTAACGATGCAGCTCCTCAGCCCGGTTTCAATAGTAATATCAAGTTCTGTTTAATACACATCATCCAGAATAAATTTTTAAGCAACGAACGCATTGATTTAATGCTCCAGTTAGTGTAGCCTTTACTCACTGCACCACCAGTTAAAGAACGTTACATGTCTTTTTGATACTTGTCTTGTCTGTACCTACTTTTTTCAATCTTTAGTCAAAGTTTTGGAACCGTCCATGTCGTGATTATATTTGTAATTAGATGTGTGGGATATGATAGTTTTCTACCTGGTTCTTTTTTATTAAATATGACACTCTGTACAGTCTATTTTATTAATAACTAATAATAAAATCCCTGCAATACACTGTATGATCAAAATAATGAGGACATCTTTACAATTATATTTGGTTCTCCTGCCTAAACTGTTGCCACAAAACTGGAAACACATAATTAAAAGAATTCATTTCTTACTTCTTACTACTTGTAAAATAAAAATTTCCCTTCACTAAAACTAATAAGCCCAAAGCACAACACAAGTTCCATGAAAACATGGTGTGTTTTCTCAGTGTACTACAGATTCTCTGTGTACACCTAACACTTTAAGCATGAATTGGAATTAAAGCATCCTCACCAAACATCTCACTAGTGACCTCACTAATGGTCTGGAAGCTGACTGAAAACAAACCCCCACAATCAGGCTCAAAATCATCTCTAGGTTATGTATGTAACCCTGCTTCCCTGAGGGAATGAGACGCCACGTCAACAAAGCTTTGCTGCAGAAACGCAAAGTTTTGTTGACGGAGCTCGAGTTCCTGAAAGGGAACTAGTGGAAGTCTTACCTAGAAGAATGAAGTATATTTAAATAACAAAGAAGGAATAATAAAAAAGAAGGAATACATCTGAAATGCAGATGTTCAAAGACCACAAATGGGTGTGATGATCAGGTGTCCACACAGTACAAAACCTTTGTCTAATTAGATCGAAACAAGAAAGCATATTAGATTTCAAAATAAAAAGAAGAAACATGTTATGTAGAGAAGATGAAAAGATATACCAGCAATTACTAACAATGTAGAATACATGTAAAATATAAAACTACTGTGAAAGTAAGACACGCCATTTATGTTCACCCAAAGAAAACTCATGCAGACACAGAATGAAATTAGTATCTTAAAATGCATAAATGTATTTCCCGTGCAAGAAGAAATGAAGAGGAAAAGAAAGAAACAGTGGGAAAAATAGAAAAAAGTTTCTTCATTTTCAACAAGGAACGATGTGGAAAATATGAGTTGAACCATGCAGAAAGTGGCATGGAATAGAGGTAAAGGGTTTAGAGTCACAGTCGCCAGTTAAGAAAGTAGAATTTTGGTTCATACCCTTTACCGTGAGTTGGGCAGAAGTCATTTCATACCCAGAATCACAGGAATACTCTCCTGAGTCTGCTTCCTGTAGAGTATAGATGACTAGCTCAACCACTGCACCATCTTGCCTTAACTGGTGTTTGTTGCCGGACCGTAGAATCTTTTGATCTTTTCTCCACACTACTGATGCTCCAGGTTTGGTAAGCTCACATCGGAATATGGCAGTTTCCCCAGCTCCAGCTTCCAGTTTATTCAGAGGGTTTTTAAACAATATAGGTAGTGCTGCAAAGTAAACAGGTGGAGTTCAAATAGAGGAAAATTATAAACCCGCTGTGTCATCCCTCACAAAGATTCCAGATTTGGTTCAAATCCTACCCTTTACTTCTAGGTGTGCTGTAGTTTTTTTATCTCCACTGTCACAGGTGTAGTCTCCAGAGTCTTCAAGGTCAACATCATGTATAATCAACTGGAGAAGGTGACCATCTTGCCGGAATTCATACTTGGCACAAGGACAAAGGTCTACTTCCCCTTTACGCCACTGAACTATTATATCTGGTTTAGACAGCTCACAGCACCAGGTGACACTTTCCTTCTCTAAAGCCTCTTGGTTCTTCAACTCATGAGTGAAAATAGCTGGGAGAACTGGCAATTTAAATAACAAAAGAAGAGAATTGGCAAGTAAGGTAAAGTAAGTAAGTAAAGCTCTCTCTCTCTCTCTCTCTCTCTCTCTCTCTAATATATATATATATATATATTAGAGAGAGAGAGAGAGAGAGAGAGAGAGAGAGAGAGAGAGAGAGAGAGAGATAGTTTTGTAGTGTAGTTTTGGATTTTGTTTTTCCTCAATAATAAAAACCTTCATTTAAAAACTGCATGTTGTGCTCACTTATTTTATCTTTTACTAATATTTAAATAAGTTTAATGACCTAAAACTTTAAAATGTGATAAACATGCAAAAAAAAAAAATCAGGTAGGGGGAAACACTTTTTCACACCACTGTATATGTGTGTGTAAATATCACAGATCCTCAATCTTGATGTATTCATTTGGTTGATTAGAAACCACTTTCCACTTTTTAGGCTTACCATAAACAATCTAAAAAATTCGAGTTGTGACTTGTGTAGAGGGTCAAGTTGGAGACAAATATTCTTAATAGAAAATCAAAATCAGGCTAATACATAAAGCAACCGCAAATAAGTATAGTTTGCCCATGTTCTTCACTCAACAGCCTTTTCATTAAGCCTCAGGACTTTTTATGAGAATTCGAGGTTCAAGCATTTTTTTGTTTTACACCACAATTCTAGATTCTGATTGATCAGACACTGTTCACAACAAGGCTAATTTTAAACATAACTAGAAAGGTATAAATAGATGGCAACATCCAGTAACTAAAATAATTGCTGTGGCATAATCTCAAGCAGATTATGACCATGTACTGAATATTATGAGCCTGTACCTATTACTGGAAATATTTACTAAAGATCACATTTCAGACATTATTAACTAATTCTCTCGAAACTTACCTTGGACATTTAGCTTGGCAGTGGTTTTGGCAGTGTCTATGCTACACGAGTATGCATCACTGTCAGCCTTCTCCAAATTTTTCACTGTGAGAATGAGGATTCTTTCCTTTTGGGTCATTTCATACTTTCTTCCTGCTTTGATCTCTTTCACACCTTTCAGCCAAGTGATTTTGGAAGCTGGATGGGCAGTTTCACATTCAAAACTGATGGCACCTTTTTCATGTGCGGTGATATCTTCTAGCTCACGGATGAACTTATTGACGGGCTCTGAAAATCAAAATACAAATTTGACTCATAACGTAGCAATTATAAAAGTATTCATATATTAAAATGATTAAAGAAGCACCTTTGATTTGTAGTTGAGCTTTTGAGGTTGGTCCACCGGTCACCTCACAGCTGTATTCTCCAGAATCTTTAGCAGTAACATTGTGAACAATCAGCTTCACAACCTTATTTTCCTGAACAATCTCATACTTTTGGCTCTTCTGGATTGGCTTTCCATTCTTACACCAAACAACATTCAAGGCAGCCTGACTGAGCTCACAGAGGAATATAGCATCTTCTCCAAGTGCAATGCTAACGCCCTGTAGTTCTTTACAGAAGGTAATAATTTCTCCTAAAGCAAAGAAAACATAGCAGTGAAAATATTTAATAAGGTTGCATAGAAATACTTAAATGCTACTTCTTTGACTTTTTTTACTTCTAAAAGACTTATTGGGTTGTTAGGTCTAAATAATTATCACAGTTATATAACCTTCAGATGTATGACACCAAGAAATGAAAAGCAAGCACAACCACTGCCGAGAAACATGTGGACATAATAAAATGTTGTATAAAATGTTAGTTGAGGGATGTGTATTGCCAAAAACAGTACGACTGGCATCTCACCTTCCACAGACAATGTTGCGCTCGAGCTCAAGTGCTTGAGTTTGAAAACGACCTCCCCTGAGTCAGACCCAGTCACTCCCTTAATGCTAAGTGTGTGTTTTCGGCCTTTGCTGCTAATTTGGAAACGCCCTCCACTCGTTACAGGTTTTCCTTGCAGGCTCCACGAACATGTTTCTGAGCTTTCTCGAGAGAGGATGCATTCGAACAAGCAGGTCTCACCTGCTTTAGCCTCCACAGACTTCAAGCGTTTTGTGATGCCAATGCTGATGTCTGTGTGATGTGGGGGAACAAATTAATAGTGAAAAACATTATAAATGGTCCTATATCATATACCAGAACACTGTTAAATTCTTAAATGTGTTTGGTTAGAAGGTGTCCAAATCATTATATTAAGGATTCCTTGTCATTCTTCCTACGTATTATAATGCTGTCCAACAATAACACAAAATTTTTTTCCATAATTAATGTATAACAAAAAAAAACATTGTGAACAATAAGGAGATATCTAAATGTCATGTCCATTTTTTTTTATTTTTATCATACCTCTAATTTTGACTTTTGACTTTGTAATATCTGTACCAATGTCACAGCTGTACTCTCCGGCATCCGCCTGTGTGATGTCCCGGATTGTTAGACCCAGGATCCTACCATCATGCAGCAGTTCATGCTTGTTGTCTGCACAAAGGACCATACCATCTTTCCGCCAAACTGGGGACACGGTTGGTTTTGAGGCTTCACATTTAAGAGTTACAGTGCCCTTTTCTTCTCCGATAACATCGTCTAACAACTTAAGGAAGACGCCTTTCTTTTCTGCAGTACAACAAATCAAAAATCAGCCTTTAGAAATTATCCATGCCACAAGACTCTTGCAGCAGTGCCTTGAACAAGTAGTCATTCAAATTCAGCTTCTTTTATCCTGCCACATTGACCAGTTTCCCAGGCTCTGCTAATAAAAAAGCAAGCAAGATAGTGTTCTCCAGATGATGGGTTCTCACCAAATGAAGTGCTTTATGTGAAGGTCAGAATTTTTTTTTGTCTCATTTGAACATTGAGCCCTTTTTTTTTTTTACCAATTTAGCCCTTTCTAAACAACATGGTTATGCATGACATATAATCCCAATTAACACATGATTAAAAAGTTAAAGGTGCTGAATAGTTATGCAAGGCACTGCTAAACTTTGTTCCCAAACACAATACCTTTTACATTCAGGCAGACGGTCTGCTTCTCTTCCCTGATCTTAAAGGTGATTTTCCCACCATCTTGAGGTGCCAGGTTCTTAAGGGTGATGCTGTGTACCTTATTAACATGCTGGATAACATTAACTTCATTGCTAAACAGCGGCTTGTCATTGAGGAACCACTCAGCTTCCTCATCAGCATAATTCACCTCACAAGTAAACACAGCATCACCATCTTCATCAACCTCCACGTCCGTCAAGTGTTTGGTGATCTGGACTTTACGCACTGTGGACCAATCAGTTTAGTGTTTAAAAAGGTTGTTCCATTTTCCCATTCAAAAAGTGCACTACATAAGGCAGAGAAACTATTACATCACTGTCTAAATGGTGCACTTGTATGAAAAGTAGGAAGGTAAAGAACAAACTGCATAGTAATAATAATAATAATAATAATAATATTATAAAGAAATGGAAAATTATATGCCAAAAAGTATGCAGAAAATGTTAGATAGTTATTATCAAAAGTGAAAAAAAACCAAGCAGAAAACTATACCTTCAACTGTGAGTGTAGCTTTGGTCTCACAAGTCTCGGTTTGACAGCGGTACTCGCCAGCATCATCTGGACTCAGTGCCTTGATGACCAGATGCACTTCAGCACCAGTTTGTTTCATAACATATTTGCTGGATGCTTCCAGAGCAGTTTGACCCTTAAACCAAAACACTTCTTTAGGAACAGCTGATAGTCTACATGACAGTGTGGATGAGGCCTTTTCTTGGCCAGTCACATTTTTGAGTGGTTCAACCACCTCGATGGGACGCTCTGTGAAGGAAATCACGGATGCATTTATAACAGAGCACTGTTGAATTATGAATCAGAACAGCCAAATGTGGATATTTTTTTTATATATAACAACACTCCAACACGGTGTTTTCAAGAATTTTGTACTGTAAAAAACTTCACATTGCTATTGCCAGTCAAACCTTTCACTGTAAGCCGAGCTGTCGATTTGCTCTTTCCAGCTGTGAACTGCACAGTTCCTGACATCGAAGCATTGGTCTTTTTAAATGTAAGGTGATGCATGGTGCCTTCTTTCTCGATCTCAATATCACTGCTCTCGCTCAGAATTTCTCCATCTAGGGCCCATTTCACAGGCTTGACGGTTTCCACGCTGATTTCCACCTCGAAGTGAGCTGCAAATGGCTCAGTCACTTCCACTGCGCTAAGCTCTTTGACGATACTGATGGCCTGTTCTGGAAATCATCATGACATTACATTATATTCTTAGCAATGGGAAAATTGTGAGAATATTTCTAGATAAACCACAAAAGTCAATATCAATTACATTAGCAATTACACTAAATACAACATCTAGCTTGGAATTCGATTAGATGAAGTTCGGAAGATGCAAAGGGAAAAAGAAATTACCAGCAAGCAGAGAGATAAACGTTTGAAACTATCATTTTTAAAATAAATTTATTTTTTATTTTTTATTCTTGTCATACACCTGATTTTTATTATTTTTATCTTATCACTAAACAGATGAAATACCTGATTAGGAAATGTTATGCCTAGTTCAGCTCCAGCATATTGCAAACATTTCCTTCTTATTACCTTCCACAAGTAGCTTGCATGATGTCTGCTCATCACCAGCATCACACATGTATGTGGCTTCATCCCCAGAGTCCACATCGTTGATGGTGAGCTTGCGATAAACATCCTCGCTGGAAATCTCATACTTTGCACTCGCTTTGATCTTCTCCTTGTTCTTATACCATGTGACAGTGGCACTTGTTCGAGACACCTGACACTCCAAAAATCCCCGGTGTTTGTACATGGCAATTTTGTCGCGGAGTTTCTTTACAAACCTCACAGGCAGTTCTGCAATCATTTAAAAGCTTTTAGGATATTGACAGCACCAAAAGACCTCATAAGATCTCAGCTGATTGAGGCCATTGTTATGACAATATACAGCACAGTACTTAAACTGAAATGCATGCAAAGTTTAACAGACACCTACCTTTAATTGTGAGCTTAGCAACTGATGAGGCCTTTTCAGCCACAAATTTGATTTCATCTGCATCTTCAGGTTTCACAGACTTGAAGAACACAAAATATCTTCTGCCTTCAAAAATAGAAAAAGGCACTACTGTTACTACCACAAATTTGTATTTTGCTGTTACAGCACATTCTGAAATGTCTGAATTCCCTTATACCTTGTGAAACAGTGAATTAAGTAATGATACAAACTTTTTTATTTGTTATAATTTCTATAGAAATTATATCATATCAGAAATACTTTATTATAACTTATAATATACAACTGCTGTTACCTTCTGAATAATCAGAATCATTGTTAACATGAACTTAACTCACCTTCTTGTCTCATCTTAATGTTGTCCCCAGCTTTGAGTTTTACATCACCTTTAAACCACTGAACCTCAACTTCATCATGTGACACCTCACAGACAAATGCTGCACTCTCTTTCTCAGTCACTTCCAAATCCTGCAGCTGCTTAATAATCTTAATGTCACGGGCTGTGGAAAAAACAAAAAGGAGAGTGGCAATAATTTATGTCTAAGGCCACTGCTTCTAGAAATTGATACTAGTAAATAGATTCATAACATGAAACTCTCAAACTAGATGTTACCATTAACGGTCAGCTTGGCCGATGTGTTGTCATCAGTTGTTTTACAGATGTATAAGCCTTGGTCCTCATAAGTGCACTTCTGGATGAGGAGGCTACGCTTCCGACCTTGGGAATGCATCATGTATCTCTTTCCTGGTTTCAGTTCTTCATCATTCTGAGGATAAAGAGGTTTTATGTTCATTTTGTGTCTATAATTTCTGTAAATATTTACTAATATATCTTTGCTTTTTGAAGATATTTTAAAGAGCTGGTTGCAACTAAATAAGTAAACAACATCTGTATACCTTAAACCACTTTACATCAGCATTTACTCTGGACACTTCACACTCAAAGGTGGCTTTTTCCTTTTCTGAAGTCGTCACATCTTCTAATGGTCTTAGGAACGTTGCAGGAGGTTCTGCAAAACACAAAATAGAGTGGTAAAACAGTCTGTTTATATTCAGAGATTTTAATTTCAACTGATGAAAACAGACCTACCTGTGACAATGAGTTTTGCTGAGGTGTGGACACCTTCTGCCTGGAAAGAGATCATCCCACTGTCTTCCATCTTCAGCTGGGACATGGTCAAGGAATGTTTATTACCCAGAGCTGTAATAAGGATTTTGGGATTTGCTCTGAGTTTTTGGCCATCTTTGGTCCAGAAAGCCTCCACATCAGGTTGGCTAAGTTCCAGCTCCATTGTTACTGTCTCCTGTTCATGCACTTTCATTTCTTTCAAGCCCCTAATAACCTGGATCTTCTTCTCTGAGAGAGTGACAATCAGAGGAGATTGTTAGAAATCCGTTGTCAATCTTTTTAGGTAGAAGTGTAACACAGTAACATAATCATTATCTGTTTAGTGGTCTAAATATTTGTACTTGATATTATATATATATATATATATATATATATATATATATATATATATATATATATATATATATATATATATATATATGGAAACCAGAGACAGACTTACTTTCTACAGTCAGTTTGGCTTGAGTCTTGTCATCCAGAGTCTCACAAGAGTAAAGGCCTCGGTCAGCGCAGGTTACACTCTTGAAGATCAGAGTCTGTTTAACTCCATCAACTTGAATCTGCACATTACCTTCAGGCTGCATCACAACACCATTCTTCATCCATTTCACTTCAGTGGATAGCCTACTCAGTTCCACATGAAGCTCCACACTGTCCTGCTCTTGGACTGTTTTGTTCTCAAGCTTCTTAATGAACAAAACAGGGAGCTCTAAAAAAAATATGCAAAGTAGAACCACAAGTACTCAAGCACCACATTAACACATTTAGTGACTTTCAAATAACAAGCAGATAAATTTACCATTGTAATGCCATTTAGCCATTTAAGAAAACATGTATTTAAATATATGAAAAATGTTTTAACATTTATCTTTTTGGTAAACCAAAAGAACTAACAAATTATATAAAATGTTTCCACTTTTCTTACTTTGCACTTGCAGAGTTGCTTTACACACTTTCCCTTCAGCATCCACACTGATTTCACCCACATCATCGAGTGTGGCCGCAGTGATTGTAAGTGAATGGCTTGTGCCTCCATGTGCAATCTTGAATTTGGGACCAGTGGTGACAGGTACGTCATTAAACAGCCATCTCACACTCACGTCCGCAGGAGTGATGGAACATTTAAAGATTGCATCCTTGCCCTCATTTGCCACGACATTGTTCAACTTCGACACAAACTTCACCAAACGTGGAGCTAGAACAGGAACCATTTACACGTAACTTTACATATAGAATAAGTATAAATATTCAGGTAATTGCCATGCACCCAGAACTATTGTCAGAACTATTTTTATTCACTTTCTCATTGATCAATATTTAAGTTTTAGCAGGGCCATGCAGGCTTTGCTCACCTTTAGTGGTAATTTTAGCAGTAGTCTTGTCATCTCTGCATTCGCAAGTGTACTCTCCTTCATCTTCCTGGGCTACTGAGGAAACGGTCAGTAAACGTTGAGCTCCATCAGCACGGATGACATATCTGCCTCCAGGCTTAATTTCTTTGCCATTGTGTCTCCAAAGGACATCTCCTGCAGCTCTGTTTAGCTGGCAGGACAGAGTCTTGTTGCTGCCCAGGACAACAGATACTGACTCCAAGCCAACCACAAACTTTAGTGGAGACTCTGTAAAAAAAAAAAAAAAAAAAAAAGCATTCAAAAGTTAACTGAAAGAAATTATACTGCATATGTAAAAAACCTGGTACCATTACCTTACCTTTTATCTGAACCTGGAATTCCATCTTGTCCTCAGCTGTCTGACACGTATAGGTGCCTCTGTCCTTTGCTTCAGAAGACTTAATGATAAGGACACAAGACAAACCTTCTCTCTTCATTTCATACTTATTTCCCTCTTTTAGCTCTACTCCATCCCTGAACCAATTGACATTAGCATGTTCTGTTGTTACCATAGTGGACAGGGTGATGTTCTCAGTTTCTTGCACAGCTATAGTTTCCTTCACACTGGATTTCTTTTGAAATTTAGCTGAGATGTCTGTAGAGACACAAGGATATTTCAGTAAAGAGGATGTTTAACAGTAAATAATTTACTAGTTGATGCCAAAAGATTAAAATAGCTGAAAACGAACTACAAATATACCTGACACTTGAATCTTGAAGTCCAGCTTCTCATTGTCAACTTTACAGATGTACTCTCCTGCATCCCTCTTCTCCACGCTGTCTAATACCAGTTGACGGATTTTGCCCTTTGTCTCCATGTGGACAGTCTTACTGGAGATTAGCTGTTTGCCATCTTTATACCATTTCACTTCAGTTTTGTCATCAGACACTTCACAACTAAGTGTGGCTTTCTGAGATCCAGAAACATTCACCTCCTTCTGGTAGGTGTCTTTATTGACAAACATGGCTTGAGCTTCTGGAAGAAAAATTAATGAAGAGCCCTAGATGTGGAATTATTGAGAGACACCTTGACAGACAGACCACATAGAAACACATGACAAATTCTGTCCACTTGTATTTCCACCAGAAAGTCAATTGTTCTTGCCAAGTCTCAGATTTGGTTGTCCAGAATCAATAATAACAATAAATAAAAAGATGTTAGTTCAACTGATCTAGCTAATCAGCTCCCCAAACATTAAGTACATGAATCCTCAAAACAAAGTAACTTATCTGCTGTGCCTCAGATATGGGTACAACACATTACTAGGAATCAAATTGTGTTTAGAAAAAGCTACATATCAAATAAAAACTTTGTTTGCTATAGCTATTCGGTAGCATATTTTAAAAAAACCTATAGACAAATTCTGTGGGTCCAAAGTGCTTGGGCTACTAACTTAGCCATTTCTGCTTAGTGAACAATTTGAAGGATGAAAGGATAAAGGATTGCTCAGGTAATAGATGCTTTTTTACATAGAATTTTAGAATTCCAAATTGCATACACTGTCTAGGCCCAGTCTAGGTCGCTAGGCTCATTCTCATATTCACAGATTTACAGTTTAGATGTTTACTTATCATCTGAATGTGCCTCTTTATACTCATAAAAACAAGCAAAATTCAAACAATTTGACATACCTGTCACTTGAATTTTAAAGAGCAGCTTCTCATTTCCAACTTGACAGGTGTACTCTCCTGCGTCCTTCTTCTCTACAGTGTCCAACACCAACTGACGGATTTTGCCCTTCGTCTCTGTGTGGACAGTCCTACTGGAGACCAGTTGTCTGCCGTCTTTATACCATTTCACCTCTGTTTTGGCGTCAGACACTTCACAGCTCAATGTGGCTTTCTGAGAAGCAGAAACTTTCACCTCCTTTTGATAGGTGTCGATGTTGATGAAAGTGGCCTGAGGTTCTGATGGAACAATTATTGCAAATAGTTAAAAAATAAATTACCAAACAATGACAACACTAATTGCTTCACCTTGCATGCCTGTACCAATCTTGCTTATTTTAAGGCATTGGAGGTAGACAGCAGAAGTAGTTCTAGTTTCCCCGATATTAGCCATCTGACCATGTTGTTTTCTACTGTATATTATGGGATGAGTCAAGCTGAGCCACTTTTTCATCAACTATATTTTAAATCATTTAATACATAAAAAATGATAACAACTCTAAAACCATTCTTTTACCTGCCACCTGAATCTTGAAGACCAGCTTCTCATTTCCAACTTCACAGATGTATTCTCCTGCATCTATTTTCTCCACACTGTCCAACACCAACTGACGCATTTTGCCCTTCGTCTCTATATGGACAGTCCTACTGGAGATGAGTTGTTTGCTGTCTTTATACCATTTCACTTCAGTTTTGGTGTCAGACACTTCACAGCTAAGTGTGGCTTTTTGTGAAGCAGAAACTTTCACCTCCTTCTGATAGGAGTCCTTGTTGATGAAAGTGGCCTGAGGTTCTGATGGAATAATTATTGCAAATAGTTTAAAATGTACCGTAAAAATTCTTTTTAATAATTGACTAAATAAAAACAACACAAATCGCTTTTACTTGCATGCCTGAAACAATCTTGCTTATTTTACACCTAAAGACAGAAGAAGTAGCTGTTCTTTGACATACATTCTAGTTTTCCCCCATTTTAGCCAGCTGACCATGTTGTTCTATATCAGGGGTCACCAACCTTTTTAAAACTGAGAGCTACTTCTTGGGTACCGATTAATGTGAAGGGCTACCAGTTTGATACACACAGTTTTCAGTTTGATCTGAAATGACAAATTTGCTCAATTTACCTTTTATTATATGTTATTATTAATAATTAATGATATTCATCTATGTGAAAACACTGATCATGTTAATGATTTCTCATAATAATGATCAACAATGATTTAACAAAGTAGGAAACAGCTATTTTTAGAAAGGGCCCACGGGCTACTCATGTGGTCCTTGCGGGCTACCTGGTGCCCGTGGGCACCACGTTGGTGACCCCTGTACTTTATCATGGAATGAGTAAAGAATATATATACATATCTACAGATATATTTTTATTATTTAATACCTAAACAATTATATAAACTCTGAAACCATTTCTGTACCTGCCACCTGAATTATAAAGACCAGCTTCTCATTTCCAACTTCACAGGTGTATTCTCCTGCATCTTTTGCTTCCACACTGTCCAACACCAGTTGACGGATTTTGCCCTTTGCCTCCATGTGAACAGTCTGACTGGAGATCAGCTGTTTGCCGTCTTTATACCATTTTACTTCAGTTTTGGAGTCAGACACTTCACAGCTCAGTGTGGCTTTCTGAGAGACAGAAACCTTCACCTCCTTCTTATAGGTGTCCTTGTTGGCAAACAAAGCTTGAGGTTCTGAATGAAAACATAATAAAGAGCCTAATATGTGATATACAGTGCTTTCAGAAAGCATTCAGACCCCCTACATTTTTTTTATTTTATGCTGAGCCCGACACTACAATTATTCAGATTTATTTTTTTCTCAATAATCTACATTCAATACTCCAAAAGGATCCAGAATTCTTGAAATGTCTATATTTTTTAATAGAAAAAACCTGACTTATCACATGCACATAAGTATTCAGACCCTTTGCTGAACACTTCATTATTAGCTTAGATGCTCTCTTGATCTTTGCTGAGATGTTTCTACATTTTGACTGGAGAATTACTGTGAAAAAGTTTATTGATTAAACATGATTTGGAAAGGCACACATCTGTATATGAAAGGGCTCACAGCTGCCGATGCATATCAGAGCAAAAACCAAGCAATGAGGTCAAAGGATCTGCTTGCAGAGCTCAGAGACAGGATTGTTGCAATGTGCAGATCTGGAGAAGTCAAAAAAAGAAATGCTGCTGCATTGTCGGTTCCCAAGAGCACTGTGGCCTCCTTAAGTCTTAAATGGAAGAAGTGTGGCACAATCAGGACACTTCCAAGAGCTGGTCGACCAGCCAAATGCACCAATCGGGAAAAAAGAGCCTTAGTAAGAGAGTTGACAAAGAACCTGATTATCACTCTGATTAATATCCAGAGATCCTCTGCGAAAATAGGACAAAGTTCCAAAAGGACAGCTATCACTGCAGTCCTCGACTAATTTGTGCAGAGTGGCTAGACGGAAGCCTCTCCTTGCTTCAAAACCCATAGAAACCCTTTAAGCGTTTGCAAAAATTTACCTGAAGGACTCTCAGACTGTGTGGAACAAGATTCTTTTGTCTAAAGAAATCATGATTGAACTGGTTAGCCTCAATTCCAAATTTTAAGTCTAAAAGAAATCAAGCACTGCTCATCACCTGCCCAAGACCATCCCAACAGTGAAGCATGATGGTGGTGGCATCATGATGTAGGGGTATTTTTCTGCAGCAGGTATGGGCAACTGGTCAAAGTTGAGGGAAAGCTGAATGGTAAAAGTACAGAAATATCCTCAACAAAAACCTGTTCCACAGTGATGAAGACCTCAGACTGGGTTGAAGGTTCCCCTTCCTACATGACAACGACCCTAAGTGCACAACCAAGACAACACAGAAGTCGCTTAAGTACAACTCTGTAAGTGTCCCAGAGTGGCCTAGCCAGATCCCTGACTTGAACCCTATTGAACATCTCTAGAGAAACTTGAGTGGCTTTCCACCAACGGTCCCCATCCAACCTGACCGAACTTGAGAGGATCTGCCATGAAGAATAGAAGAAAATCCCCTAATCCAAGTGTACAAAGTTTCTTGTGTCATAACCAAAAAGACACAAGGCTATAATTGCTGCTAAAGGTGCTTCAACTAAATACTGAGTAAAGGGTCTGAATACTTAGAAATGTGACATTCAGGGTGGGTTTATTTAAAAAAAATACAGACATTTCTAGAATTCTGTTTTCATTTTGTCATTATGGGGTACTGAGTTTAAATTCATGAGAAAGAAAAAATCTATGTGAATAATTGAGGGTATCAGGCTGCTACATAACTTTCTTTTCGGCTTCTCCCGTTAGGGGTCGCCACAGCGGATCCTTCGCACGTTTGATTTGGCACATGTTTTACGCTGGATGCCCTTCCTAACGCAACCCTTCCCAATTTATCCGGGCTTGGGACCGGCACTAAGAGTGGCTGGGGATGGTTCCCTGACCGGGAATCGAACCCGGGTCGCAGCGGTGGAAGCGCTGCATCTTAACCACTAGACCACCAGGCTGCTACATAACAAAATTGAAAAAAGTGAAGGGGGTCTGAATACTTTCTGAATGCACCACAGGGAGGCACCATAACAAATAGACCACATGGAGAACTGAACAAATCCCTTCCACTTGCACACCTACTCTATTCCTGTCTGAAACAGGATGGTGATGGACAGACTGAAAATTTATTATTTTGTCCTCCAGGAAGTGGAATTGTCAGTTTGCTTGCCCAGTCTCAGGTTTGGTTGCAGAAAAAAAACAAGTCTAAAAGTTGTTAGTTAAATTTAACTAGCAATTTATCTCACCATACTGAGATCACACAAATTCTACCTGTCCTGAATGCTTGGGCAACTGAATTACATTTGAGATACATTTGAAGGGGTCACTCAGTGATTAGATATGCAGATAACATATACTGCCTATGCAAGGATTGTCTTCTTAATTTCACAAAATGAGTAAGGTCTAGATGTTTTCTTATCATCTGCAACTGCCTCAATATATTGATAAAACCATGCAAAAATAAAAAATGACATACCTGTCACCTGAATTTTAAAGACCTGCTTCTCTTTTCCAACTTCACAGATGTACTCTCCTGCATCTTTTTTTTCAACACTGTCCAACACCAGTTGACGGATTTTGCCTTTTGCCTCTCTGTGTACGGTCTTACTGGAGATCAGCTGTTTGCCATCTTTATACCATTTCACTTCAGTTTTGGAGTCAGACACTTCACAGCTCAGTGCGGCTTTCTGAGAGACAGAAACTTTCACCTCCTTCTGATAGGTGTCCTTATTGATAAAAGTGTCTTGAAGTTCTGAAGGGACAAGAATGAAAGTTCCTAATGTACAAAAAAGTAACAGCATGAAAATAGAAAAAATCGAGTGCCACTTGCACCTTAAGTGAGTGCTAAAGTAAATAAACAATACCACTTTCCTACCTGCTACCTGAATCTTAAAGACCAGCTTCTCATTTCCAACTTCACAGATGTATTCTCCTGCATCTTTCTTCTCAACACTGTCCAACACCAGTTGATGGATTTTGCCCTTCACCTCTGTGTGGAGTGTTTTACTGGAGATCAGCTGTTTGCCATCTTTATACCATTTCACTTCAGTTTTGGAGTCAGACACTTCACAGCTCAGTGTGGCTTTCTGAGAGACAGAAACTTTCACCTCCTTCTGATAGGTGTCCTTGTTCACAAAGGTTGCTAGAGCTTGAGTTTCTACAGGAGCGGCTTTTAAATTAAGGACATGTACTCAGTCATAACATTCAATTTTTCAACTTACTCTTCAGCTTATCCTTATTTCATAGACATTTTACACAATGTTTTATAGGCATTCTACAAGCTAGTTAATATTGATCATAAACAAAATATTTTATGTTGAGAAATATTTTATCAGTTTTTGAAACTGTTAACTAAATCACCTATGATAAATGTATAAGCTAATTTACTAGTTACAATAAAAGCTAGCTAATGGCAAATGGATAACAGTGAGATTTTTGTGCATAATTAATTCTCCTGTATTCCATACCTGTCCCATGTATCTTGAAGATCAGCTTCTCATTTCCAACTTCACAGATGTACTCTCCTACATCCTTCTTCTCCACACTGTCCAACACCAGTTGACGGATTTTGCCTTTTGTCTCCATATGGACAGTCCTACTGGAGATCAGCTGTTTGCCATCTTTATACCATTTCACTTCAGTTTTGGAGTCAGACACTTCACAGCTCAGTGTGGCTTTCTGAGAGACAGAAACTTTCACCTCCTTCTGATAGGTGTCCTTGTTCACAAAGGTTGCTAGAGCTTGAGTTTTTACAGGAGCAGCTTTTAAAGTAAGGACATGTACTCAGTCATAACATTCAATTTCAACAAACTCTTTAGCTTATTCTTATTTTGTAGACATTCTACTAAATGTTTTATAGGCATTCTACAAGCTAGTTAATATTGATCATAAACAAAAT
Source organism: Silurus aristotelis (assembly GCF_946808225.1). Classification (NCBI taxonomy): domain Eukaryota; kingdom Metazoa; phylum Chordata; class Actinopteri; order Siluriformes; family Siluridae; genus Silurus; species Silurus aristotelis. The sequence continues at coordinate 30,957,444 of NC_139574.1, forward strand.
ATTTTATGTTGAGAAATATTTTATCAGTTTTTGAAACTGTTAACTAAATCACCAATGATAAATGTATAAGCTAATTTACTAGTTACAATAAAAGCTAGCTAATGGCAAATGGATAACAGTGAGATTTTTGTGCATAATTGATTCTCCTGTATTCCATACCTGTCACATGTATCTTGAAGACTAGCTTTTCATTTCCAACTTCACAGATGTACTCTCCTGCATCCTTCTTCTCCACACTGTCCAACACCAGTTGACGGATTTTGCCTTTTGTCTCCATATGGACAGTCCTACTGGAGATCAGCTGTTTGCCATCTTTATACCATTTTACTTCAGTTTTGGAGTCAGACACTTCACAGCTCAGTGTGGCTTTCTGAGAGACAGAAACTTTCACCTCCTTCTGATAGGTGTCCTTGTTCACAAAGGTTGCTAGAGCTTGAGTTTCTACAGGAGCGGCTTTTAAAGTAAGGACATGTACTCAGTCATAACATTCAATTTCAACAAACTCTTTAGCTTATTCTTATTTTGTAGACATTCTACTAAATGTTTTATAGGCATTCTACAAGCTAGTTAATATTGATCATAAACAAAATATTTTATGTTGAGAAATATTTTATCAGTTTTTGAAACTGTTAACTAAATCACCTATGATAAATGTATAAGCTAATTTACTAGTTACAATAAAAGCTAGCTAATGGCAAATGGATAACAGTGAGATTTTTGTGCATAATTGATTCTCCTGTATTCCATACCTGTCACATGTATCTTGAAGACCAGCTTCTCATTTCCAACTTCACAGATGTATTCTCCTACATCCTTCTTCTCCACACTGTCCAACACCAGTTGACGGATTTTGCCTTTTGTCTCCATACGGACAGTCCTACTGGAGATCAGCTTTTTGCCATCTTTATACCATTTCACTTCAGTTTTGGAGTCAGACACTTCACAGCTCAGTGTGGCTTTCTGAGAGACAGAAACTTTCACCTCCATTTGATAGGTGTCCTTGTTGATGAAAGTGGCCTGAGGCTCTAAATAATAATAATAATAATAATAAAAAAGATCAAATCATTGAAAGTGCACACACTGGGGGAACAGATGATTTAAGGGTAGAAAAATTCTAATGGTGGTAAATTTAAGACTAATAATCTAATACAGTGAAAAAGCATATTGTAAAATATTGTGTAGCCTCCTTTCATAAATGATAAATGTCTCCTCACAGAAATTCACACCATATCAATTATAACTTGCATCTTAAATAAAAGGTTTATACGTGTTCACATGCAAGTCATTACTATAGAAATACTAATGCATCAGCATGATAGTATTGCTATAAATCTGGAATTGTGACCAGAACTAGTGTCAGAACTGCATTTTGAGAAAATTCACCTATAGCGTCTGATAAAAACAGAGCTAGTAGAAAGGAATGTATTGAAGGAAAAACATGCAAGGGAGAACTAATGATGAAATAAGGAAAAGACATAAATACCCGTCACCAGAATCTTAAATGGCAGCTTCTCATTACCAACTTCACAGATGTATTCGCCTGCATCGTTCTTCTCCACACTTTCTAACACCAGTTGACGGATTTTGCCTTTTGTCTCCATATGGACAGTCCTACTGGAGATCAGCTGTTTGCCATCTTTATACCATTTCACTTCAGTTTTGGAGTCAGACACTTCACAGCTCAGTGTGGCTTTCTGAGAGACAACAACTTTCACCTCCTTCTGATAGGTGTCCTTGTTCACAAAGGTTGCTAGAGCTTGAGTTTCTACAGGAGCAGCTTTTAAAGTGAGAACATGTACTCAGTCATAACATTTGAATTTAGCTAACAGAAACTCTTTTTTCACAGACATTCTACAAAATGTTTTATAGCCATTCAATTAGCTGGCTTATATTGCGCATAAACACAATATTTTATGTTGAGTAAAAAATGTGTTTTTAATACAATGAAAATAATAAATGCATAAGCTAATAAACTAGTTAACATAAAAGATAGCTAATGGTAGATAGACACCAGTAAGTTTTTTGCTAAATTGATTCTCCTGTATTTTATACCTGTCACATGAATCTTGAAGACCAACTTCTCATTTCCAACTTCACAGATGTATTCTCCTGCATCCTTCTTCTCCACACTGTCCAACACCAGTTGACGAATTTTGCCTCTTTTCTCCATGTGAACAGTCCTACTGGAGATCAGTTGTTTGCTGTCTTTATACCATTTCACTTCAGTTTTGGAGTCAGACACTTCACAGCTCAGTGTGGCTTTCTGAGAGACAACAACTTTCACCTCCTTCTGATAGGTGTCCTTGTTCACAAAGGTTGCTAGAGCTTGAGTTTCTACAGCAGTAGCTTTTGAAGTGAGAACATGTACTCAGTCATAACATTTAAATTTAGCTAACAGAAACTCTTTTTTTCACATGTTGAGATAAAAAAATCAGTTTTTGATACAATGATAAATAATAAATGCATAAGCTAATAAACTAGTTAACATAAAAGATAGCTAATGGTAAATAGACACCAGTAAGTTTTTTGCTAAAATGATTCTCCTGTATTCCATACCTGTCACATGAATCTTGAAGACCAACTTCTCATTTCCAACTTCACAGATGTATTCTCCTGCATCTTTTTTCTCCACACTGTCCAACACCAGTTGACGGATTTTGCCTTTTGTGTCCATATGGACAATCCTACTGGAGATCAGCTGTTTGCCATCTTTATACCATTTCACTTCAGTTTTGGAGTCAGACACTTCACAGCTCAGTGTGGCTTTCTGAGAGACAGAAACTTTCACCTCCTTCTGATAGGTGTCCTTATTGATGAAAGTGGCCTGAGTTTCTACAAGAACAATCATTAAATAATCATGTAAAATGATTAAATTACCATATAGAATGATAAAATAACCATGCAGAGAATGTTTGCAAAGGCAATATATAAATATTACGGTTTCAGATAAAATCGAAAGAAAACAGAAAATTGTTTTCTGTTCAATTCTCGACTCTTCTGCTTTCCAATATCTATGCTATTCTATTTTGCTACTGTATATTCTTTTTCCTTTTTTCAGTTCTATGCTATTGTATGTTCTTTTGTTCAACTATAATATACTTAGTTTTGTTCCACTTTTCTCTAATATCCTACACTGTGTTATTAAGTACTTTGTTTCACCCTAATAACTGTATTACTATACTGTGCTACATTATTTAATTATTTTGTACTTTACCATTTTTTTTTAAGTGTACAAAGTTAGATTCTATTCTATTCTACTGTACACTGTTTTGTCGTGCTTCATATTACTCCTTTTTATCTCCTGTTCAGTTGTATTATGTTAAACTCTACTTTGTTCTGTTCACTACTTTATTTTAATATAATTTCCTCACAATTTCTCCCTTTTGTTCTACTCTCATCTATTCTCATCCACTTAACTCTACTATTCCCTCAATCGTGAAGATTGTTTCCTGAAATTCCTACAACAATCAAATAATGATCGTGTAGACTACATTTTTTTATTAAAATGCAAGATAATAAACATATGTATGCATTCAATTCATTATTTGAAGCAATATTTATGCTTATTGTTTAATTGTTTTAGTACCACTCCACACAAGCTTGCTCTTCTTTTTGTGAAATTAGCTCTGTCCGTTTGCTTTTTTCCCCCAGACTAATTAGCGCTGGTTTTACCTTGTATTTTGACCCTGAATGTGACCTTGTCCTCCACTGTCTCACATGAATAGTGTCCTTCATCGCTCTGCTTGGCTTCTTTGATAACCAGCTTTCTCTGTGTCCCCTGGGACACGAAGGTCACTCTGTTGTCCTCCGCTATTTCTTTATGCTCCTTCTTCCATACAACAGTAGTTGTAGGCGACTCCACCTCACAACTCAGTTCCACATCAACCATCAAAGGAGAAACCTCCAGGGGTTGAGTCTTGGGCTTGTTCACAAACTTTGCTGCTTCTTCTGATGGCAAATTAATAAAAAATTCAGAATTTTTCAAATTAAAGTAATTTCTCTCTTGAGGTGTTATTTTTTAAAATGGTAGTTTTATTCACATCATTTAGATCTGCTTTCCCCCCTTTATTGTTTGCACAATCCCATTAAAAACAGAACATTTGAGCATTATCAATATCACATATCACACACTCACTCATGTATTTGATACTCAACACACATTTAAAGGTTTATTTGTAGGGTCTGGATAATAAAGGAATCGTAGCCTGTTTTACTGTTTTAAATAACCTACATACAGTAGGCAACATACTGTATATGTATTTGTACATATGTATTTTGATACCAACATTTTCCAACTGGCAATTTGGAATATTCAATTAGCTTTACCTTTAATGGCAAGTTGGATGGACATCTTATCACCATCACACACACACTCATAAATCCCTGCATCCTCATGAGTTACATTATGAATCGTCAGTGTGCGTTTACATCCCACATTGGAAGCCTCATACTTTTTGCCCATCCTTAATTCTTTACCATTTTTCATCCAGACAACCTGTGGGGCACAAAGACAAGCCAAAAGCTGATTATTTTATGCTGTCAGTAGAAAAAGAATCATGTACTGACTAGTCACAATCTGGAATTACACAGCACTATATATACATATTTATAAAACATTGTTACCTGAACACTGGCATCTGACACCTCTGTGTATAGCTGGGCAGAGGAGTGAGCACTAAACCTGAAGATCTCCACTTCAGAATATTTCTTGGTGAAAAGTGCTGGAGCTGCTAAAACAGGAATAAAGGTGTGGATAGTGTGAAAAGCCTTTATAAAAAGTAGCATTAAATTTGTTTTGTTTATACAACTGCAATGTTAATAAAAACATTAGGACCAGTCGTTATATGAAATTAAATACCATAGTAACATCAGCTTTATAATAATTTTCCATTGTGGTTTATACTTGAAGTATTTTTCTTACTTTTTACACTAAGTGTGCAGATGCTTTCGGATCCTCCCCCCGTGAATTTGACCTGAGCTTCATCCAGTGATATGTTTACCTCCCTGATCACAAGTGTGTGCGTGGTCTTCGAACGGGTTATGAGGTAGTCTGCACCACTGCGAATCAGTCGGCCATTTAGCATCCAGCTTCCGGAGCATGTGGCAGAGAGCTCCACGCTAAAAGTTGCCTCCCCACCAGAGACAGCAGTGCAGCTCTGCAGACCTGACATCACCGAGGCAGTTGGCTCTGAATAAACACAGGACATGATTAGCTTGGCAAAAGTGTCACTGAGATCTGGCATTGCTCTGAAAAGACATTCCTGTGGGACAATTATCTGTAAAGTCAAATTACCAAGATAATATGTTCCGGGGAACTCCAGATAGGCACTCTGGCCAAAATCATTCATGGCTGAAATGCGGAACTGGTAGCTGCTCTCCTCTGTGATGTTATTAATGGTGTATTGGTTTGTGTCTACAAGCTCCATGCCTGTGACTCGAACCCAGGTCTGAGCACCCACCCTCCTCCTCTCCACCACATAGCCATTTATGGGTACAGGACGCTCACTATCTGGCCGAGACCAACTCAGTGTAATGGAGTTGTCTGTCTTGTTCAGCACAATTGGTTTGACTGGGGTATCCGGAGGATGCTTCCTCGGTGCTAGGTAATAATAAGGAAATAACAAGAGTCAATTAACTAACTCAAATGCAAAAACATGGTATCAAGTAAAAATATAAATCAGGAAGTACAAAATAAATAAAACAAATAAACATCAAAATATAAAACCTAAATGAAAAAAAATCCTATAAAATGCATTTAAGTACCATGACAACACAGAATATTTTAAAAATGCTACTTTCAGCATGCAGTAAATCTTTACAGTTTAAACAAAAAAATATGCCTGTAACTTATGTATGTATGACATTAGTATGCACAGTGAGTGGGACATAAACACTAATTAGCAAAATCTTGAGTATGGTGTTACTTTTCCTCACCTGTAACTGAGAATCGTGTAGAGGTTTTGCAGTCGCCGGCAATGAACGCCACCTCACCCGAGTCTTCAGCAGTGCATTCACGAATGGTGAGTGTATATTGTTTGTGCACATGAGCAATAATGATCCTGGAGTCCTCCTTCAGTTTCTCTCCATTCCTTGTCCAATAGGCATCTTCCACAGGGTGCTCAAGCTCCACACAGAAGATCACTGTATCGCTCACTGGCACGACTGTCCTTCTTGGCAACTTTTTGGTGATGTTTCCTGAACATGTGCACATGATAAACTACATTGTTTTAAATGCAATAAAACTACTAAATAAAATGAGTATACTATACCAAAATACAAATAGCTTGTGCAAACTATAAAAGTTTCATCTTGGACTGCTTACACTGAAGACTCCTTCCATAAATGTTAAATACCCAATGTGTACAGAAAACATTTCCATGTCATAAGTGACATGTTTTATAAGATAAAGATTTATAAGAACCGTCAAAGCCGAAAAGTACTCTTAGTACAAATTTTGAACCTAGATACTATACCCAGAACAGTGAGCTCAGCCACAGTGCGACTCCCTTCCTTCATCTCGCAGATATAAACTGCATCATCGTTGGTTGTGACATTGTGGATGGTGAGGCAACGCAGCGTTCCCTCTTCCTCCATGCGATACTTTGCATTCTGCTCCAGGCGAGTCTCCTCCATGAACCAAGAGGCCTGAGTACTCGGCATGGGCACCTCACACGATAACATGGCCGTTTCCTTCTCCTTCACCTCCACATCCTGCAACTTCTTCTTAAATGCCACTTGTGGCTCTAGAAGAGCAAAAAGAGAATTAGCATACTGTTGGAAATGGAACTGTTACAAACATGAAAATGCAATGTAAATTATTTGTGTTAAAATTGTGAGCAGAAGATTTTTATGGTATTTGAGTGTAGAATTACTTTTTTTTTTTATTAACACATTTGAAAAGTACATAAATACTAAATACATTTAACTAGACACACCTACCTCACAGGTGCACTATTAGCGACATTTGTAGCTAAGCATACAAGGGCTTTTGCTGAACATTGGAATAAAACATCAGATACACGAATCTCAGCACTACACAGAAACACACTACTGTGATGAAAACGTTTCACCACCAAACAAAACCAACTAACCACATGCAAAAAGTAGCTGCACTGTTAACCATCCTGAAAAACGAGAGCAGCAAGTGATTATTTTGTGATTGTACTCTGAGATGTGCTTCAACATCTCTAAGAAATGATGTCAAAGATTAATTGTAAACTGTTGCAAACTGTAACTGTTCATAGTACAGCTATAGAAGTTCTAGCATCAGGAAGCAAACTTGGAACATTAAACAATCTTGGCAGTGTCTGTCAGAAATGCTTTGGTAACTTAAATTACTCATTACAATTCTGGTAAGCAGAAAAACATCTCACAATGCACAACAGACGAAAAACTTGAGGTGTTTAAGCTACAAGAGCGAAACACATTGCGTTTCGCTCTTGTAGCTTATCCACCTCAAGTTTTACCTTGTCTATGAATATTAAATAAATATGCCCTTACATTTAAAAAAATCACAATAACAACAACTAGATACTATTACGCAGTCTATCTGGAGCAGAAAAACAGTATTTTAAATGGACACTAATGTTAAAGAAAATCACAACAATATCTTTTGAACAATCAGAATAAAAAAACTCAAGGACGCTAAGAAATTTAGAGATAGTGCAATTCAGGGTTTTCAAAAATAAATATCTTTTTAGAGCAATAACAGCACATTGGAAAATATTATCTTTTTTTCAAAGAAAGAATATCAGAAAGAAATATATGCTATTTCAAACAGTGATGTCAGTAAACAAGTGTTTCACACTCTGGAATAATCTAAAACATCTTTGACGTGGCAGTGGTTTTGGCTAGGATGTGTATGGCTGCCATTTGCTTGAGGAGTAAGTTACTGTGACCTTTACCATGTGCTACACAATGTGCTAACTACATCATACCTGAATATATGAAACTGAAACTTCTAGAAGTACAGAACATCTATCATCATTGGATAGCCATCAAACACATCTAATTTATTTGGAATGTAACAAATTTAACTACAATAACACTGAACAGATAAAGTCTTCATTAAAGTTAAAAGTTTTACACATTATTGAGTTTTCTTTTTTCATAACTGGGCTTAAAAGATGTATCTGATATGAAAAAAAAAGACCAATAATAAGTAATTTATTAAATCCTTGTTATCTTTTGAACCTTAACCAGGGCTGAACTTAAACATTTTGAGTAGATAACTATACAAGAACTGCTAAATGCATCATCCCTGAATATATGAAACTGAAACTTCTAGAAGTAAAAAACATCTATCATCATCGGCTAGCCATCAAACACATGCCAAATTTATTCATTTATTTAATACCATGTAATTCTCAAGCTGTTTGGGACATGTTTTTTGATGCTGCTTTGATGCCTTGCATTTATCCATCAAATTAACGCAAACAATGCAATGAAGAAAACACCACAAAATGTTTATTTGGAAAATCACTGGTATCTGACTGCAAGTCACCACTAATGTGAACAACTCAACATGCGCAAAAAATAGACGCAACATGACACCGTCCTAAGGAATGCTAGCCACATACGATTACGTTGTGTCGAGGTGTGCTTGACCAACTCTAAGAAACACTGCCAAAGATGAACTGCAAACTGTTTAGAGTAGTTATACAAGTTCAATCTGCAAAAGCACACTTGTATTTAAACAGTCTTCATTTTTAACAGAAAAATTGCATATAGTAAAAAATTTAAGCTGATGACCACATTGCAAAGCCTCAATGGAAAAGAAAACAATTCTTCCTCAATTTTAGGATTAGCTAAAGGCACAATGCATACAGCGCACCTATGTGGATTCCAATTATTGACTAGAGAAACCCAACAAATTAAATTACAATAACACTTTATTTTAATGAACAGATAAAGTCTTCGTTAAATTTAAAAGTTGTACTCGTTATCGACTTGTTTATTCATAAATGGGCTTAAATATGTTATTTGATTATGAAACAATGACCAATAATAGGTAGTTTATTAAATCCTTATTATCTTTTGAACCTTTATTCGGGTCTAAACTTAAAGATTTTGAGTAGGTAACTATACAAGAGGTAGAATTTAAAACTAAAAATAAACATTACAAATTATAAAAATAAAATACATTATCCATTTTCTCAGGAGTGTCTGAGATTCACTTATTACTGACTACAACAATCATGAGCACAAGGAGTTGGAAATATTTTGATAAAGACATGTACACCACATAGACGTGGCCACAGGTATTTACAAATGAACATGCAAACATGAATCCTACATGCATGCATGTATCTGCTTCCTAAGGAATATTCCAAATTAGCCATTTACCATTTTAGTGGGTGGCAATAATTCTGGCACGTTATTAAACGTGTTAAAGCATCTGTCCCAAAGGCTTGTCTATATTGGAAAATTAGTTGCAGATTTTTTCTTTGACCGTTACACTGACACTGGAGACTCCTTTCATAAAATATTAATGTTTTTACTGACAACTTCACCACATCAACAACTACAGAATTTTTTTCAAGTCCATTGTTATAGAGTGCCTTTGATTTCTACTTGCTCTTAAGCGGAAGTTTGTATATTAGCAAATAAATATGCACCAAGATAAAGCCAGCAAAAAAACACTTCCAGGAAACAAATACGCATTTTTTATTTGCAGCACCCTTTACCTTTCAGTGAATTGGTTTTTCTGTCAGTAAACATCTACAGGTCTTTATAAATGTGACAGCATTTAACTTAAAAAAAACTATATCAAAATTAAAGATTTGATCTGTAGAAATCTGAGATGGCTTACCTTTTACGATGACCAGAACAGCGCTGTAAGTTTGTCCAGCTAAGTTGGAGGCGTTGCATGTGTAAAGACCATTATCACTCTGCTTGCAGTAAAGAACTTTGAGTATGAAGTTCTCTGCATGGTCCTCATATGTGATGTGCCTTCGACCCTCGCTGATGTTCATCCCATCTTTCCTCCAGATGATCTGGGGTTTGGGGTGGCCTGTGACAAAGCAGCTGAGCTTTGCGTGCTTGCCTTCAGTCACAGTGCAGGTTCGAGTGAAGATGCCTTTGGGCAATTTGCCAGCCAAAGCTGAGACTCGCTGCTCCTGATCAGAGGCAAAGCCCAACTTGCTAAGCCCCTCCGTGATGTTAGATGAGGTTGAAGAGGACAGTGAGTAGTTCTCAGTCGTGCGGTAAAGTGAAATATCCTTACACATCTCCTCTTTGCGCTTCTGCAGGTGAGACAGGAGGGAGGTGCTTTTGTCGGTGTTGAGAAGTCTCGTGTCCTGCATGTCCACCACCAGAGCAGCAGCAGCTTGTGCTCGACCCATGGAGTTCTTAGCCCGACAGGTGTAAGTGCCACTGTCCATATTCCTGATGCTTTGAACTTGCACAGAGCTGGACTCGCTGTCTGACGTGATCTTGATGCGAATGGTCTCACCTAGATAGCGTCCGTCCTTCTCCCAATCAAATTTAGGAGCGGGATGAGCTGCCACGCGACAGAAGAAGGTAACATCACCACCCAGGCCCACTCTGGTGGAGATGGGCTTCACCGTGAACACCGGCGCCCGATCAATCACTGTTGCTGGAAGACCCACCTTTAGTGTCACAGCTGCATAAGATTCGCCAACATTATTCTTGGCTCGACACATGTACTGCCCGCTGTCCTCCAGTGTCAGGTCATAGATGGTGAGTCGATACACGTTTCCATCCTCTGTAATTTTGAAGCGGCCTCCAGTAGAAATGTGTAGCTTGTCTTTTTCCCAGGTGACAACAGGAACAGGGGTCCCCACTACAGTACAACTGAGAGTAGCATCCCGGCCCACACTGAGGGAGAATGACTTGGGCCGGGTCAGGAACCTAGGGGCTCCACCAAGAAGATTCTGGTCCATTATCAGCTTCTGCAGACACAATAATAGACATTAGTTGGGCGATAATATTTTCCAAATGCAAATGATTTAACTTGAATTAATATCTTGTCTGAAGGAACTGAATCTACATCAAATGAGGAACTGATAGATATATCAGGCTCCTGTTTGCTCATGATTATCTCTAGTTTAGGAAAATGTCATCACCCTACAAATTAGGTTTACCAACTCGGCAGAACAATATAATAAAATGCACATATATACTAAAAGTATTGCAAGTATCCTATCATTAACCCCGGAGTGAAAATCGTGGGTACAACATTATATCCAAGCCATATTTGATTGTGAAAAGTTAGGATTCATAAGAGGGCACCAATGGCATTTATTTACATATTAATCTATTTTAATATTTTGAGTTAACATGTGTTAACATGGATCCACCCCCTGCCCCTGACTAAGCCTTTTCTACATTCCCAAACATACTTTTTTAACCAAACGATATAACACACTGTGTTCATTTTTACAAAAAAATAGACTGAGATATGAATAATGTACACAACATGTTATCTAAAATGAATTGTGTTGTATCATTACTGTATCACTGATTAAAAAAACATTATGCAATTATGCATTACTCTTATTAATATATTATCACCAAAAAATGCAGAAAATTGGCTAAATAATACAACATTGTGTTAAATGTAAAGCAAAATTATGTCATATTGCATATATTATAACAATAATAATAATCAATGCAAGTAGCACAATTTGTTTAAGGGTTCTTTACCAATGGAATGGAATGATATAATAATAAGACCGATAAATAAATAAAAAATTACATAAATAAATTAATAAATAAATGGGAATGTGAAAATAAAAAGTATAAAATTGAGCACATATTACGTTCATATTAATCATCCTAAATAAGTTTGATAATTAAAATTTAAATGATCAAATAATAGATATTGTTATTATTATTATTTTAAATTAATTGCAGAATAAGAAGAATGTAACGACTAATATAATAACATAACATGACATTTTTTTATGTAACGCTAATCTTTACAATCAAGTCAACTTTATTTCTATAGCACTTTTCACAACAGACATTGTCTCAAAGCAGCTTTACAGAAGAGTTAAGATAATTGGTGTGTATTTATCCCTGATGAGCAGCCATGGTGAATCAAGTAATAAGTTATGCCTAACTTAATAACAATAAATAATTAATAATTGTTATTATATTTATTAATAATAATAATAATAATAATAATAATAATAATAATATTAATAAATAATAACAAGAATTATCAGAAGAAGAAGAAGAAAAAGAAGAATATTATTAATATTATTATTATTAATAATAACAATAATAATAATACAAAGAAGAAGAAGAACAATAATAATATTAATAATAGTACTTATAATTATAATAATAATAATACAAATAATAACAATAATTATAAGAAGAAGAAGAAAAAGAAGAATATTATTATTATTAATAATAACAATAATAATAGTACAAAGAAGAAGAAGAACAATAATAATATTAATAATAGTAGTTATAATAATAATAATAATAATAATAATAATAATAATAATAATAAAAAAAACAATACCAAATAATTATAAGAAGAAGAAGAAAAAGAAGAATATTAATTATATTATTATTAATAATAGTAATAACAAAAATAATAATACGAATAATAATAATAATAATAATAATAATAATAATAATAATAATAATAATGTGCCTCTCTATGTGACATTTGTGGCGTTAACTCTGGAGCTCGAGGCTGAAAATAGCTGCAGCTGTCCGCGCGCGTCTCACTTTATTGCCATTTGTAGAAGCGGCGCGCGATCAGCTGCTCGATATGACACTCACCAGTACACGCGCTGCTTCAACCTCAGGTTTAAACATATTTTTACACCTTTAAATGAATGCAACAAAACTGGAATACACTCCTTTTCTGTCCCCTTGTTGCTCACAGTGCCAGCGCACTCAACAGCACAATTTTGACTCCAGCTTGAAAGTCAACTTACTATTATTGCTCACATGCACGCGCCTTGAGAACAGGACAGAAAATGTCGAGACAAACTTTTTTTTCCCTAGCATGGAGATTCTGGTGATCGCTGAGCTTACCGTTCCTCAGGCGTGTCCGAGTGGTGTCATGAAGTCTAGATATATCCAAGCGATTATCCAGAGGATAGAAATAAAAAGTAAAACAAATAAGGTTCGAAACAGTAGTGATTCGGCCCGCGCGCAGGAGTGGTGAGAGAGGTGCTGAACGAGGTGAGTGTTCAGAACAAGCGGAATGTGATGCTGGAAAACGAGCACGACGTTATTTTTTCCCCCTCCACCCTCCACCACCCTGACACTCACTCATTCTCTTTTCTCTGCAACCTGACAAATGGCAGAGGCGCTCATATCATGTCGGCTCTGCCTCCTGTCCAAAATAAACCTGTCCATGCATGAGCAGGTCACCATTTCCTGAGCACCTATATTACATTTACACACGTGTGTGAACCAAACACATTCTTCACAACAACCTATTTGATGAAGACCATATCAATATATCAATAACCATAAAAGAAAAGACTTGCACTCCAGAACTGCAAGTTGTGGACGAAAGCCAAACATTAATTCAGGTTAACTGGTTAAATCAAATGTCATTATTCAAAATTAATAGTTCATTATATATATCATACGTTTTTAAAACTGGTTTATTCAATTCAATAGGGATCAGTTGAGATTCCGAGATTGAGAGTACAGCTAGGCTATGCCATGAAGGCTAGTCTGGTCTGGTCTGATCAGTCTGACCTGAAGGAAGTGAAAGTCTGATCTGATGAATAGCGTTCTTTTATATCATGTAGATGATGTGTGGGTTAATTACCTGGGAAAGAGATGTCAAGAGATGTACTATGGGAAGAAGACAAGCTGGTGGAAGCAGTGTGATGCTGGGAAACCTTGGGTCCTTGCATTCGTGTGAGTGAAATGTCAACTTATTATCTTTTTAATTGATCTTATTTTGACAACCTATTTCAAAATTCATTCATTACTTTCCTATTTTCAACTGAAAAACATTTTGACATATTTACAGTACAGTGCCTATCAAAAGGTTGGAACCAGCTAGTCTTTGATAGTTTTTTTGGAAACACATGCATGTTCTAGTTGTTTAAATGCAACATAAAAGGTAATATAATGACATGAAGGTTTACTCTGGCTTAAACCTACAAAACTTTACTTTCTATAAAAAATTCCCTCTTAACTTGAATAACAGCTTTACACACTCCAGGCAGTTAGTTTCTCCAAACATTCAGCTGAAATAGTTTGCCATGCCTCTCAGACTGACTATTTGCTCTCTAAATAACACTTGTAGTACTTGGACGTATACTTTGGATCATTGTCTTGTGTGTTGAAGTTAGTTAACACTAACTCCACTCCAGACAGAATTGCATGGAGTTGAAGTATGAAATAATAGCCATGGTGTTTCAGTATACTGTTCACCCAGAATAAGTCTCCCCCCTTCCCTGCTTTAAAACAACCCCAAACCATGTTTGACTGTGGGTGTGAGAAATCTGTTCTCTGTCTTTCAAACCTTATTTATTCTTTTAGAACAAAAAAAAAGTCACACTTGGACTCATCTGTTCACAGAACTTGCTTGCAGTCATTTACTGACCAATTCTTTTGTGTTTTTGCAATTTAACTAGTTTTTTTGTATATAAACAAAAGGGACATGCATGTGTACCAAGAGCCTCGCAAAAGACAGACACCATCATGTACATTTCCTGAGAATCAAGAGTGCTTTTTTTTTTGTTATTAACTTTGATATTGTTATAAGAATTGACAACGTCGTTTGAAAATGACATCCATGTTATACAATCTACAAAGGAAAAGTACATTTACCTGGAATTAAGTAAGAATTTAAGGTGAATATCATTACAATGTCCTTATTGTCCTTGGGATTTTAGCATGGATGCAAGTTTAACCATTTTTATATGTATTTGCTAATAAGGAGAAAAACCTCCATACTGTTAGTGATTTAAGAGCATAATGTAACCTGTCAGTAACAGAATTCTGGCAATTGTTTGTAATTCAGTAATGATTTCTTATACCTCCCCAACAAGCAAGCCAGTGGAAAAACTAATCCTGGGCTGTTTTGAGGCAGAAGGCAGGCGGGCTTTTCCCAGGCCTGTGGCTCTGGTCATGCGCTTGATTGACAGCAGCAGGCAGAGGTCGGTTCGTATTTAAAGTGGCTTGAAACTGAAGCTCTGAGTTCTTGTAGCTCTTCACTGGTCTGTTTACAAGCGACCAAAGCATGTTCCTGTTACCAAAGACACCAATTACAGCAGTTTTTGACAGCTAATACAAAAAAATGTTATATTTTCAGTGGAATATAAATGTTCCCGATTCACAAGGCTTCATAGATTTAACTTAACTTATTATATTCACCTAAACAATTATATCTTTAAGTCTTAGCTGTTTATGTGTAACTTATTTTAAGCTCTACACCACCCCTTCACCTTCAGAGAATTAGTTTACAATATTTAAAGCTTCATAAATTAAAAGTAACTTATTTCTATTAAGCACACTGTAAAACAAATAACTAAATAAAACTTATGAATGAATGTCTGCTAAACAAACCCTGGATAACCTTGAATCTTGACTTTCACACATTTTCCTATACAAGAAGCATGACATCACTGGCACATGGCATCATTTCCCAAAATAAAATTCGGGCACATGTAAACCTATTATTTGTAGCATGCAATAGCTTCTTATTATAATAATGGATATACAAATATGTAATTAAAAGCTAATTTATTATTAAACCACTATTAATAAAACATTTTAGTGGTGTAAATGGGTTTGTTGATAACCAGGACAAATGATTTATCACTTGCATAATGTGGTCATAGCTCATAGACAACACAGACACCGGCTCACAAATAACGTGTTATCAGAGCACACACACACACACACACACACACACACACACACACACACACACAACACCTCGTCTAGTGCCTAGTGGCTTTAGATAAATTCACACATGCTATGAACAACAGTTTTATAGCAGTAGAGACTCACTAAACACTACATTAATACAAGATGTTCTCAGGACAGTGTTTTGTGTTAAAAACATTTCTTGGAGATTCCTGAAATCATATACGATTTTTATTTAGGGACATGGCAACTTCTCATGCAGGAAGCATTATTAGCGGTGTAAATTGATACTGTAAAGGATTTTTTGCTTACACGCAGCAAGTGGAAATACAAAAGAAACCAACAAACTAACTAGATACTTAATTCTGGTCCTGGCCTACCTGAAGTACATCACTGGACCTCTGCTGGATCCCCTTCAGTTTGCCTACAGGCAACAGGTCTGCGGATGATGCAGTCAACATGGGACTGCATCAGGCAGCAGATAGTGAGGCTGGGCAAACTCACAGGTCTCTCATTATCAGAACTGGTGCTCCCCAGGGTTGCGTTCTCTCTCCACTGCTCTTCTCACTGTACACAAATGACTGCACCTCTAAAAACACCTCTGTGAAGCTCCTGAAGTTTGTGGACGACACTACAGTGATTGGCCTCATCCAGGATGGAGACAAGTCTGCTTACAGACAGGAGGTTAAAGAGCTGGCTGTCTGGTGCAACCACAACCTGGAGCTCAACACGTTCAAAACAGTGGAGATGATTGTGGACTTCAGAAAAAAAATAAACAATGAGGAAAATGAGAGAGAAGGTTGGAGGTGTGGAGATGGTAAAGCAGGAAGTGGATAGGATTAGTAAGGAGGAAGTGAGAGCAGAGAATAAGAGGATGAGTGGAAAAAGTGGAAAGTCGGTTGGATCAGATAACATACCAGTAGAAACGTGGAGATGTTCAGGAGAGATGTTTAACAAGATTTTGGAAGGTGAGAGGATGCCTGAGGAATGGAGGAGTGTGCTGGTACTGATCTTTAAGAATAAGGGAGATGTGCAGACCTGCAGTAACTTCAGTGGAATAAAGTTGATCAGTCACACCATGAAGTTATGGGAAAGAGTAGTGGAAGCCAGGCTGAGAGAAGAGGTGACCATCTGTGAGCAACAGTATGGTTTCATGTCGAAGAAGAGCACCACTGATGCCTTATTTGCTTTGAGAATGTTGATGTTTGATGGAGAAGTATAGAGAAGGTTAAAAGGAGTTGCATTGTGTGTTTGTGGATTTAGAGAAAGGGTACGACAGAGTGCCAAGAGAGGAGTTGTGGTATTGTATCAACTGTCCTTCTTCTCAAATGTCGCTAATGTAGCTCGTTCCTGTCGATTTCTTCTCTACAACATCAGAAGGATTCGACCATTTCTGTCCACACAGGCTGCCCATGTGCTTGTTCAGTCTTGTCATTTCAAGACTGGACTACTGCAACTCTCTGCTGGCAGGTCTTCCTCTGATTTGCCATTCATCCACTCCAAATGATTGCAGCTGCATGACTTGTGTTTAATCTGCCCAAGTTCTCCCACACCACCCCACTGCTGCGCTCCCTTTACTGGCTTCCAATAGCTGCACGTTTCAGATTCAAAACACTGATGCTTGCCTACAAGGCCAAAAATGGACCGGCACCATCTTACCTCAGAGACCTCATAACACATTGCACTGCACCACGCTGTCTGAGATTGTCCAACACTGCTCGACTGGTACCACCTTCTCTAAGAATGAGAGGTAAGTATACTTCAAGGCTCTTCTCTGTTCTGGCACCAAGGTGGTGGAATGAACTTCCCCTAGATGTCCGTACAGCAGAGTCCCTAGCTATCTTTAAGCGACGACTGAAGACCTACCTCTTCCTGAAACACTTAAATTAGCACTTTCCAAGTTTGCTTTGTAGAAGAGGTATATTTAGATTATGTTTGCTAAAGACTCAAAGCACTTTTGTACGTCGCTCTGGATAAGTGCAGCAAATGTAAAATGTATTCGTGGTAGTAGGGTATCTGCAAGAGTGAAAGGGAAAGTTTATAGGACTGTGGTGAGACCTGTGATGTTATACAGTTTAGAGAGAGTGGCATTGGGTAAAAGACAGGAGGCGGAGCTGAAGATGTTGAGGTTTTCATTGGGAGTGATGAGGATGAGTTTATTAGAGGGACAGCGCATGTAGGACGTTTTGGAGACAACGTGAGGGAGGCGAGATTGAGAAGGTTTGGACATGTGCAGAGGAGGAACATGGGGTATATCGGTAGGAGAATGCTGAAAAAGGAGCTATCAGGAAGGAGGAAAAGAGCAAGACCAAGGAGGAGGTTTATGGATGTGGTGAGGGGAAGACATGCAAGTAGTTGGGGGTAAAGAGGCAGATGTAGAAGACAGGGGGTATGGAGACGGATGATCTGCTGTGGCGACCCCTAATGGGAGAAGCCGGAAGAAGAAAAAGAACAAGAAGAAGAATTATTTCACCTTTTGCATTGTTCATAAAGTGTTATAAAAAAAACATTTTTTATTTAATGTACACTTTCAACAAGTTACACAGAAATACACAGAACAGGTTTATTCCAAAACCAAATAAAATTAAAGAAATGATTGTCCCTTTACCATTATATTACATTTTACCTCAGAAGTACAATAAAATGCATGGTGTACTGACTATAGTGCAAGAAGGCCCCAATATATCCTGTTTTTTAATATACATTTAAAATCATAGAAAGAGTAAAAGGTGTCCACATTTAGAAATGGAAAAAAAATCCAGATTTAGATTTTGCTCAAAAAACTTATCAGCTGTAATTTCCAGAAATGAGACACATTTATATTTATGCCATTTGGCAGATGCCCTTATGCAGAGCGACAATGATTGCATTTATACAACCGAGCAGTTGAGGGTCTTTCTCAAGGGACCCAAGTGGCAACATGCCAATGCTGGGATTTGAACTCACGACCTTCTGACAGAAGTCTGACGTCTTATCCACTGAGATACAGCTATTGGGGTTTCTTACAGTTTGACATATCAAAATATCAGTGAAAATGATATTCACACATTTCCCTGTAAACTTCATAAAACCCTCCTAAAATGGGGGGAAATAAGCTTTTTTTTTTTTTTTTTTTTTTTTGGAAGGTCACTTCTTTTCCAATGGAATAATTTCCCACTGACCACCTCCACACAGCTTCAGCATGACATCATGATACTGTTTTAAAAAAAAAACAACAGAAAACACACATCCTGTAGGAATTAAGTATATCTGAATATAAACACAAGTTTATGAACAGTATTTGCAAATATTCCTTGGCCAATAACTTCAGTCAAATTAGAGAAAAATATTTTCTGACTTATATCTTAAAAAGGAAAACCAAAAATACAATTAAAAGGTACAAGCCTCTGATTTTGTCTGTTCATTTTTAAAGAAACATTGCATTTATTTTCCCACATAAAAGACACCTTCTAAATATACAAAAATTTAACTTTAGGAATAACAAAAGTAGCAGTGCAACATTTTACTTTTGTCCTATTAGTGTTACAATTTTTGTAAAAGAATAATAGTAAAATAGAACAGCCTATCATGTCCTGTATCCTTTTCCCTCCAGCAAAAAAAAAAAAAAAAATATATATATATATATATATATATATATATATTTTTTTTTTTTAGATATTATGACTTATATAGCTAAATTAATAGCTACATAATTTTTCATAGTTAAACCATAACTGCTGTATATAATAAGCACACTGGAATAGATTGTTCAAGTGATGTAACTGAGTGCTGGTTACCTGCTTGAGGCTGCTGCGGTGACCCAGACTAATCAGAGTCATACCCAGCTGTTTACAAGCTCTGTACATCTGTTCCTCAGCTTCTTCCGTGAGAGCACTGGTGGCTTCGTCCAGCACTGAAATCAAAAGCAGGGATTAACATTTCTGTACATCTATCAAGTACAGCTTTGTGCACTGAGATAATCAATGCCTGATAAAGGGTCACCTGCGTATTTTGGCTGCAGGTAGAAAAGCCTGGCAAAGCACAGTCTCTGCATCTCTCCCGGTGATAAGACGTCATACCTGGGGTTAACGAAGAAAAGAACATTCTCTTTAATACCAGGGCTTGTTCTTTATTAATGTATTTTTTTCATTTTTACAGCTGAGGGTTAGTTTGTTAGACAGTTGTACTCTACCAGTTCCAGTCCACTTCCTCATCTAGACCACCAGTCCTTTTCACAAGACTCGACTGCAGCACAAAAAAACAATTAAGACAAAGCTAATAAAAACAAAACAACATTATATTAATATATAAAAACTTTAACCTTTTGTAACTCTTACCATCCCAGCCAGTTCTAGGTATCGCAAAATTCTTTCATCATCAACTGGACCTATATAAAGTTACTCATTAGATAAAAACAGAAAAAAAACCCTGAAAAATTCATTACAATTTAAATAAAATGTTGTGTTACCCATGACTGGATAGATGTTGTTTAATGGGAAGATCACCTTCAAACAAATCAGAAAGAAAAGAAAGTCAATAAGTAAAGAACAAAGCAATCTTTCATACTGTTATAGTATGCAACTTTAAGAAGCTCACCTGTTCTCGAAGAGTGCCGTCAGTCAGGAAGGGTTTCTGAGGTAAGTACATGATTCCCCTCGGCCCAAAACGTGCATTCATCCGAACAAAACCTGATATCCATGTATCAGAAATGACCTCATTATTACCTTATTTCGATAATTATATACGACATTATTATACAGTATATCATCAAACTCAAACTTTTCATGATTCTGATTAATTTAATAAACAAACATTATTCAAACAACAAGAACTCAACTTTTCTTCTCACCACTATAAGGTTCCCAAAGAAGATTGAGGACTCTGAGAAGAGATGTTTTCCCAGTGCCTGTGTTTCCCACCACCAGCAAGTGTACACCTTCATAAACCCTGAGACTCAACTCCTTCACCAGCAGCTCCTCGGAGACAGGAGACGTAAAGGAGAGCTTGTCCAGTATGACAGCTGGATCGCTGGAAGTGCTTGAGATTTCTCCGTCTCTGCTACACAGAGAAGCTTAACTGCAGTTCCAGTCACTGGATACACAACCGTCCAACATCAGATTATTAATTACCTGTCAAAGTTACTCATCCCTGCATAAACACGCTCTTGATCACATTGTTTCCTGCTGATGTCCTTCATCACTTCCTGTAGTTCTCCAATTCTGCGCAAAACCCAAAACAATTCGGATCACAACAAATCAACGAACCTACATGAATAAAAAAATAAAATGCGCCTGTTATTTGTAAATAGAACTTAATTTGAGAATAACATGAGACAACCATAGCAAAAACATATCCTTTGTAAGATTTAAAGGATAATGTACTATACTGCAACATTGACCAACATTAAACAATATATCGTGATACATTTCTGGCCATACTGCCTTTCCTGTGGAGTATGGTGTAAATATGCAGAACACTGCAGTGGTTACATACTTAGTACATACATAAAATTTTATATATTTTTTTATTTGCACATTCTTTTCTGAAAGAATATGTCTATAAAAAACTGATTTAACTTCGACCTACCTGTGCGTGTAACCTGCCACATCAGAGACTGTCGTGGAAAGATTTATGAGTTGTGTGAAACAATTAATCAGGTATATACACACAAAGGAATTCTGAGGGGAGGAAAGATTTAAGAGAAATTTATTTGTTAAAGCATGTACAACAATCTGATAGAAACTACACAATCATGCTTAATCAATAAAAAAATACTTGATGACTGAAAGTAATGCTTTTACAATATACAAAAAAAAAAAAAAAAAAAACAGACCTTGCTGACGAGAGAGGTGATTTCCCCCGGGGTCAAACCATCGTACACACCCGCAAAGATGGGTATGGCAATGATAATGTAGCTGAGGATACTTCCCATGTAGTCAAACGTGTTTACTCCAACTAACGATCACAAGATACAACACAGTAGAACCAAAACCGGACAAGTTACAGCTTTTAAACTCAGCGTTTCTCACAATTATCAATATGTACAAACAACCAGTGAAGTTCCTCTATAAATATATAAAAATGGCCTTGTGATTGTTTGGGACATATCATTAAAACACAGACCAGGACTCACTATAGAGCAGCAGCTCCCTGTTTATCAGCTTCCTCTGTGTGTCTAAGAGACTCTGAAATCTGTGGTCTGTCCGCACATGTTCCACCTCTTCTGCTCTGATTACAAAATGAACAGTAAGATGTTTAAACATTTTCACTTAACTGGCAGGAAGGACAGTCCTGCTCAATACCACAATACAGTTTGGAGAAAACGCAACACCCACAGCCATTGGTGCAGAACAAACTGACCTGTAGAAAGCTGCCGATTCTGCATTGACTCTGATCTGCATGTGCTTGAATCTTCACACATATAAAAACAGAAACGTGATTTGTTATTGTTATAGTAGTAGCTGTGGAAGTGATGGTGGTGATGGTGAGAATTCTCCTTGTGTGTAAGATTAACTCTAAATACACAACTACCTGAAGTTTCCTTCAAGCTTTTCCTGCTCAACCAAAGTGGACACGATGGGTCCAATCAGGAGCTTGTTGACAACCGTGCCAACCAGGAAGAAGCCAAGGATACTGACTAATCCAATCCATCCAGTGCTGCAATAAAAAATAAATAAACAACCATATTCTATGCTAATAAACTTCATTTCATAGAAACCAGAGTCATAGAACACTTACATTTCAAAGCACTGGTACGAGTAGTAGGAGATGGTGAATGGGGAAATGACCAGTCGGCTTGCCATGCTGCTCAACTGCTTACACAACCTCTCTACGTCCTGAGTCATTCGCTGGTCTCTTCAAGACAAAAACACACACATTGAATTTGAACACAAAACTTGTAGCTGTGGCATTAACAATGAACTCAGCCTACGAAATGTCACGCATTAAAGAACAAATCCGTCAAGGGCATTCTTGTGACGGGTTTTCGGTCTGATGGGAAGTTTGCTTTCATGTACAATTGTAACTAAAAACTTACATTCAGAAACGTTTCTGCAACTTTCAAGAAATAAATGTTAAGAACATGCTAATATTATTATTATCTATATATATATAAAGCTCAAATACCACTGACTGACTCACTCACTCATCACGAAATCTCAAAAACCACTGCATGGATGGCAATGAAATTTGGAACATACCTTCCTCTTGGGTCTTAGGTGCTCACTAAGAAAGGGTTTTGAAAAATTTGGCCTGGATCGCGGCTAACTCGCGAAAAACGCGATTTCTCACGCATTGTAAATTCTTCGAAATAACATTACGGATCCTAATGAAACTTAGTACATTGTTTCTTATTAGATGTTAGATGCACGATAAAAATTATTTTCAAAGTAGTTTGCCCTGTATCCGTACTACAAAGGGGTAGTACGTTATTTGTTGACGTTACGTTCTGATCTCTGATCATCCAGTCCTGCTCAGTGCTTACTGCTTATTGCCATATTGCTTAGCGTTCTGCCTTCCGTAGCAAAGCACAGGTACTTTCAGCTAGTATAATATATAATATAATATAAGCTAATTCTCTGGGAGTTGTCATATTCAATAACAAAAAATTTTGCTTTACATTTTTCACATCTGGCAAATGCTCTTATCCTGTTATCTCAGTTATACAGCTGAGCAACTGAGGGTTAACTGCCTTGCTCAAGGCCTCAGCAGTGGAGGCTTAGTGGTGCAAGGATTTGAACCTTTTGACCAAAAGTCCAACATCTTATCCACTGAGCTACCACTTCCCCCCACCCTGCTTTAAGGGGCGAATATTTCATAACATACAAATGAACATTATAGGAAAGTTCCTGAAACATCCTTTCATGGTCTCATAGCAGCACAACAAATTTGTATTATTATTATTATTATTATTATTACTATAACTACAAACTAGCATGCCCAAGAAAGTTTCTATATATTTCTTTAATGAAGTTCTAAAAGTTTACTGAAGGCAAACTTGTGTGCGATAACATAAAATACCAGTTAAATGGTAGACAAAGAAATCTTACGGGTTATCAATGTCTTTCTGGAGCACGTTGAGCGTGTAGTAGACCCGTCCGCTAAAGTAATCTTGATGAAGGCTCTGTGTAAGACATTTCCTCCAGCCGATGTAGAGGAGATTGCTGATGTACTGCTCCAGACTCTTCAGCTGGAAAAAAAAAAATCATATAAGCTCAGGTTTGGAGGAATATGAAAGTCTTGCTGAATAGAGGTTTACGTTTATGCCCTCGTTCTGGTATGTTATCAGAGCATTTCTATGGTAACAGTTGCAGTGAGCGGCTGTATCGTAAGTGAAGTTGGTGAACGTACCGCAGAGTTAAGCAAAATGAGCAGAATAGAAAACGCCACCAGCTCCTTAAAATTGCCGTAGTTCTTCTCCGACAACACGTTGTAGAACTGACTCGGGATCAGACCCACCTGATAAATCACCAGCTGAACTGACAAAAAAAAAAAAAAGCAATATAATCACATTTAATAAATCTCCTAAAAAAATTTAGAATTTTAAACGACTTAAAGTTACCACGCTTCCTGTGTATCATCTGGGTTTTTTTTACTATTACTTTGATCTACACAGGCAAAAGAGCAAATATAAAAAGACCTTTTGTATTGTTAATGGTTGTACAGTACCTTTAGAAAAAATCTTTTTAAAAAAAATGCCGCAACTGACCGACAAGCCCAATAATGACCTCCTCTACTTACTTTTATGAGATCCTGTATGTATGTATGTATATATTGATATATAAATGTTTTTTTTTTTTTTTTATATCTCAAGGCAAATAAAAATTGTTTCATGAAGGAAAATCACTGACATTTTACAAAAGCTAGAAAGCCAAAAGATAAATATTTGCTTTTTGTAATAAGTGGGAGCTTTTAGGCCATAAATGTCTGTATACTGGACTTTATCAGCAAATTTTTTTTTACCTAAAAGAGCAACTACAAGCAGCGTTCCATACATGACCACATTCTGACTGCACCAGCTCGGGAACAGCGCGGTTACAATTCTGCAGAATCTCTTAAGGAACCTCCAGTCCAGCTGCTGTCTGGGAAAAGAAAAACCTAATTAATTTAGTTTGAATACATTGTATGTCTTACCTAATTCTAATTTCACCTGCGTACTATAGATTTGTACCTAAAGACCTAAAACGATTTGCAGCTCCTAATCTTATTTCACATTTTGTGATTTGTCAAAGCCAACTTTCCGTTCTGCTCTTCAAGCATTTTCATTTCTTTTTTTGGGGACAAAAACACTACTTCTGAGCACAACTCTTCTTGTTTTATCAGGCACAGTCTTATCAGACTACAACCCTAATTCTAATAAAGTTGGGACACTGTGTAACTTGTAAGTAAAAGCAGGTTTCTCAGATAGCATGCATTTCTCGACCAGAGCTCAGCAACCGCATGGCACCTGCGGATCAGTCTCATAATACAGTCATGTATTATTCAAGTATCCAAGTGTGGATCACAGCTCGCTCCAATACAGGCATTTCTGTTACAGCTGTAAAGCACTGGGCTGATTCTTGTTCAATGCAACTTACTGGATATGGCTGCATAGTCTGGGCCATCTATTTCATAGATGATTCATTATTTAACATAAAACTGACTTAATTCTGACTTAAATCAGACAGTTTCTGATAAATTGTTCACTGCACATTTAATGACAATTTAAATGTAGACGATAGAAGATATAATAATAATAATAATAATAGTTATTCTTATCCTTTAATGGAAATTAAGGCATTTCCTGTAGGTTCAATTTCAAGAACACAAATTGTCACAGGAATGCAACAAGACATTTGATAAACGTATTGTTTGTTTACAAGAAAATATGTAAAAGTGATATTTGCTGAAGGAGGATATTTGATCCCAAAGGTTAAATGTTTCTTGTCGTTTATATATAATACATATAAACTTTGCAGAACGTTGTTGTAATGTTCCCAGAACGTTGTGAAATGGTTTCCAAAGAATAAAAGAGCCCAAAACTGCTGACATTAGAAAAGCTTTCAGTGTTTTCAGGATAAATTTGGTTATTATTCATTAATTACAGCGCGTCTATGTGGTGTTTATGTGATAAAGTTCAGTAATAAAATATCTGTTCGTTTGCAGCTACCTTTTGGGATCGGTGTTCCTCGAGGTCGGCATGACCGTCAGGAAGAGAGACCGGAAATGACAGTGTAATGACAGTGTAATGGCAGTTCAGTCAGAGATGAAGTTTATCAGCTTTACATTTGGCCTTCAGGGTGTAAAGTCTGATTTCACATGTGACATTACAGCTGCAGCAGCAGCACTCATCATCATCATCATCATCATCAGTTACGAGACATCTTCATCAACATCCAGGCTTCATACCGGATATCCGATTAACAATCAGATTGATCATTTGTAATGCACTTTGCATCTTTGGAAAGAAAACACTTCCCGCTGCTAGAAGTTTAATCAGCTGCTACAAATAGGAAAGTATTTTTTTCTTCTACTTCTTCTTTTTCTTCTACTATTTCTGCGTCTTCGACCGGGTTTTGAGACTTATCGACCGCTAGTGGTGCACTGAGCAAATTGCAGCCATGTTTACACAACACGTGCTGCCGAATTCTTTAATCTGATTGGTCAAAGAGTCAAACTTAATCTCCTCCCAGCTATTCTAATCTTATATCGTTTCCATAGTAACAACTTGCTGACGTTGCGCATACACTTATTAAGAGTTTTATAATCGTTGTCAGTATACAATTTTCTGTTTATTTAACTTAGGAAAGCGTCTCCAGTGTCGGTATTTTATATAAATCTAGAACTTGATCATGTCATGCATTTAATGTGGTGAAAAGTATTTCCGGTTCTCACTTACTTTCTAGCAGCTATAAATTGTGGCTCCACATCAGCCGCTCTTTTACGTCTGTCTCAACCTTAAAGTAAACAGCATGCTGTCTAGTATTGAAAAGAAACCACATAGTGTACTGAAGATGCTGTTAAAACTAACAACAGAGTTGACACTGAAGACTCCTTCCATTATAGATGAGACGTCTCCTTACTAGAAACGTATAAATGCAGGATGCTGTGGTAACACATCTTGTCATAAAAATGTCTCAAAGACAAATCCAAGAATTTGAACTCAAGAGGCAATAACAATCCAGAATTTGCATTTTATTTCATTGTTTAAAATGTATAATAACATAACAGGATTTGATAATAAATCCCATGGGCACAAAAATGTTCCACCGCAAGAGACTATTTACAGGAATGAAAATTAACATAGACACCTCTCCTGATCGAACGGGACGACGGCTACACCAACAGTGCTGCTCTGGAACCAGTGTTGAACTGTATTCATTTATCTATTAGTTCATTAACTTTTTAATTTAAAGTCAAATTTGTCTAATTTATTGCTAAACCGATCATGGTTAGCGCTAAAAGAAACAGGAAAGAATGAACCTAGCATTAGAAATAGGCACTGTTAAACATTAACAGGTAATATCTAAAAGAAACGAAGGGGAGAAAAGCGTACAGGGAACATAAGATTCGTATTTAAGACCATGCATACACAGCACATGGTTTAGTAAACAATATTTCTGATTGTTCGTTCATATTAGTATGTGTTCTATTAAAGGAGTGTTATTTACGACTACTTCGTTTCCGGCCTTCGTCCTCTGTACATCCGCTGTACCGTATACAGTATGGCTACGATATTTAACAAGCTGGAGCTTCTCTATTCTACAGTGTTACAGGATTCATGAGTTTTGTCTAAAATAAAAAACAAAACAAAAAAACAATTCGATTCGTTTCGGTGAATCGTTCCAGGACATAAACACGTTTCAAACTTTCCAACATTGCATCAGCTCGGAATAATGTTATCTTCTGTTTATTTTATTTTTTTTTTTTGTTCGTCACAAAATACAAAGTACAAATGGAAGCTATATCGGTTATGCGTGCGATATCGAGTGAAGCCAAAAAAAAAACCCCAAAAAAAAAACAAGGGAAAGGTGACCAAAGGTTTGAATGTCAACACACATAAAAACGAATTGTATTTCTTTTTAAAAGTATTCAAGAAAGAAAGGAAGGAAGAAAGAAAGTGCTCTCGTCAGACATGTAAAAAAATAATTTATACACCTCCTATGCAATCGGTCTGCCTAGACAGACTGCATCGTTTCATTTTTTTTCATTTTTTTTTTTTTATGATGGCCTTTCTGTCCATCTTCAGGGCTTTTTCTCCACACAATTATCTGTCATTTGTTAAATGGCAGGCAAGCTGGTAGTATGACAGTGGCACATGCTGGTCCAGCTAAAGGTTCTGCTACTTCGCCTTCTAATTCGGTCCATGTTCCCTTCTCCGGGCTGTAGCAGATGGTGGATGACTTGTAGGCTCCCTGAAATTTAAGCAAAAGTTTATCTAAAAGAACACAATATGTCACATCAGTTAACATTTACAGCATTAAAGTTAAAAAAATTACAGCGTTATAGAGAAACAATCAACAGTGGGTCCAAAAAACTCAGCACATCCTGAATTGTTTTATTTCTCTCATATCACAGCGATATAACAATTATGGTTTCATTATTAATTGTAGAACATGATGTATTTTTTTTATTATTTGAATGTAGATAAAGTGATAGTAAATCATGAATTACAATATTGTCAGAATGTGAACTTGTGTTGTGCGATGGCCACTAGAGGGCCCCATTGTCCCTCACGTTGTCTTCCATGTTCCTGACTTTTTTTAAAACGTTAGTGCCACCTGTGTCTCCTCTCTTGTGTGTGTCTTTTCCTTAGTTTCCTCTCTTGGTTCTACTGAAACCTCATGTTTCTTTTGAGCCTTTTGCTTATGTTTGCACATTGAAACGCACTAGTAGTAGAGCTGCTGTTCTTTCCATTTAATTAAAATAAATTACTACAATCTCCTAGAGTTACATGTACACTTTCGGTTACATTGTGCCAGATGTTAGAGGTAGTTACCATGCTCCAGCTGTAGCCTCCAACCAGGTAAATGCTGTCATCCAGCACGGCACAGCCGGGACCACTGCGGCCCTCCAGAATTGGCGTCTGTAAGATGTTCCACTGATCTCCTTTAGGGTCATAACATTCCACCAACATCACATCCAGATGAGAGAATCCTAAAAAAAAACAACAACAAAGCTTTTAACAAAACAGTTTACTTATATACTGTTGCATCATTTAAATTCACTGAATAAAAAAATTGTAGATACTGAATCTTATAATCAGGACAGATAAACTAACCTCTGTTGTATATTCTGTAAGTGGAAAATCACTTTTTTCTTAGAACTTTGAACATTGCCATAAATAAAAAATAATTTTTATGTGTGTGTCATTTCTTTAATGAATAAAATAAGTGTATGTGTTGGTACACTGATGTGTTATAAGGGGAATAAAACACAGGATTATTACAGATTATTTTCCCATAAGAGCACATCCTCAAATGACTTTCTTTTTCTTTTTCTTCTTCTTCGTCTGTTCCCGTTAGGCGTCGCCACAGCGGATCATCCGTCTCCAACATCCTACAGTGACCTACTTTACGTAAAATTGTTTTGGTGAATTATACCTTTTAAGTGATTTCCACCAATGGCGTAGAGGCGATCGTTCATGACTGCGAGTGCGTGTATAGCACGTTTAGTGTTCATGTCCTGTTTCCTGGCCCACACGTCCATCACCGGGTCATAGCAGTACAGCCAGGACACATACTCGCCATTATGGACTCCACCTGTATAAAATATGGCATACATATTAATTAAAACTGTACTCTAGCATCCAGTCATGCTTTTTGTTAAAGGTAAGCACGCTATATTAATTATTCCTATATTGACATCTCATCATTACTTGTGGGCGGTTAAATAGTTATTTTTTTTATATAATTGTCAAAGACATGAAAGACAGAAATTTTTTACACTTTAAGTTAAATAATAATTAAGAAATATATATATAAATAGGTGGATTTATTTTGTTATATTACTTTTAAAAAACTAAGTCTACTACTTAGATGATGTTAAAATGAAAATGTTCCTTTTTTTTGCCAAGATACTCTAATAGCAACATTTACAGTTAAAATAATCCGAAAACACTGTCCAAAATAAATCATTTTCCTACATTAAAACTAACAGAAATACACCTATGAATATTTTGAGAAATTCTAAAACTTTATGAATGTTGATCATGTAAAAAAAATTATAATAATATTTTTTAATTATATATATATATGCATTTCATGATATATAAATCAGAAATCAAGATTTTATTCTATGACGAAAATTACTGTGAGTTGGGCAGAGTTTAACATCTTCACAGTTGCTAAGTTTCTGATAATGTGGTGTTTGGGAGTGGAGAAAAACAAAAGCAAGAAAATTTACACCTCTTCATCTGTTTTTAATATTTTATATTGCATTTGTTAATGGACATGGTACAGATGCAATTCATTCACAATTGTTACTGTCTTAAATGCGCAAAGAGGTATTTTTAAGAATTTTGAATGATCTCACCTGAGATATAGATTTTCCCGTTATGAACCGCACCGGCATGTGCTGCGAGAGGTTGGGGAAGAGACGAAACGTAGTTCCATTCGTTAGTCTCCAGGTTATATGCCTCAACACTGGATAGGTAGCCTGTCTCGTTCCTTCCTCCAATGACGTAAAGGTGTTTTTCAAGAGAGCACGCAAAGAAACTTGCCCTCCTGAGGAACAGATCATTTACATCTTCATGGTCATGATGAATAGTGGTCATGAAAAAAAGAAACCGAACAGCTTCATTTTGTAATCCGTACCTCTCCTGCATTGGGGGCAGCTGGATCCAGCTGTTGAATCTTGGGTCATATCGGCTTACAAAATTAGTGCTGTGTTTGCCTGCAGAGGAACCAGAATTCATTTACACACCCTGATTATTGTTCCAAAAATTTATTTCATTTAATTATATATTAAATATTTTACCATTGGGGTTCCACTGGTCCTCACCACCTAGCAGCAGAAGAAAGTTCTCCACTTCTACTACACAATGGTGGGCACTGTTGTAAGGCATTACTGTAAAACAAACCCATACAAAGATTGGGTTAGAACTGTTGCATTCTCAGGTCTGATTGGTCAAATAACAATACTACAACATATTTATATTAATGTGCTCTGTCTAATATGTTATCATTTTATTAGTAATAAATATTACAACTACCATACTGTAACCAATAACAGGAACTAGCTTGTTTCATAAATGATTCACAACACTGAATGCAACTAGAAATGGATGAAAATATCTGTTATAGAAAACTTCGCTTTGGTAACAGTTTCTCCACTTCTCTTTGTTGATCGTTGATTTCCGGTTTTACAATAAAACATATCAAAAACAACAAACTGTGCTATGGGGGATTACATCCAACATGTCTGTATAAAAAAATTCAAAAATAATAACATGCGGCAGCTAAAGCACAAATTTTATCAGCCTATTTAAAAGATAAAACCATTCATCTGCAATAAAACGTAGATTTGTTGTTGTGCCTCCATCTAAACTGACCCCCCCTGTTGGAAGACAGAGAAATGGTCTCGAGGTGGCAGTCATAATGAACACGATCATGTTCACTCAATAAATCTCTGGCCCGTGCCACTGCTGCGTAAATCAGTCGTACGTTAAGAGCCACCTGTCTGTCTCTATCATTCATCTCCACTGTCACCTCTTCGCTGCCTGATGGATCGCAGATGATGGCAAATTAGACAGCCTTGAATCGTACTGCTTTCATTGACCAATTCCACAAAGTTCTGCAAATGACAAGTCGGAGCTACTGCCTGCCAAGATAATACAACTTTATCTGGCGGAGGTCAGCGAGGTGACTGCAGGAGCAGAGGATTATGCAGTTAATAAAAAGATCATCCAAGGAAACAGAAAGAAAAAATATAGAGGGTAAAACTATGAATAGTGTATATAAGAAAAAATGTACCATTCACAAACTAAGCCATCAACAAATTATTTTATTATATGATTCTTTGAACAATGAGTTTTGCAAAAACGCAAGCTAAGATCAATTACAATTAATTCTAATAAAATTGAAGATAAATAATTATTTATGTACAATTTTGTTAGTTGATTAATTATTTATTAGCTCATTTGTACAATTCCACAGAAAAATTGTGTACCTTCAAAGTGACCTCATATCATATTCAAATACATCCTTAAATACACTACATTCAAATACAGATAAAAGAAATGAAAAATTTCATTGAGTGATGTTACATTTCTTTTTGATTAAATCAGGTTCACTTTGGAATGTGCGCATATTACAGTATATGCATATAATAATAAGTAGTCAAAATAAGAGTACAACTTGTTAATTGTTTTCTTTAAACACCTTTGACTGTATATGAAATGTCCACAAGTTATGTAGAACGGGATAAAAAAAAAAAAAAGAAAAAAGGGAAAATCTACGCTTCTGTTTGGTCAGTTGTGTTTTATGTTCAGTTTCCTGTCAGTTATTTTACAGAAACAGCATAACATCGCTTCAGTACTTGTTTTGGCTTAAAACTGTTGCTTGTTAACTAGAATGACTCATCATTAACACATGTTCTGAATAGCTGAGTTAATGGTCCTAGGGTTATTGCTCTATTATACCCCCTAGTGGAATAACAGTGACTTGCACTTTTCTTTTTTAATTATGGTCCACAAGGTAGTTTTAATATATAACACAGATCATACATTTATTTTATGGGTCAGATTATGAGCTTTATCAGGCTGGTTCCAGGTGCCGGCAGTATATTTGTCTAGTAGGTAAAATGTGAACACCATTGCATATTCAGGTGAGCCCTGCTGGCAATGATGCTGGGGGTGTGGCTGAGTGTACATGGGGTAAAAACTGAAGGTGGAGTCGGTACTTCACTTGTTCTAAGTCAATTACTTATCTACTTCAGCTCTAATCTTGTCTAATGCACCTTTAGGACAGAAACTTCATTTATACATTGACACTATAATACATTCATAAACTGACTTTTTTGGTGACCTTCAAAGTTAATTTATTAGCCCCATCACATTCACCAATCATTGGCTAAGTGATTATTAAGTGTACCCTGAAGAAGAGCACTTGCTCAGCTCGTTCTGGGGTAGATAGCGAATTGAGTACACTAGATGGCACTCACTCATTTGTGTGCATGGAAGATAAGCCCCAGATGCCTGCATGCCTGTCACAAACAGCATCATAACATAAAGTATGTGCCCTTTTCATAAAAACATTAAACCTAAAGCATGTGGAACACTTTTGGGTATTAGATCAATGCAAAACCAGGAGTAAATCTGTCTTTCGTATGTTATGTTTCTTTGTTTGGAATTATTGACTTGTAATAAAAAAAAAAAATCTTACTATTTTAAATAGTATTTACTTCAAACTTAATATTTTTTTTTTACAGAAACGTCACACATCATAATACAGTGGTGACAAGAAGAAATCTGAAAAGAAAAAGAACCTCTACTCACTTTTCCATGTGTTTTTTTTTTTACCCCACATTATGATTTAAAGGCAACTAGCTTGCTAACTCTGGCTGTTTGGTTGCTTCAATTTCTTCACACGCTTTTAAGGCAGCAAGCTGACTAAAAATGAGTTTTGTGTTAGTCCTGTTTTAATAGCTTGATGATCTTCGTTTTTCTGTTCTTGTCTTTGCAACTAGCTTACTAATATTATTTACGTTTGTGTAATCACATTCTGTGTGTGGCGGTAGCTAGCTGTGTAGCTAACAGTGATTGATATCTGGTTAATTTCTTCTTATACATTGTTTTTATTGGTTTTTGGGTTTTTTTAGCTAGCTAATTTGCTAATCTAGGCTTTATGTACTATGTTCCAAAAGGTAAAAACTTTACAAATGGCTTTTTCATTTACTGTTTTTTTATTATTTTTTTTTTATTATTATTTTCTTTTGATGTTAATAAAACAAACAAAAAAGGCAACTTGTCAACTTGTCAACTTGTTAATGAGAAACAGAAAGTGTAGAACTCCTCAGTCCTGAAGATGTGGGAAAACTTACTGACTGCTAACTGACACTGGAGAAACCTTTTATAAAAGTTTTAGAAATCTTTTTTTTAAACCAGTTTCTGTGGTAAATTCTCTCTGTAAGTGCAAATGAACAAGCTGTTGCTAAAAAAAAAATAACATATTAGAAAAGACCGAGCTGCTGTTATAGAAAATAAATATATAAAGCACCTTCCAATCAATCGCGACATTTTCCTCAGTTTGCACACCACCACCATCATTATCCATACGTTCATGTGTTAAGGGTGGTTTTGCAATTTGGACATCCTAAACAGCCATGGGCCAAGCTCAATGAGAAAACAATGATCCTCTAACTGCTTGACCCTGTACAGTGTATATGTTATAGACATATATCCAATTCCATATTGAATGTCTGCGCAACAATGGCAATAACTCTCACAGTTACAAAGCTGTTTTTAATGGGTACAGATAAACAGATGTGTATTTGTCAACAAAATGTCCCTTTTTCATGTTTATCTGCCTTGAGGTGATAAATAGTACATTACACTAAATGGTAGCTATGTTAGAACTTAAATACTTAAGGCATGCTGTTACAGGAAAATAATTAATGACAGCTAAGTGGGGTTACTGTTATTACCATGAGGGTTATTTTCAAACCTCACATTCTGAAGTGTTTTATTCCTCTTAAATAACAAACAATCCATTTTGTTTAGTTCTTAATGAAAATCGTGTTGCTGTATTAATATTTAATGATAATTAAAGCTCTGTCAAATACTAAATAGATTACAAGATTCTGCTTCTCACTTTTACAGTTCTTCATAATCTTGCTTCATCATATCTCTCTGACTTGCTTCATACTTACATCCCTAAGTGTACTCTCAGATCTTCTTCATATGTTTCCCTTGTTATACCTTCTGTTCGTTCAGTCACTATGGGGTTTAAGGGCATTTAGCTGGGCTGCTCCTCATCTTTGGAATTCTCTTCCACCATCTATACGAGAAAGTGACTGTCTGACCACTTTTAAATCATGCCTGAAAACTCATCTGTTCAGATTAGCCTGTTCTGATTCATTTTTACAGTTATACAGCTGTTGTTTGTCTTGTTTTCATGATTATCACCCAATGAGTCCTTGAGCACCTAAAATGTATTATTATTATTATTATTATTATTATTATTATTATTATTATTATTATTATGAAACACCAACAATTGTCTTGTTTTATTTGTTAAATGTTTATGCTTTTTATTTACTGGCATCCACCATACAAGGCACTACAAATGAGCTGAGTCTTTACTGTGAGTACTGTGGGTTAATTAATTAATTAATTAAATAATTAATGCATCTATTTATTTATAATATTATCCATAGCAAAACTAAAAAAGAATGACTTCAACATTTATAGAATTAAAGTATGCAACCTTGTGTGTGTGTGTGTGTGTGTGTGTGTGTGTGTGTGTGTGTGTGTGTGTGTGTGTGTGTGTTTGTGTGATCCTCTGCTGATAAATCCTCACTAAATCTTCAAGTTAAAATTCACCTTGCTAACAGTCCTCTTCAACAGAGAATAACAAAAGAAGAAAAAGAAGAGAAAAGAAGGAACGCCAGAGCTCCACAATGGTGTGAAGATGAGTCACGCTCTGATTAATAAGTTACATTAAAAGTAATAGTGATACATCATTACTTAAAGCGTCTAAGGAGTTTGAACTTCCTATTTTACCGTAGGACGAGTCTGGCAGTGAGACTTTAAGATCGTTCTGCAAAGAAAAAGTTTACAGGATGGAGATGAGGGCACTCACTTGTAAGGATCTTCCATGTCTTCTTTTCATCATCATAGTACTGCACTAGATTACTGGGGAGGCGGTCAGGTCCTGGAGGCAGCCCTCCAACCAGGAGTAGCATCCTTTTGTTGGAACGGATTCTGGAATATCAGAACAAAGAACAGAGAAAACAATTCGAATTGAGCTTCTGCATGTGAATCAGTTCACTTGTTTTGTAAAACTATTCACAAAAATACCGTAACCACATATTTTACACACTACTTAGCTGTATAACTTATAAACAGTGTGTCATGTGAAATCCTCTAGTAAAACGTAATCCTACTGGAAATTTTAATTTCATATGTGTAATATAAAGTACTGATTTAAAATAATGAATCTACAGTATGTAGTAAAATATGCACAATAAGATTCTTGCCATGCCTTTTTCTGTTTTCTGGATGACATAACATTTTAATTTTTTAACATTATAAAGCAGTTGAGCAACATTAAGTGTTAGAAAGCTACTAGAATAATTGCATTGATAAAATTGAGAAAAATATTAATAAAGAAATAAATATATTTACAGTAATGGCTGCTACTGGAACATAACTAGTGAGTAATGTCATACTCGTGAAACACAAAAGAGAACTAAGCTATGGTTATTATATACTTTAAAAGTGGCCTTGTAGGTTAGAAAAGACATAACATACATAACATAACACAATTATCTGGTGAAAGTATAAAGAAGTAACACAGAAATGGGTGCAAAACACATACCCAGTGTTTAAGTGTTTCAATTCCTGTCAAATATTATTTCATGTCAACAAAACTGGCAATTACAATACTAAATATTTCACATGATCCCAAATACCATGTATGTAATAGGAGATGTGGCCTGAATGTAAAAAAGACACGTATCCTCGGTTAATTTTGTGCCTGGTGAAGGTTAGGATTGAATGTTTCCTGTCATGTGGGCTGTTCAGTTACAGGGAATCGCCTCGAGTCGAGGCCTGAGCTTGAAGTTCACGTCCGAAACAGAGATCCAGAGCGACATGCAGGCGGGGATGGAAAGAAGAATGTTGGCATTCTGTGTTCCCCACAGACTGAACAATTCAATAAGCCTTGTTCTCTTGAACATGAATTAACTATAGAGCGTACAGAGCTGGTGATGATCAACATTACTGCATTTATTACTGAGTTCTTATGTGCATTATTAGTTGATTTTAAAGGCTTAATCCAAAATGCAAAACCTCACGAAAGTTTGCTTGGACCTTGGAGTTCTGAGAGTTGAAAAGTCAGAAAAAGAGCACAAACGCTTATTCTCAACGATGAGCCTAATTTAGGTGCAGAAAAATAAATCTGCAATGAGGACACTTGTGAAAGATAGCTACCAAAAAGTTTAGTTAACCCTTCGTTCTGGGATTTTACTCATAATAAATACCTGTTCACTGTTTACAGCATGTGATGATGAGTGAATGTTTCTCCTCTTCTTAAATGCGAATTTTTTTGTTAACTTTTTTAAGGACGTCCTAAAAAAAATTATTATTACATCAAACTGAAAAAGGCAATTGCTACTCTCACAATCGCTGCATTATCTCACCAGTAAAAATGCATTCCTGTTAAAGGATTTCTTAATGAAATTATTCCTTGGTCTTGGTGTGTCAGAAAATCTTCTACAAACAAATGGGACAGGATAAACTGCATTGATATTGAACTTGAGCCCAAAAGTCGATTATAAATATAACTGGATGTATATTAAATTATATTAAACCAGTAAATTACAGGTAGTATTGTAATGGATACTATTTTAATTTGGAGTAGGCTAAAGACATTGTTATTATAGGCAGAATTCTATAGGTAGTATATAATTGGTAGCATTTTATGGGTATGTTATAGGCAGTATCGTATGGGTAGTATTGGTAAAAATTGAATTTTCATTGCCAGTATGTTATGAGTAACATTTTTCGAGGAAGAATTTTAATGGGTAGTATGTTATGGGTCATATTTTTATACTAGTATGTTACTATGTACATCTTGATGTATATGACTGAAGCATACAGGTACCTGCTGGCTTGTGTCTGTCTGCAGTGCTGTCTGAAGGGCATCAGGTGGTAGTTCATGGCATCAAGCAGGAGCTTTTGGCACACGGGGTCGCTCCTCATGAAGTCAACAGACTGCACCCTCTCGACGAGCTCCGGGGCCGGGATGAGGGCGAAACGGAGGCGCTTCATCAGGTCGGGCGCATAGTGCATCCTGGTCTCACGGTCGTGCTCCAGCCACAGGACGGACATCTGAAACAGTGCTAGCTCGGACTCGACGGGCGGTGGCAGCGCATCCAGCATGGCGCACATCTCCTCGAAGTTGAGAAGCAGCACGTCCTCGACGAGGTACTTGTTGGCCAGCTTCTTGGTCTCATCCAGGCCGTGCAGGGCGGCGATCTTGCAGATCTGCTTGTAGTTCTGGACCGAGATCTGGTCATTGAGGAACTGCACGCTCAGCTTGGTGACCTGTGGGATGTTGAGGATCTTGCTGACCGAGAGCACCTCCTCCACCGTGTCCAGCGAGAGCGTCACGTTGGCCGTGTACAGGTATTCGAGGACCAGACGCAGTCCGATGGACGAGCAGCCCTGCAGCACCAGGTTGCTGATGGAGCGAGGGCTGGCCAGGAGCTTCTCATCCGGGGACGACGACGGAGTTCCGCCGCTGCTTTGGTCCTTTCCGGCGAGCGGCTCATTGTTGAGCGCGTGCGACGCCGAGAACAGGGACCGGAAGTACTGCGAGCAGGACGCGAGCACGGCTTTGTGGCAGTGGAACTGCTGTCCCTGAGCGGTGAGGGTCACGTCGCAGAAGAGCTGCTTCCTCCACAGCAGGTTGAGCCCGTGCAGCAGCGTGTCGCTGTGTGTCGGGTCAAACGTAGACGTCCGGTCGCCCGATCTGGACATGACTTGTGAGCCGCTCGCACCTCCTACAAGCAAACAATACCGGAGCCATTTATCTTCTTCTAAATCAAAGAGCAAAACCCTTGGACTCCCCCCACCACCACCACCACCACTTCTATATTTGCCTGCTAAAGCCTATCTGGCCCGAACCTGATTACAAAAGCTGCGTGCTGGAGCGCAGAAACCAACTCGGTTCCCATAACGCAGGATGCAATGCAATGCAAAAAAGGCATGATCACTGTATACACTCAGGGTTTGCTATCCGATCACGTTGCCTCACACACACTTTCCCTCTCCCTCTCTCTCTCTCTCTCTCTCTGACACACACACGCACACACACGCACACACACCACGTAGCCTACACGGGCATTTACATTTCCAGCAGCTATGTGCGCATCCCGAAATCCGAGATACAAAAGCAATTAGACTCCGGCGACCATCATAAATCCGCTGCTGCGCCTTTTTTCCCCTCTGTTCCCCAACGGAAATAAACCCGAACCCCCCTCTGGTGAACTTGAGCCTGAACCCGGGGTATTCGTCCACCTCGCTTTCTCTCTCTCTCTCTCTCTTTCTCTCTCCTTCTCGTACCTCCGCGCGTAAGGATTTTAGTATCCGGTCTTCAGGAGACGAGACGAGATGAGCCGAGATGAGACGAGCCAAACTTACCTTGAGTTCAAGCGGAGAAAAACAAAGTATCCCCAGATCCTTAAGATATGTGTATCCCCTCACAGCCAGCACTTTGTCTTTGTTCCTTTCTTCGTCCTTTCTCTATTTTTTGTTCTTTCCTTTTCTTTTCTTCACCTTCTTAAAATCTGTGTATAAACCCGATGCGCGAGCCGTGTATTTATTTCTCTCTTTTTTTTCTCTCCCTTATTCTACGCGTGCGCCCGAATTAAAACTAAACTAAGAAGTGTGCTGAGTGCTGAGAGAGAGAGAGAAAGAGAGAGCCGTGCTTTCTGCAAGAGAAGAAGCAGAAGAAGAAGAAGAAGAAGAAGAAGAAATATACGTGTGACAAATTATGCTACCAAGAAACAACACATCATTATCCTTGGGCCTGGGGCTCAGTGAGTCGTAACGAGAGTAATAGGAAATCCACGGTTGGGGAGAGAAACGGTCGCGCATGGCCGGCGGAGAGAGACCATGCAGGGCTATGGATGCTAGAGAGACGGGCAAAATTATGGCTCAAGGCTATTGTAAAAACTGTCGAGCGTAAATGACTGCGATTTCAAACATCTATGGAGAGAGGGGAGGGGAAAAAAAGAGGAGAAAAGACAAAAAAGAGTGAAATAGAAGAGAAGGAAAAAAGCGAGTCTTTTTTTTTTTTTTTTTTTTTTTTTTGTGCCTCGCCGTTATGGAGAGAACCGTCAAGTTTTAGTGCGCATTGCTAATTAGTCAATTTCTCTGTGCCTTCACAGCCCGACGGCTTTGCTGCTGAGCTGAAACTGCTAATTTCTGGGAGCAGCCTTTTTTTTGTTGGCTGAGAACGGGATGGATGAATGGCTTGTCTCGCACAAATGACAAAAAGCCCTTGCCTTAATCTCCATCGCCAAAATACCCCCCCCCACACACACACACACACACCCCCAACCCACCACCTCATCCCTGTCTTCCTCTTCTTCTTCTTCTTCTTCTTCTTCTTCATGCTAGTCCTTCAAAAGCTGATACCAGAAGTCCTGCAAACTTTGATTTTCCAGCATCAAAAAACCACAAAATACAGTTATAAAATATAATCCCACCAAATATTCATAATGGCTTTGAAATCAGACCTGGCCATCAAATTTACATGTAATGTAATCGAAAAAAATTGGGAGTATTGCTGTATGTGTTGGGCGTCCAGAAGTGTTTTATTTCTCTTATACTACAGTTATTTGTCAACAGTAGTAGAGTAATTTATACTCTCTCTCTCTCTCTCTCTCTCTCTCTCTCTCTCTCTCTCTCTCTCTCTCTATATATATATATATATATATATATACATACACACACACACACACACACAAACCTGAACTAGCCTGAACATCAGCAAAACTCCTGCCCCACATCCACACCCCACAGCTCAATCTGCTATGCTATACTTATACTAATGCTTATAATATAATCCCAAATATTCATAATGAGTTTGGAAGCAGACTGACTATCCTGACTAATTAAATCTCTGCACTAATTTAATGCCTTGGAGAAAATTGTGGGTTTAATTTTTTTGGTTTTGTCATGAATAGTTACATCATTAGTAATTAGCATTTTACCACACACACACACACACACACACACACACACACACACACACACACACACACACACACACACACACACACTAATATATATATATTAGTATATACTGTAGTATAAGTGGAATAAAACACTTCTGGACAACCACTGGATTTTTTTCTAAGCCATTAACTTTCATAGTCATTTTTGCTTTCAATGTCATTATGGATATTTGGGATTATATCTCTAACTGTAGTTTGTGCATATATACAATCTATACCTTAAATAGGCAAAATACTCCCACCACCTTACCCATAGATGCTTTTTCTGCTAGTTATTCCAAACTGCAATGTTTATGTTAGATCATTAGCCTGAAGTGAATTTTTCCTCTTATACCAATAGTTATTTATCAACTATTGTTGTTATTAAACAATAAACAAAAACCCAGCAAATTACCCCACATTTTTTTTCAGTAGATACTTAAAGTCCTGCAAACTTAATTGTCATAAACAAAAGCACACTTCAGTGACTTTTTCCATATAACATGTGAATTGTGCTGATTTACACTTAAAATTACAACAAAAACAGTCCCCACATGAACACTAAAAGCTCCTGCATTTTTATTTGTTTGTTTAAAAAATGTTAAGTGGCTGGTCAAAGAACAAGTGTTTGCAGCTGCTAAGTGACACCAGGAACCTGCTTCCTGGACCTTCCACAACAGTGAACTCTAAACAAATAAAAAGACTCGTTCTGTAATCAATACAAAAGTGTAACGTGATATGAACTATTGTGATATAAGAGGGAAAATAAACATGCTGTTTTTGTAAAAGAATCCGCCTTTTCATGATGAGTATTTCTGCATGTTGTTGATTATTTTTATATAAACGCACAACACACCATGGTTTGGCACAAAAAGTA
The DNA here is from genome assembly GCF_946808225.1 of Silurus aristotelis. Lineage (NCBI taxonomy): Eukaryota > Metazoa > Chordata > Actinopteri > Siluriformes > Siluridae > Silurus > Silurus aristotelis. Next base: position 30,999,049 of record NC_139574.1, read on the forward strand.
AGTAAATAACTAGAGTAGGATTCCCAGTCATTTTCTAAACACCTATTATAAAACTTTTAAAATTTTTTTATTAAATCCGTACTCTCGTCATAGTGTCATAGCTCATAACCAGTGGGAATCAGTGGGCATAAATTGATATGCTATCAGCCAATTCTCCGTTGACTTGTTAGACCATCTGAGATGGCCGTCTCTCCGAGCGTTTAAGCTCCGTCTAGCGTCTCGGTTCTCCAGAGGCCCGTGGACTTGAGATGGCGGGGCATTCCGGGTGTGTGCCGTGTTACGGCGGGGCGTCGAGTGAGTCTCATCATGTTAAAGCGGAGACTGTGGGCTTAATTAAACCCTTAGAGACTGCAAATCACTGAGAACATTTACAACTCTCTCTTCCCCTCAGTTAAAAACCCAACTCTTATTTATGGCTGGCGTTACACATGTAATCCTCATGAGTGGAGGATTTGGAGTTGAGTATTTGCACTCCAGCCCGAGCGAGCGGTGTGATCATCATCAATAAACATGTACACCTGCGTGCACAATACATGTCCCCACAACGATTCCTAATCAAAAGCGTTGTATCGGCTAATTTACATCAGATATGTGAGAAATTAAACAATGTGTTATGCTCTTAATAGAAAATAATCAACAGCAGTATCACTGTTGCCAAAAAGGAAACATCTATATCTTGATACCTTTCATTTGTATTTAATATTTCCTATTATAAGATCACAATAAACCAACTATACGATTATTTCTAGACATTTGAACTCATTTCAAGCTTGAAATAATCTGTTCTATTGAATAATTTTAATCAGTTCTTTCTACAAGACAGCAAAAAATCATCATTTAAAGCATGAAACATGGAAAAGTGTCTAAAAACAGGCTTTATGAAATCTAAAGATATTTGTACTTGTGCAAAGTGGATTATTTTTCTGTAACACAATGGGTTTTATTCTTTGTAATCTGGTAGCTAAGTGGTTAAGATGTTGGATTTCTAATCAGAAGGTCATGAGCTCAAATCTCAACACCACCTTGCTTCCCTTGAGCAAGGCCACTAACCTTTAACTGCTTAGTTGCAAAAATTATATAACAGAATGTCCCTCTGGATAAGGGCATCTGTTTAATGCTATACAGTAGATGTAATCTGCAGCACTAAACAATGGAATTTAATGTTTTTTCAAACAACCAACCTCTCTTTAATAAAGGACACTATCAAGGCTAAAACTCCAAACTTGTCATGTTACCAAAATAAATAAATAAGTAAATAAATAAATAAATAAAGTAAACTCTTCTGTCCTGAAGATGACACGCCTCAAACACGTTTTCTTTTCCCTTTACTGTATGAAAAAGCAAAACGGTTAATGTTGCGGATCAGCCATGAGAATCAGAATAGAGAATTCAACAACGCTGTGGTATACTCAACTTTTTACTATCAATTTTACTATAATGTTTTTTTTTTTAAGGTGTAAACGACACATTGTTTTCTTGGGGGGTGTATGCAAAAATTGGTGTATGCAATGGAAAGACCTGTGAGATATTAGCACAATGTATGATAACAAAAAAGATATTTCACAGTTGGAATGGAGTCTCCAATGTCGGTGCTTTGGATCAGAAAGTCATTAAAATATAGGAAGTTGCTTTAACGGATAAATGTAACTATAAATGTATATAATAAAGGCACGTTGTTCTTCAACAAGTCAAAATTTAATGGTTTTTACAATGAATCTGCTGTGGTATAAAAGCAACAAAACCCCTCAGTGCATGCCATACCAACTGGTGGGAGCTGTAACTGAGAGCATGAGACTGTTGATGTCGTATGGATTGTCTCTTCCCTCTGTTGTAGTCATTTGGGTTGTTTGGAGGAGTCTAAATCTTTATATTGAATACAATTATTAATATATATTTATATCAAATATAATATGATATATAACATTACATCCTATGATTTGTAACTGCATGCCTGAAATGTCATTTAATTTTGTTTTTATTTATTTAATTATTATGTTGATATAGAGTAAATGTAGCTAGTTTAAATACAGATTATCTCCGTATATCGAAAACCTTTAAGAAACCAACACCTATAGTTTAATACAGGACAAAAATGAAATCCTGGAAAAGCAGAAAGAGAGAGAAAGAGAAAGAGAGAGAGAGCGTAGAAGGAGTGAAAGTTAGTAGCTGAAACTCCTCCAAGCATATTTCCTTTGGTTGGCTGCAGTGGGGAGAGTATGCTAAGATAGAAAGTATTATTTTCCTAAATGGAAGGTGTCAGATGGTCACGCTGGGGTGATCGGCTGTTCAAGATCACCGCTTCCCATCTGCAATTTGTGACGTGTGAAAGATTCAGCCCAAATGTGCTCACAAACTGGAAATCCGCAGCACTTTTTCTTATCGGCGCCAAGCAAGATAACCAGGTGCTTTACAGATCAGGGAACAGATCATATTAATATCACGGAGTGCTGCGATATCATCTTGTTTGTAAAAAATATTTTTGCTAACTAAATGTGGTGCAGTGACAATGTTCAGAAGGTAGCTTTGTGTAAGAAGATGGCACGTTTTTTTAAATCATGTGTTAAAACCTTTAGACATTTGAGTTATGTAGAATAGCCTGAGCTTTAATAGTGTTGATTTTTCACAGTGTGTTTTGGAGTATGTTAGGATTGTTATAATAATGCTCCCACAGTCCCTCCTTCACAAAGCCATGTTTTATCCGTGCAAATGATCTGTGTGCTTGATTCTATATTGCCCTTTGCGCAGCAGCATATCAGTAATAATGACTCTACATAGAAGGCCATTCACATCGAATTAAAAATACCCTGAACATTTATAGATTCTTGTCTGTTACGGCAGAGATGGAGATGAATGTGAGGTGTAGAAATATTGGTAATCATTTCAGATGTGCCAACATTGCTAACAAGAAAATCCCAGTAAGAAAAACAAAAAAAACAAACATTTAACAGAATTGAACAGAAAGAAGACTTCATTTTACCACTAAAACCACAAAACACAAAACATTTTACACAAAACTTTTGAAATTTAACACAAAGAAAACTTATTTCACCACAAACAAAATCAAATTTTGCCAATTAAAAAACAGAATTTTATAAAAAAAAAAAAAAAAACATTTACCCCAAAATCCCCAGAACTTTATCACAGATAAACCCGAGCCTCACCATGAAAACCTCAGAATGACCTCTAAAGTAACCAAACCAATAAAATTCTAAAGCTTTTTTCTTTAAAAACCCAGAATCATTTACTACAAAAACAGAATTCTAATTCTAATCATAATCACACAAAATCATTGTATATTTAACCATAAACAAATAAAAATAAAACTGAATTTTTTACAAATAAAAAACAATAAACCCTACAATAACAAAAGAAAAACAAAAACAACTATTTTACTGCAGTTTTTTACCATAAAAACCTGGATTTAAAAACTTTAAACTACAATTTAATAAAAAAGCAAGACAAGTGTGAGATCTGCAGATTTTCCACTTTGTTTTTATATTGGCTCAGAAGTCTAAAGTGAATCCCACTTGTCAAAGTTCACCTACATAAAGTCTATAAGTAAAGTATCTTTCACATCCTGCATTCTTTTCTCTTTAGTTATTCCCCCTATTCTTGGTCAATTTTATTTGTGTTTGTTCTGATCTATAACAATGAAAGCAAAAAAGTGTTTTCTCTCAACACCAAACATAGTTAAATGCTATTTAAGCCATAAATATTGGCACCACTGTCATTCTGATCTTATCATATGTCCTGATCTCACAAAACTAAACATTTCCATAACACAGTATACTGTATGTGTTAAACATGATTCATTTTGTTTTATATTCTTTCTGTTCTTTATGCTATTCATACACATGGAAATGAAATGCGATAGCAAATGGAAATTTACTTTTTTTCCATATGATTGACTCAACAACATAATAATAAGTCAAATTAGTTTTAATACTCTGTGTGCACATGTGTGTGTGTGTGTGTGTGTGTGTGTGTGTGTGTGTGTGTGTGTGTGTGTGTGTGTGTGTGTGTGTATGGAGGTAAGGAAATGTTTTTATAATCTGAATGGGAACCACATGCCCTCACAAAGATATGAATATCTGAATTCTGACTTCATAGGGACAATTGACTTGTTTATATAGGGAAACTTGCTTTTTTTATTTTCACTCTTTTATTTATTTATTTATTTATTTATTTATTTATTTATTTATTTATTTATTTATTTATTTATTTATTTTACACAAAAAAAAACAAAAACAAAAAAAAAAACCAAAAAACAGGAGAGACAAAAGGCTTCCTATTGGTTTCTGAGGTTAGGGCCAAGGTTAGAGGTACAGTAGGTGTAGCAAAGCATTCATTAGCTGCATTAATAGGCCCTCACAAGATACGAAAAATGTGTGTGTGTGTGTTGTCCCACAGGAGTGTTGCATTGGTGTGGAAATGTGGATGTGCTGCTTCTATCTCACATATGGGCTTCTAATGGGCGAGTTCTCGACCAGGTGGGCCCGGGCGCTTGGAGACCTGCAGATGATCACTCATGACAAAGAAAACACAGCAGAGAGAAGAGAGAGAGACAGAGGGTGTGTGTGTGTATGTGTGTGTATGTGTGTGTGTGTGTGTGTGTGTGTGTGTGTGTGTGTGTGTGTGTGTGTGTGTGTGTGAGATAGGGAAGAGTAAGAGAAGAAGTGTCCCCAAGAGAGCATCTGGGCAGCTAGGGCAGAGACATGACGGGACACTCTAGGGACAATAGCATTTCTCTGTGTGTCTTTCTGTGTACCTGAGTGCGTACGTGCAAGCAGGCATTTTAGTGTGTGTGTGTGTGTGTGTGCTGCTAACGGGTAGCCACCCTCAGGGTTGGCAGCAGCAGCAGTAGAGCCGTGTGCGATGGAGCGGCTGTGGGCTCAGTGGCGCGATCACCTGGGGAAGGTAAAGCCACTGGAGCAGAGCTGATGCTTATTTCTGAGGAGAGCTGGGAGATTTTATTAGTTAAAGCAGCACCCAAACCCAAACGTTCCTCACAGGGACACGCCACACAAACAAAGAGTTTACAGGTAGGACAGCGTTTCCTGAAATGACTAAAAAACAAACAGTTATATGGCCACATCTAAGTTGACTTAGTTGATGTGATATGATTCCTCATATTACTTTAGAGTGAAAGTCACATAAACATTTATACTTTAAGTTTTAGTCACAAAAATTTCTCTTGATTGATTTTTATATGACTTACATTCTCATTTTATATATTTCTTAATTTATTTTACAAATAATTTTTTTTTTTGTTTAGTTGGTTTCCATTTATGGTAGCCAACCACAAGTATGAATGTTTATGTGACTTTCACTCTAAAGTAATATGAGGAATCTTTTACACGAAAAGATTGATTTATATAATTATTGCCATAATTCATTTGTTTGACTTACCTGTACAAATCATATATTTTTCTATATACATTTTACAAGAATGACCTGTAATCCACCTTTATACCCCCCCCACCCATTTTTTTTTTCCCACGTGATTTTTTTTTGTTATTCTGTTTCCCAAGATGCAGCGCTCCCACCGATGCGACCCGGGTTCGATTCCCGGTCAGGGAACCATCCCCAGCCACTCTTAGTGCCGGTCCCAAGCCCGGATAAATTGGGGAGGGTTGCGTTAGGAAGGGCATCCAGCGTAAAACATGTGCCAAATCAAACGTGCGGAGGATCCGCTGTGGCGACCCCTAACGGGAGAAGCCGAAAAGAAACTATTCTGTTTCCCAAGAACCTAGTGATTATTTGACACAGTTTTTTATTTAAGAGTTTTTTTCTACAAATGATTAATTTGAGCAGATTTATTTAACCCCTATTTATTTTCACTGTGATTCCGACGCGATTATTTTCATGAAATATTTTACACGGGCCATTTATTTTCCATAATTAGATTTTTTTGTTTTAATAAAAGATTTTTGTTTTTACACGTGATTTTTTTGGTTTAGTTTATTTCCATATTTTTACGTACAAACATGTATGACATATTCGATCCCTCTGCTTTGCACATCCTTTTGGTGCAAAAAGCAACATTCGTTGATATTAAGCTTCTAATTTCATTTCCCTTCCTTTGTTCCGACACTGCTGTAACCCATTTGAAAATGGATAATAATATGGTCAGCACCACCCAATTACTCCCTCCAGTCAGCAGTGAAACAAACGGGGACCAAGCAGAGAATTTTACATTATCTGTGCTCCCTTGAATAGGCTGACAATAATAACTGCAACACAACGTCAAGCTGTGGCTGCCAAGCTCGCCTTGTGCACTTTAGAAACTTCCGAAATCAACCTTTGCTCAGAAATTTAAATGCTCTTTCACTTAACTTGTTACAAAAACACCCAGACATGAACAAATCCTGGGCCTTACTGTATAATTCTGCACTGTGGATTCTCAAATCTGATTGGTCAGAAGGTAATGATTCATTTTCTGTAACAGCAGCACGGTTTATATTAATGCACGGTTTCTAATTCGTTATCATTTCTATAGTAACCGGCTCATGTTTGGAAAAATAAGCACTGCATTGATTATACCATGTATCGAAGGTATCTAACCCTAACCCAACATTTTGGTTTTCAGTTTTTAGTTTTCCAACACAGGAAAGTGCTGTTTTACGCTATTGTATTTTGCAATGAACTGAATAGAACAAAATTGTTGCCAAAGGATGATAGGAGGATGGAAACACTTCAGGACATGATGTTATTGAAAAGTAATAAACTTCAGTGTGGATAGAGTGACCACTTCAGCATACTACCTAGTCCCCGATTAGCTTCCAAAACAAGCACTAGCTGTAATAGTTACGATCATGATTGTTATACACTTTTTGAAATTTTGTTAACTTTTTTTTTCACTGGGATAAATTGAAAAAATTTTCGTTTTGTAGAGTATTCATAATGAATTAGCCTCTGCTGTATTCTCTCTCTCTCTCTCTCTCTCTCTCTCTCTCTCTCTCTCTCTCTCTCTCTTTCTCTCGCTTGCTCACACCTTCTCCCTGAGCTACTGTAGCCGTCGATTTGGCACCAAACCCTTCAAGATGTCCCCAGCAGGCTTCTGCATCGCTGGCCACGTAGTAGAGTGTGTGGTTTCCTTTAAACAGCTGTAATTTGTATTTCCAATCACCGTGCTGATTTCTGCTCATTATATCGCTGTTTCACACCGGTAAGTGAGCAAAAGTTTGGATTGATTGACTCTAATTAAGTAAAAAACGTTCCGAGCCACGGGTTTATTACCATGCTAGCTAGCCACAAATGTCAGAGACTTTCACAAATTATTATTCTGTTAAGATGAATGTGTGGGAGAGCAGGCAAGTGTGGAGGAAAAAAGGAACATACATTATTTTCCTGATGAATTTGTTTGCCACTTCTCTCTTTTTTTTTTTTTTTTTTTTTGTCTTTTCTTTCCAGACATTTTTTTTTCTCCCCATACCGACCCCCCTCCCCCATACACACACTTAAATGAATACACAAACTCATCAGCATCATTCATACTGCTCGAGTCACTGTATCAATATCAAATTCACAGGTGTAAACAGTGGCATTAATCCACAAAGGCACAAAGGTATTAGCTAAATATGATATCTCTTAAAAAAGGCCATTACTTCTGACTTCTGGTGTCAGTCTGCTAACTGTATTCGGAAAAAAAAAAACATATTCCTGTTTGAAATGATAATATTACAGATATAGGAGGCATTTAGTCTGCATACAATTTTATGGGGAAAAAAAAGGGAGGGGTGGATATTAACGTGAATACGAAACGCTCCAGACCATTGTACCTATGAACCTTACATAACCCCATTGACCCACACTATATCTAAAATGGTAGGCAAATACAAAAGAAAAATTGGGTTGTGTATTTCGCAAAGCGCGTGCATGTGCATAACCGTGTATCTGTGAACGTCTAAGCAATGCGGAACGGCGATGGATGGATCTGATGTGCGTTTCCAGACGAAATTAATGACACTATGGTGTTCCAGGTTTGGTGCCATTTATTTCGAAGGATTGATTAGCAGGATAGAGGGCACAGATAAATGTGTTTGGGAAGTGTGCTAATTTAAAATATGGCCACCCAAACTGGAAGAGATAGCAAAGAGACACGTCATCCTTCAAAACATGACCATGGCATCCAGAGCATGCAAAAAAAAAAGAGGGAACACCAGCTCTCATTGCACAAAAACAGAGACACTGTACAGAGAAGCTAAAGAGCAAATATAATGAACGTTGACGCATCCTGAGATGACGCATCAGTAGCCGACACTATGGTGTGATTGTTTCATTAACGACTCTCTGGAGTGAGATTTCTGAGAGCCTTGCATTAGATGGAATTCGGATGAACGTGTTCTAGCAGTCTATGATATATATATGAAGGGGGGAAGTGGTAGCGCAGTTGTTAAGGTGCTGCGTTAATGATCGGAAGGTTGGGCGTTGGGGTATTGCCAAGCTGCCAGTCTTGGGCCCTTGAGCAAGGCCCTTAATCCTATGTGCTCAAGGGACACTATATCATGGCTGACCCTGCGCTCTGGCCCCAGGTTTCAAGCAAGCTGAGATATGCAAAGAAAGAATTTCACTGTGCTGTAATGTATATTTGACAAATAAAGCTATTCTTTTTCTTCATATTCGGCTGTCAGGAGTTCTGTAAGTCCACCCAGCAATTGCATAAGCGATGAAACTGCGAGGTTGAGTTCTCGCCTCTGATTGGTTTATATGAGTTTCATTGTATACTACACTAAAATACTACAAATAATAACAAGGTCTATAACAGCATGCATGTGGAAGGAGTCTCTGCTGTATAAACTATAGACATATACAAATTATGTATTTATGTATTAAAGAAAAATGCAGATTTTTAAGAAATTGATGTCGCATAACAAGAATATAATTCTTCAGGACATGCTGTAACTGGAAAATAATCAACTCCAGGGTAGTAACAGTACCTACTCTTCACCTCGCATGATGCCATTGTTGATTCACTTCCTATATCAGCACGATGCTGAGGGTTTTATTCTTTATATAATTAAATGCAATCACAAATCCTGTTAAATTACTAAACTTTTTTTTTTATTTTTTTTTATATATTTTAGAAGAAAAACATCTGAAGCATCGAAAATTCATGAATCTGTTTCTAATAACGCACGCTATTTTCCACACACGCATATACGGAGTTAACCGCAGAAATGAAACGGCCCAAATGAATTTGTCACTGGTGCACATTAGTCATGTGATGAGAGAAAATAGGAACGCCAGTGTTTTCATGGGGTTCTGAGGAACGCCAGTGGGTAGTGCTCACACAACATCCTTCTGTGCATACTATTTACCCCTGGATCGCTTCAGGCTAATGTCTCAATAATTTTCCCTCTCTTTCTCTCTCTCTCATGCTCTCTTTTCTTTTTTTTTTTTTTTTTTTTTTTGCAGGTCCTTCCCACAAAGGACTTGACTAATGATCCATGGACAAAATGAAGCATTTAAATTTATTCATTAATCATTCATCTCCAGCTCATTGAAAATGCTAAACTTCCACAAAATTAAGATTGAATATTGAAAAGTGATTGAGAGAGACAGTTCTGCAGGACGGGAAGACGGGGGAAGAAAAGAGGGAATAAACAACTAAAAAAAAAGAGTAAGAGAGCGAGAGAGCAGAAGAGAGTGAGAGAGTGCGAGAGATCCAGGGTAAGGGTGGAAGCGTATACTTCGGCCATGCGCTGGTTAAGACTACGCAGGTATACTAACCAAGGGATAAGGTCAGGAAGATTTTAGTAGGTGTAATTAGATCCGGGAATGTGGAGAAGCGTAGAATTTCTGTCAACACAGCCCTGTAATTATTCTCTTTTCCAATTAATGGTGACATAGATTAATTATCTGATGAGGCAAAGCCAATTGCAATCATTCACCCAGCTAAAATTAGATCATTCCTGACAGCAGCATGAAAGTCACCTGTTTCATTGTTATGGATTGGGCTGTGAGGAGCAGAGAGGGTGGAGAGAGTGAAGCACGCTTGAAGAGGGTTATAAGTGAGTTGTCTGGCACAAAGGTGAGCGTCCAATTACTCTGCTATCTGCACCGTAGGCATCGGCCTGTTAAGTCCATCGAGGTCCATGCGCCTCTGTTTGCCTGGCATGGCGTCGTGCCTGGCGTCCATCAGGAAGGCCGAGATGCGCTGGATTGCTCTGGACAAGTCCTCCTGGTTAAACAGGCAGGCAAATAAGCAAGAGAAATGATGTAATAAAAAAAACACACACACGCAAACAAGGGGCTGTGATGCTGATGCGAAATGCTGCTCGAACTCAGCCGAAACACAATATCAGATTAACAGACAAGAGGATGAGATGCCATGTGAAACTCCTGGTGAACTGTGCATGTGGGTTCAGTGCACATCTGCTCCAAAAAAAACCCCTCAGTGACCAGATTTTCTATTAAACTGCCTTGCACTGTCAACCAGCTTGGGAATCTGAGCTGGACTAGCCATGCAGAAATTCTCTGACTAACAATTATATCAGAAACAAGATCTTGGATTACGATCCCCCGAGAGCAGCGCAGCGGGCATCCGCTCCAATTATTACCGGCCATTCACAACTCTCCACCCTGTTCTCTGTTGTTAGCAATTGTCAATTATGCTTTCCCTGGTGTAAACTTGCATAACCCTGAACGCAGTGCCCTGATTTGGCAGGAGCGTTTGCGAGATGACAGCCTCATGCTCTCCCATCCCTCTCTTTCTTTCTCCTCTTTCACCCTCCTACCCTCACCCCCCCACACACACTTCTCCGCACTACATCCCTCCACTCTAGTTGAGCTAGTCGGAGGCAGTCATTTGTGCCTCAGGAAGACACAGTGACAAATCAGTGGCGCTACTTTTCGTGATTGGGCGTTCCTCTCCAGTGGGCGTGTGGGTGTCTTGTGCCTGTGCAGCCCGATGAAGAATCCGGCTGCTTAAATAAAACTGGTGTTGATTGAAGTGTTGAAATACTGCAGGAGAAAGCTAATATAGTCTGCTGAAGGCATCTGTTACACAAACTCCACCTTGTTACAGGTACTCAAGATGGAAAGTTTGCAAAACGCTGCACATGGCGAGAAATTCATGGTGACAAATCAACAAATACTTAGCCAATGTAGAAAAATTATCTTCCTTCAAAGCATTCTTTAATGAAATGTATATATATATATATATATATATATATATATATATATATATATATATATATATAATCTCTAATAATATCTACAGATTTTATTCTGCCATTGTATTCTCAAGTATGAATGCGATGCGATTATTCTAGTACATTATCATTTTTATGGTAACAGCTTTCTCAGTTACATGAGAAGCTACGTTTTCCTTGTCTGAATAACTTCAAGAGCAAACTACTGTTTATAGTGGCTGTAGCATACGTGATCAGGAACTAACTAACTCTCCTTGCTGGTGTTCACAACATTGAAATTTACTATAAATAGTCACAAAGTTTTTATACAGTGAATTACAATTTAAACTTTCGGAATATAGTAATAGAGGAATAAAACACTCTTGTCAGCTACGTATCTCCGCTATGCTATGGGTTGCAATATGCTAACCTATGATTTGCTGAGTCATGGTACTAAGCTAAAACATTGGCATACATTGACTGTAGAGATGCAATGTTAATTGTCATATCTCTAAAAAAAAAAATACTTTGCTGATGTAAGTATGATAGCTGATCTGGGACCTGCTATAACCCAGAGTTTTTGCTTGTAATCACTTATGGGCATGTCCTGTTCAAGCAAAATGTAGAGCCTTAAGCCTACTAAGGCCTAATACTATATTATAAGTATGCAGGGCTTGAATAGAGAGTGAGGCCTGCTACAGAATAATATAGGAGTTATGAATTATTACTCTAAATAAGCATTGCGTCAAGCATGGTTAGTGGGTTATGGCTGTTCTGTTAATAAATTGCAGGAGGGTACTGCATTTTGGGCTTACTTGCGATTTAACGTACCAAGTGAAAATCACAAAGGTGAGTCATTGAACACTCTGGCCTTTGACCAGTATTATATGCGGGTCTGCTTTCCGCTGTAGTTATTGCAGCATTAACTAAATCAGCAGGGTGTATGTGTGTGTGCATGTGGTTATGGACTTGGGCAGGGGGAGGAGATCTATGCTAAGCTGCGACAGAGTTGAGTAAGGCTGCTCCTTTGTCCTTCACACTTGGAGAAGCCCTAAGAACTCCTCGCCTTCATGCTCCATTCCCCAGGCCGGCTTCCTAAGCTCGCCTCCCTTGACTGAGCCGCAAACACACCAGGGCTCACCTCATTACAGTGCCCGAATCGCATCCACGTTTTCACCATTAGTCTGTGGAAAAACCTTTATTCCACTTCCTATATGTTCTTAGCATTTGGATTATATTAATGTTGAACATTTCTGAGATCTGTGTAATATTAAGACATAAACAGTATGACACCAATGCACTGTCGAATGCTGATTGGTGTTGATTAATCATCTATAACAGGTGATCTCACGCTAGTGCAAATGAATCTGCTCATTCTAATATGGTATCTTGACACTTCACATATGTATAAACTCTGACGTTTTCTGGGAGTAGGCTGCTAGTTTGTTTAATATTGATTGAAGGAGTCTCCAGTGCCGGCTTCATTTTATTTTAGTCTTAACGAGAGAGGACAGAGGCTGGTGTCTGTTTTCAGCTGTAACACTTCACATTATTATTATGGTTGATAATCCTTCAGATCACTTTAAACATTAGCCTATGGCACAGGCACGATCTCTTACGCCAAATCAGAGATAATTCATCCTGGCTAAGTGCTGCTGTTCTGTATTCATGAATTCACATAGCTTTAACTATATATATATATATATATATATATATATATATATATATATATATATATATATATATATATATATATATATATATATATATACACGTGTGTGTGTATATGGGTGTGTATATGTATGTATGTATGTGTGTGTGTGTGTGTGTGTGTGTGTGTGTGTGTGTGTGTGTGTGTGTGTGTGTGTGTGTGTGTGTATCTGTGTGTTAAACCGCCCATACCTGGAGGGCTTTCATTTTCTGCTTGTTCTGGTTGGAGAGGGCCTGGAAGTGGGCCAGCTCTGCTTGGCTGTAGATGCTGCGGTGTTTGAAGTATTTCAGCATGGCTTTGTGCATCCTCCTCTGCAACAATGAAAGCTGGGGAGGAAAGAAAGAGGGGGGGGGGAGAGAGAGAGAGAGAGAGAGAGAGAGAGAGAGAGAGAGAGAGAGAGAGAGAAAGAGAGAGAGAAATGGTAAGGCAAGAGAGGAAATTAATGGCAGTGTTCAAGAAGAATGATGGAGGGAAATAGAGAAAGCAGTCAATAGCCCATTCTGCAGTACACGGGCCTGACAGGAATTTCACAGTCTCCTGCTCCCCCTGCCCACTCATGTGCACTGAGTGGAATCCAGTCACATCTGGCTGCCAGGATGGGGGGTTAATTTTCTCTAAATGCTTCAGCAGTTTTGTTCTAGCTGAGGCAAACTCTGTGACTGCAAAGCTGATGAGTAAAATATTTCGACTTCACCCACTTTAACTTTATACCAATCCCCTCAAGACATATTTTACACATACACAAAGAGTCATGAACCCCCTGCCGCAATTAGAAATTATTCCGAGTCCACTGGAAGAAGACAATAAAATGAAGAGAGATTGCGTGTGTGTGCTTGAGAGAGAGAGAGAGAGAGAGAGAGAGAGAGAGAGAGAGAGAGAGAGAGAGGGAGAGACAGAAAACATGCTGCTTGCTTTTCTCTTTTTAGAATAGTTTTCCTGTAAAAAAATAAAAAAAAAGGTTTTCAATTCTAAAGGATGTTGTGGTTTGCTTCGCCCCATCTCTTCTCTCTTCCTTTAAGCTTATCATTGCTTGGCAATGTGTTCCTCGAAGCATGAAAGAACTAACGAGAATTACCTCAGCCATCAACTGCTGAAGAAGGGGGGAAAAAATGGGGTTTATTCCTCGTGGAACAGAATGAATGTTAAAATGTGTACACTAGTCTCGGCACAACACTCACAAGATGTAAAGGCATGAATATCGATACAAGAAAGTACGTCAGAATCTTCGCAGGATGCTTTCGTTATGAATTCGACAATTATGTGCCGTACTTACATAGCGTAAGGAATAGCTGTTCAGTTTCTCATCAGTTTTCTGTTCCGACACCTTGTAACCAATCAGAACAAGTAATTCAACACAGTGGAAAGAGCGTGTCCTTTAAAGACATCAGACTTAATGCGAGATCGACACATCTTCATACAGCGTACCTCATCCTACGTGTAACTCTAGGTGAAGCTTCTTTGTGCTTCAGCCAAAAAGAAAAAAAATAGAAAGAAAATGTCTCGGAAAATCTTTAGTTTGAAAATAAACAACAAACTGTGAAAGGCTGAATACTGCGTGGAAGAAAATCAGGCTTTGATCACGAGCGTGGAGAATCCCGTCCACAGGATTTGCCTTTTGCATGCATTTCTCACTTGATAACATTCATGTAGTTAGATGAGGAGTTGTAAAAGTATTAGTCTTCTGGGACTAGATGATTTTTTTGCGGCTACGGCACTGTGTATTGCCGGTGGAGGAATAATATGGATATTATAAGATGCTCTTATTCTATAGATTCATTATAAACGTATTGTATGTCATTAAGGTTTATTGCAGTGACCATGTTGGTCGATGTTGCACAAGCTCTAATGGCTACTGTGATGCTATTATGTGATGTTGTGATGCCCTCTGCATGTACATTTTACAATTAACCAGCCATCACTTAAGCGTTTGCTGCCATCACCTCCCTGCGTTGGTGCATATGTGTCAGAAAGAGAGAGAGAGTGCGGTGGACTATTTATATTACCTGTGTGCGATTGTGTAAAGAGGCCTCGGCTCTGTTTTTCTCACTCAACGTGAACGCAGCTTCTCGCTTGGCAACCATCGTGGATTTCTGCAGCTCCCTGTATTCCTGCGCCAACTCTGAGTTCTCTTTTAGAGCTTTCCTCAAATTAGTCTGCGCAGTCAGGAAGAGAAACATCAGTGGCGTTAACACATAGGATAAAAAAAAAACTACTGTGATCCAAACCGAAAGGCATTTATCTACCACAGTGTTGTTGAGTTCTGGATTCTGATTGATCATTAAGTGTTCTAAAGCTGTAAATTACAATTTTATATTTCAGTGCTTGTTCTAATGCGTTAGCGTTTCTCTAGTAACTGCTTGCAGAAGGACCTGTACTGCAGATGCTCTATATAAACAGGTAAAAGACTAGTTTAAAGTAACGGAATGTTAATTACTATAGAAAAAGATTGCATGAATGATTTCTGTGAGGAGTTGTTTATATACCATTTATGGAAGGAGTCTCCAGTGTCAGAAATAAAGCTGTCATTTTAAAGGTTCACATTTTTCAACATGATAACGCAAACAATTGTGGTAAAAAAAAAAATAAAAAAAAAAGTGAGGAAAGTGAGGGGATATAGTCATAAATGTAAAGATATCAGTGTTCAGAAATAAAACCGAACTTCTAGAAAAGCGACTATATTCTATATGCCACAATTTAGATTCACACCTAAAGCACATTATTCAGTAAATACAGTGACACTAATAGGAAAATGCAAGATTAATGAAATCCAGTAGTAGACTTGAACCATGTCTCTGAAAATAGACTGAGAGGTGCAAATATTAACTTAATTCGAAAGCATTTATGATTCAATTTACAATCTAGTGATATCATTTGTATTCATAAGGTGTGATAGAAATCTATATAACAAGCTATAATAAAACAAAAGATATATATTACATTATCCAAAAACTATAGACTGCTGAGACACATCTACAACAGGTAACGTACATGTATTTGTTGTTTTCAACATTACTGGGAAAAAAAATGTAATTCCTCATTAACAAGCATGTGCATGTCACAACACGCAATGCTGCGGTGAAACCTCTTTGCTACGACATGCACAAACACTAATAATCAGATGGCACTTAGAGGAGCATGTAAACAAATTACAATAAATAAATGGCTGATTTGCCTGTCTCATCTCATCTCCATGCCGCTCTCATGGCTGTAGGCAAGACTGAGCCGCAAGCACGTCTCTGTCGTACCTGTACAAATAATGGAGTGCATTTGGGCAGTAAAACAGTGCAGCACTAACTGATGAGTGGAAGCCAGCAGAGGGACTGGCCGTAAACATGACAAATGCAGCCTATTGATTTAAAGCTTAATTACTGCATGCGGCACTGACAAAGCCTGTCTCACATGCCCCGCAAAGTGTAAATGGAACAAATTATGCTCTGTTGAGTGTAAGAAAGTGATGGTGTCGGCACTTTGCGTCCTCTTTTTTCTCCTCCTTGACGAGAATCGCTCTTGATCAAATAAACAAACAAACAATCGGAGCTGACTACGAGGAAAACAAATTGATTTGGAATGGGAGTCATGGTAGAGTACATGTTAGGCTTCAACACCCTACTAGCTGTTTATACCTGCCTTATGGATGCTCTATATGACTGCCATATGGTGTCTGTTTAGATTAATTTGTTTCGTACAAATGAACATGACAGTAGAAATGCAGAGGGGAAAAAAAAATACACAAACAAAACCTTCGAAGTTTTCAAGAAACATCTTTATCGTTATTTTTAAGACTTAATAAATGACAGAGAGGACGTTCCTGATCTAAGTATGTCCTTTAAAATAGAAAAATAATTAATGACTGGATGTGATAAAGCAGAGTTGTGGTTATGTCTTTCATTCGTCTTATAATTTAGCAATTACAACTGATTAGTTATAAAATTTTGAATACAGTATTTTTTTATCCATTTATTGTTGGATTTAATGCTGTGAAGCATCCACGTCCAAAAATTAAGACTTTCCTGAGGTGGAAAAACCTCTGATTTTCACAAAGCACTGAAACTGGAGACTTGCTCCTTATAATCTAAACACTAAACAAATTTTTTTTATGCATGAGAATACATTGCCACTGGATGGGAATCGCTATAAATTGACTAGTCAGAATCGAGAACACAACAGTGATAGGATAAAATGTTATCTAATCACGTAAAGTTTCTCCACACCCATGGAACGTAGCAGTGACCACTTCACAGAAATGCACAGAAAAGCTCTGCAACTGTACTCCTTACCATTTCCTTTCTTTAACTGGTAAAAGCGCAAGCTTTAATGAGTGTGTTTGCTGCTGTTTTATTGTTTTCCGCGCAAGACCTGAAAAGGCGCTCTGCTCTACTGCCCTGCAGCCAGCTAATGGGACCCGGGCTCTATGAGGGAAGACTTTTAATTCTGCGCCTGTCTCGCACCAACAACTTGTTTGGAGTTTGCTGCACCCGTGCGCGCATGGCGGATTAAGCTCCATTGCCTTTTCTTGTTTTGAACTAATGCATTCTTGATCACCGTTTAATGAAACTATATACCACATGGCGATTTCACATTAGATAAGCCATGTGAGACTCTCATCAGGCGCGAGGCTCTGACTGGGGCCATAATCCTGAATTTCAACTCCCCAATAAATGGCTTTTTCCAAGCAAAATGAAGTGATAATTCATGGCTTTCATGCAACACATAACATATTATTTCTTACAGAAAATTATATGAGGCTGCGTCGCATTACTAGAACAAACATGTATTAGCATTGTGACACTGGATGACAGTACATCTAGGATGAAAAAGAAAACGGGAACGATAAAAATGAAAATCCATGAATGTTATATATGGATGTCTTAAAACTTTATACTATATCATATAATCCTAAGAAACATAAATCTATGCATACAACTAAACAATATGTAATATACGAACATTATTGTTAGCATTGTAGTAGTGCAGGTCAACAATTCATTGCATAAGTTTCTTCACTCCAAATGACTTTTTGTTTTGTTACAACCTGAAACTGAAATGGAATTGGAAATAGAAATCTGTGCTTGTTCACAGATGCTGTAATTACCCTAAATTAGTCAAGTAATTAGTTGAACGGAATCGACCTGTGTGCAATTACAGTGTCACATGATCTCAATATTAATACACCTACTCCTGAAAGAACCTCAGAGAACAAGATCATTAGAGAACATACCTACACAAAACAGCATAATGTAGACCAAGATTATGTGGTATTTTATCAATTAAATATTCCATATTTTGAACATTCCATTTTGTAAACAAATTACGACATCCACCAAACATCAGGAAAGACAAAATCTGATGTTAAAATAAGTCTTAACACTACAAAATGTCTATAAGTTAATGAAGGAAGATTGCAGCTGGGGGATCAGCTGATTTCTATAATAGCATTTATATACTGTATATGTACAGTAATCCCCCGCTTTATCGCGGTTCGAATCTCACGCCCGTGGTTTATCGCATTTGCCACATAACTAATTTGTTTAGCTGATTTTCACAATCTCTCGTGGATACGATAGAATAAAAATAGGGAATAGGGAATAGTTTTAATGGAGTTTTATGTTGAAATAATGAAAATTATTAATAAAATTATAATTATTTATTATAAAATAAAGTAAAATGTTAATACAGTACAGTACTGTATACATAAAATAGGGTGGGGCCCGTTTATCACGGGCGGTTATGGAACGTGACCACTATGATAAACAGGGGATTACTGTACTGTATAGTGTATTTCCTACATTTAGTGCCATTAACGTGTCCCGATTTTTACTGTAAATCAAAATGTGTAAATATATATAGGCAAGGTATTATATTCCTTATCACAGTTTAGCAGGCTACCCGTGTGCTTGATTCATACCTAAAGCAAACTATTCAGTGAATGTCACTAATTGTTAAAGATATGTAAAGTACCACAACTTGACTTTATCCATGTCTCTGAAACTGGACTCACGGGTGACAGGAATTACGGTCTAACCATAGCATTTACAATTTTTTAGTGGTGAATGAAGTAAACAGACCATGTGCTTGAGTTAAAGTAGAGATACACATATATTACTCCAGTAAAAGTAAAAATGTTCCCTTTAAACTTTCACTTGAGTAAAAAAGTGTAGTATGCAAATAATATGACTTATTACGGCTATAATGTTCCTATTATCATTTTTGTCGTAAGACTTTAGCTTAATCAATTTAATTTATGTGAAAAGACTCTAATGTTACTGTTAAAATTATCATGAGCCCAAATAAGGCCACAGGTGTTGTCCAAGTTAGAGTCAGGAGTTTCTTTCATCATTTATTAATCATAAATCTTCTGCTTTGTGTTGAACTGATGCTGAACTGTATGTTCGTGCTAAATAAATACCACCAAAGCGGCAATCAAGACAAGCGGTCCACGCTGACTGGTGGCTTGCTGCCCGCATTACCAGTTACATTTTTATCCACTAGAAGTTTAATCTACAAAAGTCTCCCCAAAAGAAAATACTTTAGTAAAGTAGAGATACACAAACAAGTAACTTAAGTACAGGAATGAATTGCATTTGCTTTGTTACTGTACACCACT
This sequence comes from Silurus aristotelis, assembly GCF_946808225.1. NCBI lineage: Eukaryota > Metazoa > Chordata > Actinopteri > Siluriformes > Siluridae > Silurus > Silurus aristotelis. The sequence continues at coordinate 31,018,499 of NC_139574.1, forward strand.
GCTATTTTTAACCCCTTTTCTATATTGCTAGGGGAGATGAACACTAAGCCTTTCCATTTTTTTCAACTACAACATTCATACCAAAGGCAGTTCACTGAAGGGGAAAGGGCTAGGGATGTGAAATATGTGTTCACTTTTTACTTTACTTCAATCCAACTTTATCTTTGGTGAATTCTCAAATCAGTGGACTGAACTGTATCACTGGTTGGTTAATATAAAGATGGAGTAGCTTCTCGGTTAGACTTTTACTTTTTTACATTTTCTTCATCTCTGACCTTCAGGTCTTGCATTGCAGCCTGTCGTTGCACAAGGAGGGAAGAGTGAGCCTCCTTTGAAAGGTCTGTCCTGTTTCTGCAGGCTACTGTGTCACTCTGTAGGCTAGACATCACTGTGCTGATTAGGTTGTGCTTATACTCCATATTGTCAGATTCACTCCTAAAACACACACACACACACACACACACACACACACACACACACACACACACACACACACACGCACACACACACACACACACACACACACACACACACACACACACACACACACACACATTACACAAACTCTGTTTCATCATTCTCACACACATTACCTAGCAAAGCAAAACTATCGGGGGATTACCGTACCTAATACTACAGGTTACTTTGTTAATATACTTCTATATACCGTATGTCTTTAACTCTTACAGTATTACACTCTTCTGTGGTGTCTGTGGTATCTTACTGTAGTTCTTTTAGGATCTGCGGCATGGCAGTAAGCGCATCCTCCATTTCTTCAGATTCTTTCCTGTATTCTTCACACTTCAGTCTGAGTTCCTTTAACCTTCTGGAAACATGCTCACATCTTACCAAGACTGTTTCGTGGGCTTCCTGCAGACATATATTTCCTGGTTAAATATCCTTTAAACATGCACGATTGCAAAAATAACTGTATGTTAACACTGCAGTTGTCATTGTAAATACTTTAGCTGAACGTAGACGGTCGAGACAGGCATGCTTTTGCTGTTCAAGATCATCAGACAGGGTTTTGTGTGCAGTCAGGACATCACTCAATTTCCTATTCAAGTCCTCAACTTCCTTTTCAGGTCACCACCCCCCAAGGAAGCAGAAACAAAAAAAGGTTAAAAAAATTTTTTATTGGTATTGTGTACAACTAAAATATATGTTTGAACGGCTCTTAGAAAATAGATATTATTTAACTTTCATACAAAAAAAACAAAACAACAAAAAAAATGTTATTAAAAGAAGAAGAAGAAAACTAGGAAGAAAATGAAGAACCAATAAAAAAATATAAATGAATCTTATAAAATAATAATAATAAATTGACTAAAAAAGAATGATATCATTATTTAAAATTTTTACTTGCTCATAAAATGTTCATTGATAAAAAAAAAGAAAAAAAAAAAAAAGAAAGAAGAATAAAATAAAATTTAAACGTAAAAATTTTACCAAGCGTTTTCAAGAAAGCATCACTGACGCTGGTGCAGTGGAAGGGGACTCTAGCTGGGTGGAACTCTTACTTTAGATATGGCTGTGTGTATTTCTCGCAGTTTAACCATCTCTGTCTCCAGCTGAGCGAAGGTAGTTGAGGCCTCTTCGTGTTCTTTCACCACCTCGTCTTTCTTTCGCTCAAAGTCAGCTTCTGTCACTTCATATTCCTTTATAATTGAGGCGATGTTACTCTAGATAAACAGATCGTTCTGATGACAACGACATAGTGGAAAATACAGTATATTTACATTTTAAAGCCTATGTTTAGACTTAGAATGTGGTTTTGGGAAAATGTTTAATAGTTTGTCATGGAAATGTACTTGTTTGACTCTGGTGAATTCTAATCTTCATAGACTGGTATGTTGTACTCTGAGCTAAAAATCTTAATAAGCAAATTAAACATATTAAAAGAATAAACATGTTCATTAGATTATTCCTTGTTAGCCTGGTGATTAAACTTGAAATTTTAAAACATTTTTTTGTAATTACAGTATTCTGAGTGCATATGTTTGCACCATCACTCTAATATGTTTTAAAAGCTCACCTTCAGTACTGCTACCAGCTTCATCTCACTTATTAGCTGCAACTTCAGCATTTCTGTCTCTTTCTGCCAAGCAAAGAAAGGTGCCTTTACTATCATGAACCAGTTTCTACACTAATGTATTTTTCAAATATCCAGTTCCCTACAAAATAATTTAAATAGCAAAATAGGTCAGATTTTTTTTTATTTTTTTGGATAACTGAAGACATTTGAGATTAAAAGATGAATATTAGCTGATAAAAAAATGACACTTTTGGAAGCAAACCACCCAATTTGTAGGTGAGCAAAAGCCTTAGTTATGCGACACTTGATGTTTGGTTGCATAACACTTGCTTCATCAAAGCCTGCAACTGTAGCATTCATATTTGGGCTTGTAGCACATCTTCCTTCAGCTGTTTGTTTGGAAGGGTTGTCTGGACTTTCTCCTCTTTAGAAAGTGGAATGCATGCTCAATTGCATTAAGGTCTGGTGATTGACTTGACCAGTCTAAAACTCTCCACTTTTCCCTGATGAACCTCATTGTTGTGTTGTGAATTAAGTGTTGTGTCCTGAATTCATTCTGCTGCTACTTGCCAGGCAAGTTCAAGCTTTGACACCGTGCTTGATGTTTCTAAATCATGAGCAGATCCTTTCTTTCACCAAAAATTGGCCATTGCATTATTTTGGTATAATTCATTTTGGCTTTTGAACATTTGTGGCTCATCTCTGTATTTTTTTTTATATTTAAATCTGGTCACGTGCCTCTTAATGTCCTGATCCCTGCCCTGTGGAGGTTCTTGGTGTTTTAAACAATCTATCTGTCATTCACATGTTCCGATATTTCTGATCGCTTGAAAAAAGGGCGATTCCAAACAAAAAGTGGCATGAAATAATTTAAATGTACATATCGAGGAATAAAAGCAGGCGAAGTGTGTCTATAAACTATATAAACTATAATAAAGGTCTTATGCATTCTAAAGCTGGCTCCATAACCTCAAAGGTTACAGCATAGAGCAATGCTGATTCTCAATAGCATCATATACCTCCTACACTGATATACATAATCTCTGTGAGATGTACTCATGAAAATTAATGAAAGATGACTTGAGATATAATAATGAGGCTTGGTTACTGGTTTTGCTGGTCGCATGGCTACCCATATGACTGGGTATTAAAATAGAATTAAAAGCAGTAGTATTTTCAGAAATTGGGTGGACTATGAAGACTTTTCTTACCCTCATGCTCTGCTCCTGAACAAGTGTCTGATGCTCCAGGTCCTCCAGCTGAGCCTTGGTGTTAGTGTGGCGAGTGTTGTGCAGTGCCAGCTCACCCTTGGCCTGATCCCTCTGTTCCTCATTCTCACTGATCTTCTCTAGTATCCGCTTTTGGTCCTTCTGCAGCTGCTGCACTGCCTTCTTGCTACAATGAGTAAAACACACACATTCACACACACACAAGGCAAATATTCACATTATCACTTCATTAGATAAAATAATACAAATCTAGAACAAGGAGAAACGGACACTCATTAAATACGTGCAGATTATGCCAAACAGTATAATGATCATAACTTGACAGCTCTCTTTACTGCTGTAGTGTAACAACTTCATAGGCTTCATATTTTTCATACCACATTTTCTGTATAGTCTTCGCTGGACAGTGTTTACAGTATAGTGGTAATTGTAATGCGCATGTTATTTGTTGCACAGTGCATGGTGTTGTATAATGATACTGTGTTTTTGTACAGTGCTTCCTCTTTAGTGTGGGGAGGTTTACCTGGGCTCTGGTTTATTGATTGGAGGGTTGGGGGTTCCTACCTCAGTATCGCCAAGCTAGCATTTAGTGTTTATTTTTTACACAGTTTTCGTATTGAGTTTGTAAAAATATTTCAGATAATATTATTATTATTACATAGAATATTATTATTAGTATATTGTATTTGTATGTGTTTAATGTAGACTGTTTATTATATAGTTGCTGAGTGATTATTGTATACGTTTGGTTGCATAGTTTGTTATGTATTGCATACTGTATATATAATATTGCAGAGTAATGACTATATACTGTAGTGCTTAACAGACAGAAATTTGTACTTGTATTGTGTATTGTTTACTTTATAGCGTTTCTTGTATACTGTTCATCGCTTATTGTTAACTATATAGTGTTTGGTGTATAGCGATGGTTGTATAGTGTTTTTGACATGCAGATTACAGCATGTTTATTTTTTGAGTAAAAATGTAGATTGTTTATAGTGTAGTGCTTATTGAATAACTGGTATACAGTGGTTACAGTCATATACTGTTTATTATATGGTGTTTGGTGTACACTGTTTATTGTAAAGTGTTTCATCATATAGTATTTATTGTATACTGATTATTGCATAGTTGCAGTGTAGTGTTTGTTGTAAAGTGTTTATTGCAGAGTTATTTTGTATGATTTAAGTGATTCATAGTATGTGTTGTCAATTGATGTTAACTGTGTATTGTTTCCTGCATAGTGATTGTTGGGAAGTGTTTAGTTTTCATTTTAAAGTGTTGATTTTGTAGCTTTTTGTCTTAAACCGTTTGCTACAGACTGGTAAATGTACAGTAGTGTTGAGTAGGAATAGTGTCTCGTGCATAGTGTTTGCTGTGTGGTGTTTATTGGTCTGTGTTCTGTTTATTGGAGAGTGACTGTTATTTAGTGTTTACTGTGTAGTGTTTTATATGCAGTATTGGTTATAAGTGCTATTTAATGAATGTTATAGAGGCTAGAGGGTTTAGTGTTTATACTGTAAATTATACAGTGCTAAGTGTACAGTGAATATTGCAGAATATTAATTGTATTGCGCATAGTATTTATTGCTTGCTATATATTGTTTATTTAATTGTTTCTAATGTATAGTGTTTAATATAGGGTGTTTTATTCTGCTGGGTAATGTTTATTGGAGAGTGAAGATAATATAGTGTTTACTGTATAGTGTTTAATAGGTAGTATTGGTTATATTGGGTTTGTTTTGTAATGAATGCTCCATAATGTTTACTGTATAGTGTTTATTGTGTAGCATTTGTTTCAAGGTGTTTGCTTTTATTGTATAGTGTTTACACTGTTTATTATACAGGGCTTGATGAATAGTGTTTACGGCAGATCGTTTGTTGTGTTGTGCTTATGGCACAATGTTCATTGTGTAGAAACTATGTAATAAATGACTCAGCCTGCACAGTAAAGCATCGAGTAAAGGTACAATGTAAACAGTACATAGAGCAGCAAACCTTTGACAGATCTTCTTATTATAATCCTCTGCTTCTAATTCATGGTCCTTATTTTTATCACGCAGGTGCAAGAGCTCCTGATGCTTCCTGCTGAAAATCTCCTCAGACTGGCAGACGGTTGCTTCTCCTTCAAGCCTCTGATAAACGATAAGCGTGACAGCTATGATTTTGTATACATATTTATAAAAGTGTAATTTTTAAAACAGCATGCAGGCATGAGCAAACATGCTGCAGGATGAAGACGAGATTTGGCTGTATCTGTGATGCTGCTGCTTGTTTATGCAGCTTATTGTACTGGAAACATGGCATTTGGACTAGTCATGCTTTTTAATTTTTTTCATTTGTCCATGCATTTTACAACATAGATATTTTTTCTCATATATATATATATATATATATATATATATATATATATATATATATATATATATATAGTAATAAGGTCTTAAAAAGATTATCTCATTCACCTTTGGCTTATGCACTGCACTACATACTCAATTGTTATAATGCTGTATGTAATGTAAAATTTGCATTAAAAGGTCTAAACATGAAACCAGTGGTACAACAAAATGGTGGGTGTCGTGTTTAAGACTATGGACCAATATCTAAAATAAATCATGGGCCTTTTCTGCCCTCTAGAGGACGACTGAAAATGTCTGTGTGTGTGTGTGTGTGTGTGTGTGTGTGTGTGTGTGTGGGGGGGGGGGGGGGGGGTTAAAAATATTAGCAACACATTAGTATTAATGGATTAGCATTACTAAAAAACAATACTTACAGTTGTTTGAATCTGCTTTAGAAAATTTGTAAAGTCAGCATATTTGTCAGACAGTATTTTTTCATGACTTCGTAGTTTTGCTTTCAGTTCCACAACCTAAATCAAGAAGGTTAATTTTAGCAAGATTTACTAAAAACATGTTGTATCCAGTAATCTGTATTTTCTGTAAGGAGATGTTTATTTGACATTTATAGAAGGAGACTCCAGTGTCAGTGCTTTGTAACAATCAGTACACTTTCTGACAAAAGGAAAGCCTTTGCTGCAACATGATAATGGCAGTTCACAGCTGCAATAACATTAAATGTACCTATACTGAACATGGATAAAAATAAATACATGCTATTCTTTAATAAAGTTGAACACTTTAATTGTTTGAAAAGTATTTTGGTATAAGAGAAAAAAAATGCTCCAGGGTGTGCTGAAAAATAAATATTCTTAACATCAAGAAATCCACACCACGAAAGAACATGCATTAAATTATGTAGTAAACATCAAAGAATATGTTTGAGATTTCAGATTTTTCCGTTTTTCTTCAGACTTTGTTGCGCCACGGACCGGGTTAATGTCAGACAATTTTTTTACGGACCAGCCTTTAAGGTGTGGCGGATAAATACAACAAAATAAAATTATACGACTGGCATAAAAACTGGTATTTTATAAATATAATAATAAACGTAAATCCAATGTGTTGTTTTTTGTTAATTTTGCTTGCTTGGGGGTTTCAATTTAGCGGTAATGTATTTTGTGTTAGTGGCCGGAGCAGCCCCTTTAAGAAGGTAGCAGATGGAGGTAAGACATGTGACCGAGGCATCTTGACATGCATCAAGAGTAAATCATTAACAGATGTGGTGGAGAGAATCCATAGTTTTCCAAAATAAAACATTGTTTAGAAACAGTTATTAAATAAAACGTAAATAATGTAAGTTATGTATTCTTTTTGTGCGGCCAATTGACCCACAGACCGGTGCTGGTCCATAGCCCAGGGGTTGGGGACCAATGCTTTAGACCATCAGTTGCCTTGTCATCATTAGAAAAACCTCAAAAACCCCAAGCACAGTTGCCAAAACCATCAAACGCTAAGATTAAACAGGCTCTCATAAGGAACGTCCCAGGAAAGTAAGACCAAGAGCTACCTCTGCTGCAGAGGATATGTTTATTCAAATTAACAGCTTCAGTTACTGCCGATTTACATCAATGCTTCTCGCGTTAGAGTGACAGACATATTTCAACATCCACTATTTAGAGAAGACTGCATTAGTCAGGCCTTCATGGTCAAACTGCGACAAATAAACCATCACTTCGGAAGAACAACTATCAGAAGAGACTTGCTTGGGTCAAAGAATCACAAGAAATGGTCTGTCTTTGGAAACTGTCCTTTGGACTGAAGTTTAAGATTTTTGTTTCTAACCGCCATGCCTTTGCTGGATTTACGGCGGGTGAACAGATGGTTCCTGAATGTTTGGTTCCCAGTGTGAAGCATGAAGAAGAAGGTCTGATGGTGTGGGGGTACTTTGTCGGTGATACTGTTGGTTATTTTGTCAAAATTGAGGGCACACTTAACCAGCATGTCTACAACAGCATTTTGCACCAACATGCCATCCCATCTAGTTTGCACTTAGTGGGACTATCGTTTGTTTTCCAACAGGACAATAACCCAAACATACCTCAAGGTTATGTGAGAGCTATTTGCTCAAGATGGAGAGTAATAGAGTACTGCATCAGTTGACCTGGTACCCATACCCGATCTAATTTTAGGTTTAGGATGAGCTGGAAAGGAGAGTGAAAGAAAAGCAGCCAACAAGCACTCAACACCTCTGGGAATTTCACAAAAGTTGGATCATTTAAATAATTAAAAATTAAAAAAATTCTGGGTCATTTACCACGTTTTTGTTTACTACATACTCCATACATGTTCCTTTTATAGCTTGGATGTCTTTAATATTAATGTACTATGTTGAAAATAATCAAAATAAAGAAAAGTAAAGGTACTGTACATATATAAAGTTATTCGTTGATAATTGTTGTTGTGGACGCATGTTCACAGGGTATACGTTATTTATTTCAGAAATAACACTCACAGAATTGCTCAGTTCGGTCTCTTGTGTTTCTAGTGTGGGGATCTGCTGAAGCATGGCCTCAACCTGTTTATCCTTCAACGCAGACTTTTTCTCTGTCTCGCAAATTATAGCACTAGAAACATCCCAGGAAGCCTTCAGCTGCTGGAGTTCGGTGCTGAATGCAAAAAATGATGTTGGAGTTAAAGGTTATTGCATGTCATTTGATATTATTCAATAAGACTACATACTTTTGATAAGGAAATAACTAATAGGAATGTTTAAAATACTGTTCATAAAATGACAATGCTTGATAAGTTCAGTTTATGTCTAATGCATTGTAGAATAAAGTTATTCTGATTTCTTTAAATAATTTTTTCCTTAATAAGAGGTTCTGATTTCTAATATTTTACAACATAAAAGAACTGATTGCCATCCATAACAGTATTCGCTCACTTATTACATAGGGCACACAATAACATTGATGCAGCTATTAGTTAACCAAATTCCAAATGGCTTCCTGTTCTATACAAAGTATATAGTGTATGTGCACTACAAAGGGCAAAACATAAAGACTTGTGCATTCTACATAGTGCACTATATAATTCACTGACTCACATTTGCTCTTTAAGCTGTGTCCGGATATTTTTGAGTGCCTGTGTCATAAAGTCTCTTTCGTTATTCATCTGCAGTTCATCATTCTCCAACTCCTGCTGGGATTTGCTCAGCTCGTGGGTCAACTTCCTGAGCACCTCACTAACCTAAATCAAGTATGAGACAATTACACGTATGAACATCATAAACCATTTATTGAAAGATTCTCTAGTTTCAGCATTTTGAAAGAAGCCTTAGCATGTCTAACCTGGATTTTATTTCTCTCTAACATTTAAAACGTTCTTCTTAGAACTCTCTTGTATCCCTAATATTCACTTGAAGGATACTATGAGTATGCAGTCAGCTGTTCTCACCTCCGAACGAGCTGATTCTATCTGCTTCGTGTTTCTATTTTCCAAGCACAATTTCTCCTTCACGAGTGGAACCTGTTTTTTTACAAAATCAATATTCTCAAGAAGCTGACGATTTTTCCTCTCGGCCTGCTTCAGCATGCCTCTGACTTGCTGCATTCGACCATTATTTATTTTAAGATGCCATCTCAGCTCTGTTATGTCTCTGCTGCAGGCTTCATATTCTACAAAAAAAAAAAATATATATATATATATATATATTTTAAAAAGTAGCAATTTATTAGACAGAATGCACTATTTCATCAGAAAAGAAACAATAGCAGTTTATTAGACGAAACATAACAGCTTTATTTCCAAATGGACCTAGCTGCACCGCCACAGGAAACTGTTGTTGTTTCCACAGAGAGAGACTGTCCTGTTTTCCTTTTAGACGCTGTGCTTTATGCCATTCCTCTTGCAGTGCCTCCTTGGCTTCTTGCCGATCTGACTCCAGGCGCTTGATAAGTGACACCACCTCCAGCAGAACGCCACCTGTCCCCTTCCAGAAGGGACACGACGTTTCATTTTCTACATAAAAAAAAAAAAAAAGAACAGAAGTACTCAATAATCCGTCTAAGAAATTACAAGGCAGAACCAAGACATTTGTGAGTTGTTTGGATTTTGACTGTTAGTTCATGCAGCTTGTTTCCAGCAGGCTTCTAACGAGGAGTATTCATAGTTGAGTTAAGCACGCACATAGTAAGCATTTATAACCGAAGGTGCCTCAGACGTGACAATGGATTTATTCAGAAGTTACACGCGACCGTTATTGGGCGTAAATGAGGCGTTTCTCATCTACATGCAATTCTGACCTTGAACTTAAGAGCATGAAAATGTTTTTTTTTTCAATCAGAGGACAAAAGAGGAGATGGATCTTAATTAGAGACACTACTTATCTCAAGGACTGATATTTTTTGTGGATCAAATTAGGAACTACACTTGTCAGCTTATCCTTCTAACCATGGGCACATTTGGTTTAAAGGAGAGTGCAATAATTAAACAAAACAAATGGAATTACTTTATTTAATTTGTAAATAAAAATGTATGATTTTTGTAAGTAGTAATGTGATGTACTGGATCAAGTGCTATTCTACAAGCTGCTGATTAATGAGTGTAGAAGCCATTTAGCTTAAAAAAAAAAAAAAAAAAAAAAAAAGAAGAAAGAAGGACTTCCAAGACCAATCAGATATTAAACATGAAACAATTTCATGGTTTCACCTTTTCGAATGCACTAAAGCAAACACAAAAACTACAACAGCATTCGACGCATACCATAATAAATTCCCACGCCTTCAACACATAGCTCAGTTTGCAGATGCGTCGACTCAACCCTAGGATTTAAGATACACAAATTATTAATCAACATTAACAAAATGCAACAATGATAACACAAATAATGCATACCTTAAGGTGCTGTTGTTTTTGGTTTTTCCTTCAGAAATATAGTGGTGTTTAGTAGCTACCTGTAGCAAAAAATAAAAACATAAGCAAATGCAAATCTTATATATAAGATATATTAAATAAATATGACACTCTGGCTACAAAAAGGTTGTTTACAGTTACATTTACAACATTGCACATAAAGAGTTACTTCCTGTGAGTGCTTATGCTTGGCACTGGAGACTCCTTGCAGAAATGTAACAGAAATGAATCAATGTGTGCTTTTCCTTTTAATCCAATTATATATAACATCGACAATACTATAAGTCTTTATTAGGGCTGCTGCTATTAAAAACATTTATTACCTGTTAACCAGTGAAGCAGGAATTATATCAGAATAATGTGCTTGGGTGTATGACATCAATCTCGGCCTAAAGATGTTGTTATTACCTCCTGGGCCCAGTGGTCTAGTTTGTCTGTTAGTTCCTGGATGTGGTACATCGCTTTACCCACACATGGTCTTGCAGTGTTTGCTAACTCACATGTTTTGTTGGAGAACATACTCTGAAGTTCGCCACGATCTGAAAATTAAACCAGGACGGTAAATTTTTATTGAAATTGTCCTAAAAAAGAATCCTAACCCAGCCATTAGGGGGGCACACGCCAGTGTACTCTTAGTGCCGGTCCCAAGCCCGGGTAAATGGGGAGGGTTGCGTTAGAAAGGGCATCCAGCGTAAAACATGTGCCAAATCAAATATGCGGATCACAAATGAGAATTTCATACCGGATCGGTCGAGGCCCGGGTTAACAACGACCGCCACAGGTATCGTTAGCCGACAGGGTACCGGTGGAAATTGGGCTACTGTTGGCCGAAGGAGGAGAAGGAGAGGAGGAAGGCGTCTACAGAGACGGCAGGAAAAGGAGCAGTGTAGGAGAGTAGAGGTTCGGGTTGGTACTTTAAATGTTGGTACTATGACGGGTAAAGGGAGAGAGATAGCTGATATGATGGAGAGGAGAAAGGTAGATGTGTTGTGTGTTCAGGAGACCAAGTGGAAAGGGAGTAAGGCCAGGAACATTGGAGGTGGGTTTAAACTGTTTTATCATGGTGTGGATGGGAAGAGAAATGGTGTAGGGGTGATTCTGAAGGAAGCGTACAGTAAGAGTGTAGTGGAGGTGAAGAGAGTTTCTGATAGGGTGATGATCGTGAAGGTGGAAGTTGAAGGGATGATGATAAATGTCATCAGTGCCTATGCTCCACAAGTTGGCTGTGAGATGGAGGAGAAAGAAAGATTCTGGAGTGAATTAGATGAAGTGGTAGATGGTGTACCTAGGAAAGAACGATTGGTGATTGGGGCAGACTTTAATGGGCATGTAGGTGAAGGGAACAGAGGTGATGAGGAGGTGATGGGTAGGTATGGTTTTAAGGAGAGGAATGTGGAAGGTCAGATGGTGGTAGATTTTGCTAAAAGGATGGAAATGGCAGTGGTGAACACGTATTTTAAGAAGAAGGAGGATCATAGGGTGACGTATAAGAGTGGAGGAAGGTGCACACAGGTGGATTATCTTCTGTGTAGGAGATGCAACCTGAAGGAGATTGGAGACTGTAAGGTGTTGGCGGGGGACAGTGTAGCTAGACAGCATCGGATGGTGGTCTGTAGGATGGTTTTGGAGGCGAAGAAGAAGAGGAGGAAAGTAAGGTTTGAAAGAAGAATAAGATGGTGGAAACTAAAGGAGGAAGAGTGTAGTGTGAGGTTCAGGGAAGAGGTCAGACAGGGGCTCGGTGGAGGTGAAGAGGTGCCGGATGATTGGGCAACTACTGCAGGAGTGATGAGGGAGGCAGCTAGAAAAGTACTTGGTGTGACATCTGGAAATAGAAAGCAAGACAAGGAGACGTGGTGGTGGAATGAGGAAGTGCAGGAGAGCATTAGGGGGAAGAGGTTGGCAAAACAGAAGTGGGATCGACAGAGTGATGAGAAAAGTAGGCAGGAGTACAAGGAGATGCGGCAGCAGGTTAAAAGGGATGTGGCGAAAGCCAAGGAAAAGGCATATGAGGAACTGTATAAGAGGTTGGACACTAAGGAAGGAGAAAAGGATTTATACCGATTGGCCAAGCAGAGGGACCAAGCTGGGAAGGATGTACTGCAAGTTAGAGCAATAAAGGATGGAGAGGGAAATGTGTTGACTAGTGAGGAGAGTGTGTTGAGAAGATGGAGGGAGTATTTTGAGCAGCTGATGAATGAGGAAAATCAGAGAGAGAGAAGGTTGGAGGATGTGGAGTTAGTAAAGCAGGATGTAGATAGGATTAGTAAGGAGGAAGTGAGAGCAGCGATTAAGAGGATGAAGAATGGAAAGTCGGTTGGACCAGATGACATACCGGTAGAAGCGTGGAGATGTTTAGGAGAGATGGCAGTGGAGTTTTTAACCAGATTGTTTAACAGGATTCTGGAAGGGGAGAGGATGCCTGAGGAATGGAGAAGGAGTGTGCTGGTACCGATCTTTAAGCATAAGGGAGATGTGCAGACCTGCAGTAACTACAGGGGAATTAAGTTGATCAGTCACACCATGAAGTTATGGGAAAGAGTAGTGGAAGCCAGGTTGAGAGAAGAGGTGACCATCTGTGAGCAACAGTATGGTTTCATGCCAAGGAAGAGCACCACAGATGCCTTATTTGCTTTAAGGATGTTGATGGAGAAGTATAGAGAAGGACAGAAGGAGCTGCATTGTGTATTTGTGGATTTAGAGAAAGCGTACGACAGGGTGCCGAGAGAGGAGTTGTGGTATTGTATGAGGAAGTCAGGTGTGTCAGAGAAGTATGTGAGGGTGGTGCAGGACATGTATGAGGACAGTGTGACGGCAGTAAAGTGTGCAGTAGGTACGACAGACTGGTTCAGGGTGAAGGTTGGACTGCATCAAGGATCGGCCCTGAGCCCTTTCCTGTTTGCAGTGGTGATGGACAGGTTGACGGACGAGGTCAGACAGGAGTCTCCCTGGACTATGATGTTTGCAGATGATATTGTGATTTGTGGTGAGAGTAGAGAGCAGGTTAAGAAGAGCCTGGAGAGGTGGAGATATGCGCTGGAGAGAAGGGGAATGAAAGTCAGTAGGTGTAAGACAGAGTACATGTGTGTGAATGAGAGGGAGGGCAGTGGAGTGATGCGGTTGCAGGGAGAAGAGGTGGAGAAGGTGGAGGAGTTCAAGTACCTGGGGTCAACAGTGCAAAGTAATGGAGAGTGTGTTAGGGAAGTAAAGAAAAGAGTGCAGGCAGGGTGGAGTGGGTGGAGAAGAGTGACAGGAGTGATTTGTGATAGAAGAGTATCTGCAAGAATGAAAGGGAAAGTTTATAGGACTGTGGTGAGACCTGCGATGTTGTATGGATTAGAGACAGTGGCATTGAGTAAAAGACAGGAGGTGGAGCTGGAGGTAGCAGAGCTGAAGATGTTGAGGTTTTCGTTGGGAGTGACGAGGATGGACAAGATTAGAAATGAGTTTATTAGAGGGACAGCACATGTAGGATGTTTTGGTGACAAGGTGAGGGAGGCGAGATTGAGATGGTTTGGACATGTGCAGAGAAGGGACATGAATTATATTGGTAGAAAAATGCTGAAGATGGAGCCACCAGGTAGGAGGAAAAGAGGAAGGCCAAGGAGGAGGTTCATGGATGTGGTGAGGGAAGACATGCAGGTAGTTGGTGTAAAAGAGGCAGATATAGAGGACAGGGTGGTATGGAGACGGATGATCCGCTGTGGCGACCCCTAATGGGAGCAGCCGAAAGAAGAAGAAGAAGTCCTAAAAAAGAATCCTAATTTCATTCAAATACACTTTAATTTGTCAATTTTTCCAGATAACCAGCATGAAAATGCCACCAAACACACTGCCAAAATGACAACTGCCTTGTTAAGGAAGCTGAAGGTGAATGTGATGGAGTGGCCAAGTATGTCTAGAGACCTGAACCCGATTGAGCACCTGTGGGGCATCCTCAAGTGGAAGGAGGAGAAGAGCCAGTTCTGTTGATCCCAGGTACTTAAACTCATCCATCTTCTCCACCTCTTCTCGCTGCAACCCGCACCACTCCACTGCCCTTCTCATTCACATACATGTACTCTGTCTTACTCCTACTGACTTTCATTCCCCTCCTCTCCAGCACGTTCATCCACCTCTCCAGGCTCTTCTCAACCTGCTCCCTACTCTCACCACAAATCACAATATCATCCACAAATATCATAGTCCATGGAGACTCCTGTCTGACCTCGTACGTCAACCTGTCCATCACCACTGCAAAGAGGAAAGGGCTCAGATCCGATCCTTGATACAGTCCCACCTCCACCTTGAACCAGTCTGTCGTTCCTACTGCACACTTCACTGCTGTCACACTGTCCTCATACATGTCCTGCACCACCCTCACATACTTCTCTGACACACCTGACTTCCTCATACAATACCACAACTCCTCTCTCGGCACCCTGTCGTACGCTTTCTCCATACGGTTGCTCACAGATGGTCACCTCTTCTCTCAGCCAGGCGTCCACTACTCTTTCCCATAACTTAATGGTGTGGCTGATCAACTTTATTCCCTTGTTACTGCAGGTCTGCACATCTCCCTTATTCTTAAAACAGCACTAATTTTATTAACTCGTAATTAATGCAGCGTGCATTTATGTTTGACAAGTTGTATATAAATGTTCTTCAATAAATATAAACGAGATGTAATTAAAACATTTAACAGAACACACATCTATTCATGACATTCTTTCTTTATTTAGATACAGTATATCAATAAAAAATCTCCACCGAAAGTAACATTTGTTTTGCTGATGCGGCAAGTCTTAAATCAAGCACCGAAATCCACCATGATGCACGCATCCAGCAATTAAACCGTCCCTATGGAAATATAGCAGAAGAAGATCTGATGATTTATATAATTTAAAACACCATAATTACTTTAATACATTTGCAAATAAATGTTGTGTTCATGCTCAATGTTGAGTTTGGTTTCACTTATAATAAACATACATTTGCATAAAGGATCCATATTTGTCCATGCCCATGTTGATTAGAGTATTAAAAACTGGAAAAGTACAGTGGGGGAAATCATTATTTGATCCCCTGCTGATTTTGTGAGTTTACCCCCTTACAAAGAAATGAACAGTCTAGAATTTGTATGGTGGGTTTATTTTAACAGAGACAAAATATAAAAAAAAAATCCATTAAAAAAACATTAAAGAAGGTTATAAATTAATTTGTATTTGGTTGAGTAAATTTATATATTTTTTGTACCAAACCAGCAAGAATTCTGACTCGCACACACTCAAATTATTCCTGTACCTTTAAGAAAGAACTCCTAATATCAGCTCATTATGTGTATAAAAGACACCAGTCACAGAATCAACCTCTTCCATTCAAACCTCTTCACCACCATGGGAAAGACCAAAGAGCTGTCAAAGGACGTCAGGGACAAGATTGTAGACCTGCCAAATAGCAAGGTCAGAATTCGTGCTGGTTGGTCGGGGATCGAATACTTATTTCACTTGACCAAATACAAAATAATTTAAGTTTTGGGGGGATTTTTTTAATATTTTTTCTTTGTTTATGTTAAAAAACAACCTTCCATTAAAATTTCCAGACTGTTCATTTTTTTGTAAGGGGTAAATTTACAAAATCAGCAGGGGATCAAATAATTATTTTCCCCCACTCCATTGATTTAAGGTACATACAGAACAGATAACAATGTTCGATTAGGTTGTTATTATTCAAGAGTTACATATTTTAATCAATTGACAGCCACAATATATAAATATATATATTTTTGTTTCTCTTATACTTACATATAAGTGTGTTACTATATTTGGTGCATTATGTGTATGACTATTGTAGTGACTTCAATTTATTATTACCTTGCAAATCATCTCTGCCTTCCCTTGAAGGACGTTTCAATACTTCAATGTCCGGCATGGCACAAGCTCTAACCGAGGAAAAAACAAATTATTTGAGATCAATAGCAATTTGTTGCACAGTTCTCTCAGAATCTCAGTTTATTATTGCTGTTATTGTTTTTTCATATTTTAGTCAATGTTGTTCGCAGCCTAAAAATAAAATATGTTTGAGAAATACTTTATGAATCTTTATTCATCAACGTTTTTCTACAATAACATCTCGCAGCAACAAAGCTTAGGAGAATCGATTCTTTTTAAAAGCATCCTTTCAGAGGAATCGATTCGTAAGCCCATGTAGGGTTAGGGTTAAACAAATCAAATGAGAGGCTTTAAAATAAATAATGTATACATGCTTTATAAAGTGCGTGTGTAATTAATAGCTAAATAGAGATTTGTCGTACAGTTTTGTCAGGATTTCTTACAAAAATACAACTTTTTATGCAAATATTGATTCAGTCGTTTTTTTTCCTGAATAATGATTTGATTCGCAGTGAACCTCGAGGAACATCAGCATTAAACAGTATTCATATATTTATATTATACAGTTCAAAGTACTTTCGAGAGAGGATAATAGTTTATAGTTTATGTTTATTTAATGTGAAGTATGCCTCTTTTGTTACAGATATATTTATTAAAAAAAACGTAACAAATGAAACAGCAGTCAGAATGCTAATCAGAAAACTTACCGGCTATGTTGAAGATGATGATGAGGGGGTGTTCCTGTAATGAGGGGATATTTTAGGTTCGTTTTGGTCACAGCCCTGTGGACGGTGGGTTTAGGTGAAATGGCCGCTCGGCTTCAGAGAAACTCCTGCTCCCTGTATACGGAGTTACAACGGTTTCCTAGCAACAACCAAGCAAGCGCGCTCGTGCGCTCTGAGCAGAGTAGTGAGTGCTGCTGCATGAATGAACAGATCATTTGTTAAAAAAGAAACAAAATTAATTAAAGAATAGATAGATAGATAGATAGATAGATAGATAGATAGATAGATAGATAGATAGATAGATAGATAGATAGATAGATAGATAGATAGATAGATAGAAATGAATGAATGAATGAATGAATGAATGAATGAATGAATGAAATAGAAATATATCATGTAAATGGATAAATAGATTCCATCGTTTATATATACAGTGGGTACGGAAAGTATTCAGACCCCCTTAAATTTTTCACTCTTTGTTATATTGCAGCCATTTGCTAAAATCATTTAAGTTCATTCTTCTTCCTCATGAATGTACACACAGCACCCCATACTGACAGAAAAACACAGAATTGTTGACATTGTTGCAGATTTATTAAAAAAGAAAAACTGAAATATCACATGGTCCTAAGTATTCAGACCCTTTGCTCAGTATTTAGTAGAAGCCCCCTTTTGATCTAATACAGCCAGGAGTCTTTTTGGGAAAGATGCAACAAGTCTTTCACACCTGGATTTGGGGATCCTCTGCCATTCCTCCTTGCAGATCCTTTCCAGTTCTGTCAGGTTGGATGGTAAACGTTGGTGGACAGCCATTTTTAGGTCTCTCCAGAGATGCTCAATTGGGTTTAAGTCAGGGCTCTGGCTGGGCCATTCAAGAACAGTCACGGAGTTGTTGTGAAGCCACTCCTTCGTTATTTTAGCTGTGTGCTTAGGGTCATTGTCTTGTTGGAAGGTAAACCTTCGGCCCAGTCTGAGGTCCAGAGCACTCTGGAGAAGGTTTTTGTCCAGGATATCCCTGTACTTGGCTGCATTCATCTTTCCCTTGATTGCAACCAGTCGTCCTGTCCCTGCAGCTAAAAAACACCCCCACAACATGATGCTGCCACCACCATGCTTCACTGTTGGGACTGTATTGGACAGGTGATGAGCAGTGCCTGGTTTTCTCCACACATACCGCTTAGAATTAAGGCCAAAAAGTTCTATTTTGGTCTCATCAGACCAGAGAATCTTATTTCTCACCATCTTGGAGTCCTTCAGGTGTTTTTTTAGCAAACTCCATGCGGGCTTTCATGTGTCTTACACTGAGGAGAGGCTTCCGTCGGGCCACTCTGCCATAAAGCCCCGACTGGTGGAGGGCTCCAATGATGGTTGACTTTCTACAACTTTCTCCCATCTCCTGACTGCATCTCTGGAGCTCAGCCACAGTGATCTTTGGGTTCTTCTTTACCTCTCTCACCAAGGCTCTTCTCCCCCGATAGCTCAGTTTGGCCGGACGGCCAGCTCTAGGAAGGGTTCTGGTCGTCCCAAACGTCTTCCATTTGAGGATTATGGAGGCCACTGTGCTCTTAGGAACCTTAAGTGCAGCAGAAATCTTTTTGTAACCTTGGCCAGATCTGTGCCTTGCCACAATTCTCTCTCTGAGCTCTTCAGGCAGTTCCTTTGACCTCATGATTCTCATTTGCTCTGACATGCATTGTGATCTGGAAGGTCTTATATAGACAGGTGTGTGGCTTTCCTAATCAAGTCCAATCAGTATAATCAAACACAGCTGGACTCAAATGAAGGTGTAGAACCATCTCAAGGATGATCAGAAGAAATGGAAAGCACCTGAGTTAAATATATGAGTGTCACAGCAAAGGGTCTGAATACTTAGGACCATGTGATATTTCAGTTTTTCTTTTTTAATAAATCTGCAACAATGTCAACAATTCTGTGTTTTTCTGTCAGTATGGGGTGCTGTGTGTACATTCATGAGGAAGAAGAATGAACTTAAATGATTTTAGCAATGGCTGCAATATAACAAAGAGTGAAAAATTTAAGGGGGTCTGAATACTTTCCGTACCCACTGTATATATATATATATATATATATATATATATATATATATATATATATATATATATATATATATATATATATAATCAGTCGTGCTTTTTGAGATCTCAAAACTCTGGACTTCTAAGTAATTCCTAGAATAGCAAAGTCCACTAAAGGCGGTAGAGTATGCGCACATTTACCTCCTAAACTTTGATATAGTGTTCCTGACAGTGTTCAGGGCACAGACACACTTTTCCAGTCTCTCCTAGAGGGATATACAGGCAGAAGGAGGGGTAGACAGACAGAAGACAGACAGACAGACAGACAGACAGACAGACAGACAGACAGACAGACAGACAGAAGGAGGGGCAGACAGACAGACAGACAGACAGACAGACAGACAGACAGACAGACAGACAGATAGATAGATAGATAGATAGATAGATAGATAGATAGATAGATAGATAGATAGATAGACAGACAGACAGACAGACAGACAGACAGACAGACAGACAGACAGACAGACAGACAGACAGATCCAACGATTCAACGCCAAAGGTTCGACTCTGTAAAAGAATCGAATCAGTAAAATGACTCGCCTATGCCGGTTGATTCCTCGTAGAGAGATTTCGCATGACGTAATCGAGGAGTCGCGGCGCCGTGGACGGGGGAGAGACAGCGGACAGAAAGGAAGACAGCAGTTTCATCTTCACACCATGGCGAGTTTTTATGGTTCTGCTCTGATAACCTGAGCGATTTTATTTTATTATTTTAGCTATATTATATATTTGCCTCACACTGATGTCTCGCGCTGGTGAGTAGCAAGTGCAATTCAGGCTCGCGCTATGGATGGACTCACCAAAATATGTGGATGAAGTCGTGTTTCCTTTTTTGTTAATAAAATTGCATGAACATGGCAATGCAAAAAGCATTTTAGAGGACTGCTGAAAATAAACACTGCGGGTTTAGACATAAAGTGTGAAACATTGCTTTGTATGATTATTGTTGTTGTTTCTGTTATTATTGTTATTTAATTATAGAATTATTTAGTTATATTAACAAAATCAAAATTGTAATTATTATTATTACTATGCATACACACTGTATGCTCTGTCCTCCCTATATATATATATATATATATATATATATATATATATATATATATATATATATATATATATATATATATATATATCTCACATACATGCATCTCAAATAAATGCAGATTGTTTGAATGATATGATTAATGACACAACACTATTCTTATAGGTCACAGGTTTCCAACCCTGCTCCTAGAGAACCCCCAGTGCTGCATATTTGAGTGTTTTTCCTGCTCTAACACACCCACTAAGAAGGACTGTTAATTAGCTAATCGAGGAGCAGGGTGAGAAATCTCTGCAAAAGGAAGCCTTCTATACAAATAATTGTAACCTGTGACTTAAGTTATTGTTTTAATTGAAAATAAAAATGAATTCAAGTATAGATCAGGTTAAACAGTCAGGGTTATATTGTTCGACAGATTTAACCTGATTTGTTGTCACGGCTTAATTCCTGCAGTTAACGCAGTTATAACATGCATCAAAGAGGTGCCAATATTTATAGTTTTGCTGCAGCATTTACAATTTCCGACCCATTGTTATGGCAACAGGGAAGCTCAGAACTACGCATGTCTGCTTTTCCACAACAGAGGTGAAAACTAAAACAAATAATCAATAAAATGTCAAATCACTAAGGTCAGTTCACTGAAAGGGAAAGGACTGTGGTCATAAAAGATGTGCATTCACTTGCATTGCGCTTGCATGTGCTTTCATATTTGACCTGTGAATTTGCAAGTTTTTGGATTTGCACAACAATAGATGACGAGTGGGCGAAACTGCGGTCTTGCTGTTTGCTACTGTAACTGGCCAGTCTGCTAATTATTATGTAGCATCACACTGGAATTTTGCCGCACCGCATCTCTGCATGAAATTTGGCAAAAAAGTGATATGTTGATGCTATTTTGTTTGTAAATCTAGCAGCATGGACAGAAGGGCACAATCATAGTTGGTTAAGCTAGCATGTTGAAACAGCTTGAATCACAAAACTCCATGCAACAAAAAGTGAACGTGGCTGTTCTCACATTTTTTGGCACCCTTAAAGTAACCCCTGCCAACACTGATTTCTAACAGGGCAGGAATTTTTACTACCTACCCTCCGATTAGCAGAAGAGAGTGTAATTAGATTGTGGTGTCAGATTTATATTTCTGGTGAAATATGTAGCGATGATGAAACCAAACATGTTAATGGACAGAAATAAACCTCCACATTACTTTTAACTCCCACCCTACGTGAGCTCATTTTCTGCACACAATGTTTGTGCTGATTAATGAAGTAAACTACATAGAAAAGAGTCCTTATCCTGTCGTGGAGAACACAAGCAGTCTGTTATAGACTCCAGCCACCATTTTTTTTTAATCATCATCTCATACATTGTAACAAGTTACAATTCAAGAACACAGAATTCGCACGGTCGTTACCGCTTACTTTAAACAAAGACAAAAAAAAAAAATTCAAAGTAAATAAACACTCATTTTCAAATTCCCCATCACACTCGCTGTTGTTGAAAACAGCTGTAAATGTGTCAGGAATGACCAGGAGTTCTGCGCTGACACGGGAATGCTTCGCATCAAAATTAATGTTCCATGTCCTAATAACACTGAGTGCTGAAAGCAGTGTGAGTTATGGTGGTGTTATTTAGTGGAACTTCACAAGAATCTGGCAGCTTTTTTTTTATTATTATTATTATGGGAACACAGCAGCACATTTCCATAGCAGCCACGATAAATAAATCCAGGTGCCGTGTAGAGAGATGAGTGCAATTTTCTTGATCGTGAGTGAAAAACAGCCACAGTAATACAGTATTAGGATGTGTAGGATGTGTGTGGGTTTTGTTTGAATGTGGCAAAGCTGTCGGGCACAAGTGCAGAAAAGACCAGATTAAATAAGAAACACTGGTGATCAGACATATAATACTATATGTTGCTGTAATAAGTGGCATATGTCATGACATGACATCAGGTGGCATTTGATTTGACAAGTCATGATGTCATACTATACTAAGTGTGCTTTATGTCATGCAACGACTGCTTATGGCATCAAGTCTGTTCTGTGTTGTGTTATGATGTTGGAAGTCATGGCAGGTTGTGTGCTATGTGTTGTGATTTAAATTCGATGACATGACATTACTCTTGCCAATTATGCCAATATTTGGTATTATAACGATATTTGCTGTGATGTCTATGTCATGTGACAGTTGATGACATGACATCAATGTATCAAGTCAGGGTATAATGTTTGGTGTCATGATAGTTATGATGCCAGAGTTAAGTGGGCATTAAACTATATCTATATCTGCTCTATGTTGTTTCGTGACAGGTTGAGTGCTGTGTAGTCATTACATTTGATGACATGGCGTTAAGTGTGCCAAATGTGCACTGTCATGTTGTTATATATATCAATAAATTGTGGCAAATGTGTTCTATATTGTGATGTCATTCAGTGACATAAAAACTTATATCACAGTGTCAACCTATGCCAGAATTGTTTTATGTAATGTGACATTTAATGACATCAAGCTATGCTCTAATTCACATGTCTTTGGATGTCATGTGAACTTATATCATGACTTCAGTGTAGGCTAAGGGCTACATAGCACTACTATATTATTGGACATCAGCTGTTATGAGTGTATGGCATGGTATATCACAAGGATTACTATTTATTCCTTTTATATCACATCAAATTTAAATATGTAAATTTGTACTTCTTAAAACATGACATCATCTGTTTATTTTTGCATGTATTGTCCACTAAACAAATCAGTTTTTGTTCTTACTTATTCTGTAGCATTTGTTTAAACACTTCCTGCATTAGGTCTGAAAGTTTCATTTTGCTGACACTGGAGTCTCCTTCCATACCCGTTTAATAGGAAACTTTATCCAATCATCAATCGCACACTATACAAGACCGTGTAAATAAGCTGTCGCAAAAAGGACCGATAAGGTATTGGAATAAACACATAAATGTAAACCTGTGGTTTGCCTTGGAGCAACTACTTTCACAGCTACTGTTATAGGTTCTCATAATACGGGTCATTACCATGAATTAGGAGCGTATCAGTACCGGTGTAGGCCGTTTATTAGATTTATCCTCAGCTACTACTCCGTATTGTCTTTCTTTTAATTACATTCACACACAGTGGCTGTACGAGGGCAAAAGACGCCAGAAAAAGGCCCAGCAACTAAACCAACTGGAGCTAAGGCAGCCGTCTGAGCTGAGCAGGAATGTAAGGCTCGCTCATTTGAAGTTAAAGATAGAGGCAGCGCAGGCTGGAGCCTGACAGTTTCTAATTTCAGCTGGCTGCTCTCGCTTCACTGCCCGGCTTTTGTTGCGGTGCTTGGGCCTATTGACGAAGCAAGAGGGAACGGCAGGAACAACATTACAGGCAGCACACAACTTTGTAAATACAAGAGAGAGAGAGACAGAAAGAAAGAGACAGACCGTGGTGCTCTCCAGCGGGTATGTCGTCATGCTAAATCTGTGCTTGTTTACATGAAAGGCTCTGTGATATTCATGGTTATTTTTGTTACATGTAAATATTTAGAGTTAATTTTTTTTTATCCTGGTTTAGATACTCAGCCCAACATTTTATCCATTATTATTATTTTCTATAAAATTCCAGTTCATATCAACTGTTGGCTGGTGTTAATGCTTTCCCAGCTCAAGGGCAGGACATTCTCTAAACCTAATCATGCATTACACGCTTATGAAAGGAACAGGCTCGAAAAGTGTGTCTCTGATTGTCAGATTTTGGTCATGTACAGTAACCGGTCTGTCCTAATGGAAAGAAAACATACTTAAATATTTCACTTCCATGCTGTGGAATTCTTAAATCTAATTGATCAGAAGGTCAATTCATTTCTCCTATAGTTGTCTAATGGTTGTGTTATTTCAGGCTTTGGCACACATTTACATCCTTTACATTCATACTATCTTTAGTCTCCTGGCTGAAGTTGAAGTTGAAGTGCAAGATGTTAGATTCATCCTAATGCTTGACTTGAAGAGTGACTCATCTTCTGCTATCGCAGATGGTTCCACATGGATACTCTAAAGCAGTGTTTTTTTTTTAAATATTGTAACCAGTATCCGCCCCTTAGTCCAGATTTATTTCAAAAGCATCACTTGAAATTTAAATGTAATATTTTTCACAAATTCCACACATTTGGGTTTGAGTTGATTTGGTGCTTGGACCTTTAAATATGACATCTTTGTTAATGCCGGGTGTAACCTACACCGTTTCACTGAACACTGCCATTAAATAGAAAAAAATGTAATAAAATTATTGTTTTGAAGGATCTGAACATCAGGTATTGAAATTGAGGATTATAAACATATCTTTTTTTGTTCTCCAATATAATAAAATAGAATTAAGAGATTATTACAATGATATATAACAGAGTTCTACACATCACAAAAACAATCACATGTTTTATTGAGCAAAACGGCTCAGACACAAACATTCAGCAGCTTATAGATTAAAATAGCACTTGAGTCAGCAAAATCAAATTACTTTGCACTTTGTGTATGTTTATAATGTCATGCTATGACAGTATTTTCCTTTAACTTGTAGTGAGATGAAGGATAATGAAAGATGGATTTTACTGCACAGATTTGTAAGTTCAATGTGCATTCAATGTGCTACAGACCCTAATGTTAACCCTAGCAGAAATATCGCAAACGTTAGCACGAAACATTCTTAAACCTTAATTATTAAAACGAAGCGCACCCCTCGATGTTCTCCCATCGCATGCTCTTTGGTTTCACCTTCCTTTTGGGACACGGATGATAGGATTCCCTGTTGCTGTAGCGATGTATCACATGATCAGAATGACAGGGTTAGCTGTGTGCAGTCAGCCATGGCTCTTCACCATTGTGCTCACACTTCTCTTTGTCCTGCTTTACAGCGACAGACTGTACTTTCCGAGGATTACAAGAGTATGCATGCCTTAACCACATTATCACAAAAATACATATGAGATTTATACTCTCACCTGTTACACTTTCCCTGTAACAAGATTACATGCAGCTAATGGGACTTTAAGTGTAAAACGTGAGGCGTGATCACGGAGAAGCACAAAGTACCTCAGTTCTATTGTCATTTGTTCTGTTTCGCCAGAATGATTGAGAAAGCTGAGCGTAGCAGCGGCACCATGGCCGACAGAAGACAACTGTTTGCTGAGATGCGTAAGTTATTTACACCGATTAATGATTAAAAAAACAACATAGCACTTTGAGCATAAACATTGTTACAGAGCAGATTCACAGAAATACAGATTTAAGCCAGTTTAGCCATGTACATTTCTCCCTAAAGGTGACAGTGGCATGGAAAAAAAAATCCTAAAATGATATGAGAAAGAAATCTTTATAGAAACCTGATTCTAAACAAAGCCCATTTTCCTCTGAATGATATGATATTCATTTATTATACTTTCATCATTTTTGAAGTTCACTGGTGGAGACTCAAGTGCAAAACTCAATGGCAATTATAGTCCTAAGCTATTGTAGCAAAACTCTTTGTATTAATTGCAGCCCACTGCCTTCTTTCTGGTTACTAAGTGATAACCCTCCACAGTAATCTCAAGGGTTTTTTTAGGCTTTTCATGTGGAGCTGTTCATGTGGAGCATCCTTAGTGGCAGCGAGATTTTTTTTTATTTGATGAGAACCCCATCCAGAAATAGGGCTTCAAGATGCAACAGGTCTGAAGAGCTAAAAAAAAAAAAAAAAGGTCAGATCACTTGCCACTGTTGTCATTCATTTAGTACTTTAAAAAAAAAATACGCCACTTTTGCACATTGTAAAACACTGTGTGTTTTAAACAGAGGAAGATGAAGTTAACTTAGTGTTACAACCCCTTCATTAAATGTTGTCCTCTACCGCCACAAGAAGTAACACATAGTTACATATAATGTGTAATAAAGTTTAATTCATAGAAGCTAAAAAAAAATTTTCCTCACCAGACTCTCTGAAAATGCAGCTGCTCCTACTGCAAAGAAGCCACTGACTCCTGTAGCTTATACTGAATATGTCAGAGAATGGAAAAAGAACTGGACACTTCCATAATTACTATATAAACATCTTATTACAGAAAACATCACCATATCAAAAATCAGTCGTTTTCTCATTTCAGGAGCTCTGCAGTTGGATTCTATCAGACTTTCCACCTATAGAACTGCATGCAAGCTCAGATTTATTCAGAAAAGGTGCAACTGTAAGTATCTCCTTTAACAATAAATAAGCTGTGGTGAGACACTAACCCTATAAACAATGAAGTGACAAAATGACCATTAGGATTTTTTTTTTGGCATGATTGCATTATACAGTTTTATACAATTATATCGTTTGTGTTCGAAAGAAAAATGTAAATTTAATTAGTCAAAATCCCACAAGCCATTTTTGTCCTTACATTACCCACCCTCTCTGCTTGCAGTGCACTTAGTGGACATCTGGAACCTTATCGAAGCCTTCCGGGAGAATGGCCTTAACGCCATGGACCTCACCACAGAATTCTCAGTGGCTCGACTTGAAGCAATATTGTCCACTATCTTCTTCCAGCTAAATAAGCGAATGCCTACGACACACCAGATCAACGTGGATCAGTCTGTGTTACTTCTGCTCAATTTTTTGTTGGCGGCATACGACCCGTAAGAACTCTTTTGCGTGAATAGATGCAATGCTATGACAGTTGGTCCTAAGCAGGGTTGTCTGGTATAAGTGGATTAGCAGGGCTAATCCCTCCCAGTTTTTAAGACAGAAACACATTAGCATTACTTGCACATAACAGCCACAGTTACATATGTTAAGCATTACTTGTACAGCTCTTCCTGGCCCAAATAGCATTGGTCTTTCACATCTCAAGTGATTGTGTAGAGTAGAAGTTCTTCTGGTGGTAATGCTAGCCCTAGCTTGCACCTGGGTTTTAGAGCTCATTTCTCCTCAGCACTGTAGCACAATTTTTCATGGTTATGATCACTTAGGGGCCAGGGACTTTCATTAATTATATCATCGATCGTATCAGTAATTTTAATGATTCGCTTTATGTTTCACTTCTTTTGTAGGGAAGGCCTAGGCAAGATCTCAGTATTTGCGGTGAAGATGGCACTTGCTACATTATGTGGCGGAAAGATAATGGACAAATTAAGATGTAAGCTCCACCTTGAATTTTACCTCTGGGCTGAGTTGAGTAATGTTGATAAATGAAACTTATGCTGAAGAGCCTAATGTGTCCTTTTATCATGATTTAACAAGACCACGGAAAGTAAGCTTCGCTTATAAAGAGGAACTTGACTGTTTCAAATATCTAGTCACCAGTGGTTGTTACATATATTATGAAATATATTCTCCCAGTGATCTGCAGTGATCTGCTTAGTAAAGATGAAGGGAGAAAAATTGAGTATTTACATTCTTTCTTTGTCATTGTTGCTCAGACATTTTTTCTCAGATATCAGATCCCACAGGCATGATGATTTATTCCCAGTTTGACCAATTCTTAAAGGAGGTGCTCAAGCTGCCCGTTACCATTTTCGAGGGACCATCTTTTAGCTACACTGAACAGACCGCAAGGATTTGCTTTGCACAAGTAAGGAAAACTTTACTGTTTACATTGTAATGTTTAATTTTAGCTATGGAATCAAACTCTATAGTTCCAACCAATCTAGAAGATCAGCATGCAAATACAAATGTATTCATTAACCTGGTTACATTATAATCCATGTGCTTTATTACAGAAACAGGTTTCTCTGAACATTTTCCTGGACACCTTCATGTCTGATCCTCCACCACAGTGTCTTGTATGGTTGCCACTTATGCATCGGCTGGCTAATGTGGAGAACGGTGAGGTTTTTATAATCTTCTCAGGTTTACTTACTCTTTGGCTTTATTGGGAACACCAAGACCACACCCCATTTATACGATTATCTGGTTAGCCAATTCAGTTTGAGCAAGAACTTCAAGATTTTTGTATTCATATGAATACAATTATTTGTATAATTGTATGAATACAATTATGCGATTTTGGTGTTTGGTGCCTTAAAGGGAGCTGTTCGGCAGATAGAACTGCGTTTGTTGATGAGAACCAGAATGAGCATACTGGTTTTAGTTGGCAGAACCTTAAATAAGCATGCTGTAAAAATGATGGTGATTATGAAAGTCAGTAGGAGTAAGACAGAGTACATGTGTGTGAATGAGAGGGAGGGCAGTGGAGGGGTGCGGTTGCAAGGAGAAGAGGTGGAGAAGGTGGAGGAATTCAGGTATCTGGGGTCAACAGTGCAAAGTAATGGAGAGTGTGTTAGAGAAGTGAAGAAAAGAGTGCAGGCAGGGTGGAGTGGGTGGAGAAGAGTGACAGGAGTGATTTGTGATAGTAGGGTATCTGTAAGAATGAAAGGGAAAGTTTATAGGACTGTGGTGAGACCTGCGATGTTGTATGGATTAGAGACAGTGGCATTGAGTAAAAGACAGGAGGTGGAGCTGGAGGTAGCAGAGCTGCAGATGTTGAGGTTTTTGTTGGGAGTGATGAGGATGGACAAGTTTAGAAATTAGTTTATTAGAGGGACAGCGCATGTAGGACATTTTGGAGACAAGGTGAGGGAGGCGAGATTGAGATGGTTTGGACATGTGCAGAGGAGGGACATGGGGTATATCGGTAGGGGAATGCTGAGGATGGAGCCACCAGGAAGGAGGAAAAGAGGAAGACCAAGGAGGAGGTTCATGGATGTGGTGAAGGAAGACATGCAGGTAGTTGGGTTGAAAGAGGCAGATGTAGAGGACAGGGGTGTATGGAGACGGATGGTCCGCTGTGGCGACCCCTAATGGGAGAAGCCGAAAGAAGAAAAAGAAGACGACGACAAATGTGGTGAGCAGAAAAGCATCTCCGATTACACAACTTCGATGAGGATGGGCTACAACAGCAGAAATGTTTATGCTCCTGTCATTGAAAATCAGAAATCAAAGACTACATTGGGCACTTAAAGACTGGAAAAGCATCTTCTGAGTGCTTTCTTACATTTTATCTTTCGTCCCATTGTATTTGTACACACAGACTATTATAGGGTTATAAAGGACTTTATTTCATATTATAGCTATAATTATAATTCCATTGCAGCATAATCAAGATGCCATAAATCCACGGGGTGTTAGTAAACAGAACATGGGAGCGTATGTTGTGCTAAAAGGTGTGGCTTAATTTGTTTTTTATTCTCCTCTAGTCTTCCACCCAGTTGAGTGCTCCTACTGCCACAGCCAAAGCATGATGGGATTTCGCTACCGTTGCCAACAATGCCATAATTACCAGCTCTGTCAGGAGTGCTTTTGGAAGGGACATGCCTCAGGCTCCCATAGCAACCAGCACCAGATGAAGGAATACACATCATGGGTAAGACATGCCAGGTTTCACCAATTCTTTCACAAAGCACAGATTTCAATGCTTCAATGACAATAATAGAAAAAGAAGAAACAACAGAACATTAGTACGTTAGTATAATAGTATTATTTCTTTATTCCCTCCAGAAATCTCCTGCAAAGAAGCTATCAAATGCTCTTAGCAAGTCTCTGAGCTGTGCTTCCAACCGAGAACCTCTCCATCCCATGTTCTCTGATGCTCCTGAGAAACCTCTTAACCTTGCTCACGTAGTGTAAGTCAGTAGTGAAAATGGGACTGATGGGATGTTTTTAAATAGAACTTGTTGCAGTGTCATAACCTATACCTGTTCACTAATGATAGCCATGTAGACCACAGTGGTATTGAAGTCTGGATTTTTATTGGTCATTGGATTAATCATTTTCTTGAACAGTAGCTGCAAACTATAAAAGTTGATTTTAATATGCTGGTTCAAATATGTTATTGTTTTTATGTTACTGAAACAGTCATAGACTAGAATGAGGTCCTTTTAAATTCAATAGCTGCAACATCTCAAAAACATTTGCACAAGTTTAGCCCTGTGTAGCATCCCCTCTTAGTTGGTGAGGTTTTGGGAGTGGAAAGTTGTCCTATTTGTGTCTGATACAGGGTTTTAGCTGTGCAACAGTTCTGGGTTGTCTTTGTCTTATTTTTACCTTTATTATGGATCAAATGTTTTTAATTGGTAAATGGTCTGGACTGCAGTCAGGCCAGTTCAACACTCATTTACTAGGAAGCCATGCTGTTGCAGTGGATGTAGTATACTGTTAAACATCATCTTCCTGAAATATGCAAGTCTCTCCCTGAATTGAGCTTTGGCCCAAAGAAGACAGCAGTGTTTCTGGATCATGTTCACATATGGCTCCTACTTTGCATGATAGAGCTTTAACCTGCATTATTGAATGGCAAAAGCAAACTGTAGACAGTTTTTTCAGAATGGTGAACCTCTGCCCATCTTTACTTTTGAGAGATTTTGCTTCTCTTTTTTATACCCAATCATGTTACTGATCTGTTGCCAATCAACCTAATTAGTTGCAAAATGTTCCTTAAGCTATTTCTTATTAGTAACAGGTATTTTTTTCTCAGCATTTTGTTGCCCCATTTCACCATTTTTGTTTTTTGGACATGTTGCAGCCATCAAACTCAAAATACCTTCTTTTTCCTTACCATTTTATATATTTTTCAGGTTTTATTGTGAATAAAATATGGGTTTATGAGATTTGTAAAGCATTGCATTTTGTTTTTATCTACATTCTTTTCACAGCATCCTAACTTTGGAATTGGGTTTGTAAATTAAGAAAAAAAATGACAGGCTGTTCTTTAAAAACTAAATTTTAAATTGCTATAGTTGATATTTTGCTATAGTACAATACGTATAAATGTCATTCTTTCACTAATTATCTTTTTTATTTTTTGTCTTTTTTTCTCTTTTGCTACCAAATACAGTGACACTTGGTAAGTTGACCCACATTGTTTGCCTATTAAATTCCCTTATCATCACCAGGTACTATTATTTACCTTGCCAACACTTAGATGGTGTAAAAAAAAATAAAAAATTATATATGAAATTAAAGCTCAATACATCACTCACTTGAATTCTGTATCATCTTGTCCTGTAATTTATGAATTTTATCTAACTTGTGTCTCTGATTCAGGCCTCCAAGGCCAGCAAACAGTGGCAATGAGTACACGTTGTC
This sequence comes from Silurus aristotelis, assembly GCF_946808225.1. Lineage (NCBI taxonomy): Eukaryota > Metazoa > Chordata > Actinopteri > Siluriformes > Siluridae > Silurus > Silurus aristotelis. Next base: position 31,049,832 of record NC_139574.1, read on the forward strand.
TCACACCATGCCCTCGACCAACAAGCCTTTCAGAGTGTAAGTGCAGTGTTGAACACACATACATACTTTACTATACTGCTTACTGGTTCCTATACTAACACAATCAAATATAACATTTTATTCTTAAACTGTTCTTGCAGATCATTTTGCTACTTTCTAGAAATTTCCATTAAAATGATTTATACCATACCATTTAAACAAGACTTTTTCAGGCATTGAATTATGCCAAAATAATGCAAAAAAGTAACAAATACTTTAAAATTAATCTTATATTTGGTTTATTGTACTCTTACTAGAAAATACCAGCTAACTTGACTATAAGAAATGTAATTAAAAACACACATTTACTTTCATGTTTATTTTGTGTCGCTTTGGGTATTTGGAGTTTATGCTTATTTTTAAGTATCTATTATTATGCATTACTTATTAACTTTCACAGAGCCGAAAATGAGGAGATTAAACAGAGAAAATTCCTGACTAGGGATACTCCAGATCTCCTGAAGGGAAAAGGGTAAGAGGGTCTTATTACATCCCAAAAATTTCCTACTGCTATACTCTTTTTATTTAAAAAGAAAAGTGGAACATGCCCCTGTAGACCAGGCTTAGCTGTAGCCCCCCTCTAAATTTATAAGAATTTACAGTCAGAGACTAAACCAATACCAATGACTAATATGTGTTTTATAAAACGCTGTTTCCAGGGTTCAGTACAGCCTTGATATTGCGGACAGACTCGCTGATGAACATGTTCTCATTGGCTTATATGTGAGCCTCCTTCAAAAGAATCGCACCGGGTTAGTGTGATTAGCATGTGGCTGGAACAAGAGCTTCTTGCACCATATTATTCTTATAATCTTAGAGAATGGAGTTAATATGGCATGGTGACCAGTTTGGAAATTGGTGAGATTTGGCGCTTGCTAACAGCCTGAGGTTGTTTTGTGGAGGGTTGATACAGTATAATTTGCCCTAATAATATAAGAAATAACCATTCATTTTTCCCTTATAAAAACCTACCTTATTAATGATTGCATACTTTTGTTTCTTTTAACCATTCGCAGAAACAATATTAATGTGCTGTATATAATAATCTCTATTTCTCTACATCCTAATCCACTAACCTTCATATGCGAAAACAATTCCTTCTTATACTGATAGTTTACTGGAAAGCAGGACTAATAACCAGGATGATGAGCACTACCTCATTGCCCGCTACGCTTCCCGATTGGCTGCCGACAGAACATCAACGGTAAGATGGCCAATTACTCATTTATAAGTGTTAGCAGTAAATACTGAGACCACTGACATTAAATCATTTTTGCCCGTGTTGCAGCAAGCCAGAGTGCCGACTGACCTGTCTCTTTCTCTGGACACGAACAAGCAACAGAGGCAACTTATTGCTGAACTAGAAACCAAGAACAAGTAAGACACAATCATATTAATGATTAGCAATCCATATAGAAGTATGTTTTGGGAAAGCAGGTCACTTACTGCACTGCTTTTTACAGAGAAATCTTGCAAGAGATTCAACGGTTACGGCAGCAGCATGATGAAGCCTCTCAGCCTCTGGGTGACAAAAGAGAGCAAAACCCTACCCTTCTCACTGAGCTTCGCCTACTTAGGTAAAAATACTGTAGAATGGCAAGTTTTATTTTGTCCACTTTGGTTTAAAAAGCCGTTGGACTACATGGCTATAGTGGTGCAGTGGGATTTAACTCTAGTTTCAACTCTGCTTAAAGAGATTGATGTGGTGGTGTTTGAGACCTTTATTCTGTCCATCTAATCACCTCCTGAACTATATGAGCATTAGGTTATAATGGAAACTTAAGTGCTAAAAAGCCGCCACATCACGCTCTTTGTAAGGAAATAGAAATTGGGTGATGTTGAAGAAACTGCAGCTGCATTCTGACTTCATCGCAGGCGTCATGATGGCATTCAGGGGCAATTTTGCCAGGAACAAGGCTCTGTAGTCCATTTTTGGAACATTAAAGCCCCTCCCCATAGACAAAATGCCCAGGTGTCTCTCACTTAATGACAAAACAAATATTTAAATATACTGCAAGATATACAACTTACAAATTCAGGTTAGCGATACAAGGAGAGAAGGATATTTGTCTGTCCAGAAGTACCCCAAGGTTGCATACTGTGACATCAATTAATCTGAGAGTATTTAATAGAGATCACAAGCTCTTGACATAGGTACACATCTCCAGGACTGTTCAAAAGCTCAGTCTTATTAGGATTTATTTTCAGTGCCTGACATGCTGAGAAAGGTGGAGAGGATAGGGAAAAAGTTGGGTGTCAAAAGAGGTATAAAAGCCTATGTGAGGAAATGACATCATTGAAAGAGTTGGCCTAGAGAGATAACAGAATAAGAACAAGCATTGAGATTTGTCAGACACCAATGAAGAGTCTGCATGGATTCTGTTTGTCACCTGGTGCGAAGAAAACCATTCCTGTGGTGTGCAATTAATTCTACTAACGATGATGGACAACCGAGTCTTGTGAATCCGTCTCTGTATCTGTATCGAAAACCACTGAAAAGCCGAATAGAATAAAGACTTGTGACAATGTGGCTCTGCATGAACTACTTGTGTTTATGATTTGAGGAGATGAGTATAGTTGTCTGAAACCTCCCCTAGATTTGATGCATGAGACCAGGAGATTCTGACACCAAGTTTTTAGCGATTAGTCAGAGTAACTTCCACATTGTTTTATTAATTCCATTAGGCAGAGAAAGGAAGAACTAGAAGACAGGATGTCGGCCCTTCAAGAGAGCAGAAGAGAACTGATGGTACAGCTGGAACAGCTCATGTTACTGTTAAAGGTAGGAGATCATTTGATTAAATAAAACAGGAAATGTTGTAGACAAGACACAATGCTTTTGATAATTAAACCGTTTCGACTCCTGGCCTGGTATTTGTTTTACGCCATATTATTCAATAATGACCATAAGAACAATAGAAAAGGGTTTGAGAAATGCAAATGTGGAGATGATGATGATATTAATGTCGTAATATACTGTGTGTTATATAATGTAAATAAGAGCGACATTTTTGTTTGAATAACGTGATGCACAGTAAAGACCGAATCGTTTCGTTTACAGGACGAAGAACGGAAGCAGGTATTAACTTAACAGTGCCTCTGCTGTCCGCATGTGTACAAATGCCTCAGGAATGAGTAACTCGTCTGGGTTTGAATGCATGCTCAGGTTGCTATAAAGTAGAGAAAGTTCCAGACTGTTCACACTAATGTGTCATAATTACAAGCAATGTGTGATAGCTGGCGTGATTCGATACCTGAGACAGAATGGAGCTCTATGCCATGTGTGCATTTGAGAAACTTGGTGGTGTGAAACTGGTTCAAAGCCCAGTTTTCCCAGAATTCAACCACACTGACATACAAGGAGTTTTCCCAAACCTCCACAGACATACTATATATATATATATATATATGTTCTATATATAGATCAATATACACCCACTGAGGCAAGCATGTACACCTGCTTATTCATGCAATTATCCAATCAGCTAATCATGTGGTAGCAATGTAGTGCAGAAAATCATGCAGATTCCGAGCAAGAGCTTCTGTTAACATCAGTTACAGGAGTTCAACCAGATTGGTACCCCAAGAAGTGTATAGATATTGAATCTGCCACTAAAGAGGGAATGGGTTCACCCAAGTTGGAAGATGATGGATTGTATTTAAAAGAATATTAAAAAAAAGACCCGATGACACGTTTGACTTTTGCATTAATTGCATGAATATCTTTCATAAAATTGACTCGTCAGTAATAACATGCTTTAACATGTTACCATCATGTCAGTATCCCTGCTGGGTTGCGAATAATCCACCACAAAACAATAAAAGTATTATTTTTCCTGTGCTAAGTTTGATACATTTCGACTATTCTGTGTCAGAATCAGGGCCCAGGCTCCTCTTCTCGTTCTTCCCCGAGCCACACAGCCAGCAGTTCCATCCCAACACCTGTACCGTCAACCTCTGGCAACACCACACCCAGTCAGACGCCACAAGACTCGCTCATGGGGTTAGGTGGCGATGTCATACAAGCTTTTTCTCAGAGTATGCAATCGATATTTATTACAAAAAAATGAGCAGCACAGTCAACAATAATCAAGTTATTTTCTGGAGCTAATGCATTTGTTGCTCTTCTTATGATTTAGGTTCGAGACGTAACTTAAGAAACGACCTACTCGTGGCTGCGGACTCCATCACCAGCACCATGTCCTCACTGGTGAAAGAGCTTCACTCGGGTAAACAGTCCATTAAGTAAGCAATAAGACATTCTGTGTCATGCTGTTCTAGGAAAATAACCACCTATAAAGCAGAGTTGATGTTAAGTGAGTTGGTTGTTTTCCAAAACAAAATTTTATTAACTTTTAACTCATTTTAGCCATTTCTAAGCCTTTCTCTTGCTATGTTATTTCTAGAAGCAGGAATTGAGACTGACAGCAACATTGACACAGAAACTGATGGACTCACATCACGGTAACTCAGTAGCTTTTAAAACACTCACAGTGTCACAATGCTCAACATAGTCTGCAGAAACAAGAGTCCAGTGGGTAGGGCTGGATTTGATCCAACTGCTCCTGTTAGCCCAAGCGCTAACCTCTATCCCATACAACATACACAGCAAACCCCAAACACCTCTACCTCGTGGACTTTTAGCTCAACTTGGCCTGGCTCCACAAAGATAAGAGGAGCTGAACCAGATCCAGCTTTACCTCATGGACATATTGTTCTGCTCCTCCAGAGTTAATTAAAAGGCTCACCAGAAGTCCCCGAAATGATACATACTATAAATAATTTCCTCTTACCGAAGACTAATTGAGATTTCCACTGCACTAGTCAAAACAGGATGTTTATTCTAGTCATCACACCTTATTTACGTTCATGTTAACAAGGTTTGCAAAACTACTCAAATCGTTGCCCAAAATTAGCTTGATAGGTGCACGAACAGAGATCAAAATAGAACAAACTACACATAAAATACACTCAACACACCACCGTATATATATATATATATATATATATATATATATATATATATATATATATATATATATATATATATATATATATATATATATATATAAAATACCTTTCTGTAACAGGGACCTCATTAAACCCTGAGAGTATGCAGTGTTAAAAGAGTTTTATGCCTGCCTATAGGTATGTAATAACACACTCTTACCTGTAGGTGTCAGGGTCAGCAAGGGATTTGGAACTGGTCTTGAAATATAAGAACAACAACAAAAACACAAAAAACACCAAACCTGTAATTTAGCTTCAGATCTTTTTGTAGAATTTCTTTTTATCCCATTCTCTATTACAATTGTGGTAAAAGTGTTTGCACTCCAGCAGGAGAATGATTTCACTTTCTTGTTTTGGGACCAACAGGATGCAAAATGAGGACCTAGAAGGAGAGGGACACTATGAGAAAGAGCTGGAGCAGCGTCTGGAGAGAGAACTGAGGATGGACGAGAAAACATCTGCTGGAGAAAGCCTACATGGTGTGCGCACACACACACACACACACACACACACACACACACACACATATATATATATATATATATATATATATACACACACACAGTATAAGTGTGCAGGGTTGTGCAGAGGATAAGAAATGGCAATAAAATGCTCAATAACATGATATACATACGTACACACACTCATATATATATATATATATGTCTCTCTTCTAGGCCGAGGAATCGCACAGTACTGAAGTACTCGACAATGGCAACAGCTGAATCTACTGAGCATTAACACCACTTCTGTAAATATACGTCTGGTTTTTTGGACTATATAGAAAAAAAATACTGTGAACCGTCTCAGAGATTATGCAGAGCGGCTTCGTCAGAACACCACTGGTGCCATGAAGTGAAGACATTATTTTGTTGACGTTTTTGTGTACTGTACTTCAGATTGTGGTGGGAAAATCAGGTTTAACACAAGCTGCTATTTTTTTTAATAGCATATGTCTCACTTTATATCTCATGCTGACTCACCTGCTATCATTTCTCTCTTTCTTTGCATATGTCCATTCTTTTTATTTACTTTTACCATATCAGCTTAATCAACATAATCATATATACAGTAAAATATTGCACAATTTACCAATAGCAGGTTTAAAACAGAGGATAAAAATTTAGACAAATTTAATTTATTGAACGTGATGTATTTCATATGATTCAAATTAATATTGAAATACCGGTCAGCTTTTCAAGCACCATAAAATTCCGCTTTTGTGCAACTCAAATTAAACCACTGTGTTTATTATGTTTTTTTTCTAAGCATATGCCTGAAGTCATTTGATTTGTTTGTGTACTAAATGAATATTTAATTTAATAGACGTTTATAAAGGTCACAGTTTTGGCACAGCAGCTGTTATATCATATATATACACACACACACACACACACACACACACACACACACACACACACACACACACACACACACATGTGCATCTCAATAAATTAAAATATAATTAAAAACTTGATTTATTTTAGTAATTCAATACAAAAAGTGAAACTTGTATATTGTATAGAATTATCACACACAGACTGATATATTTCAAGTGTTTATTTCTTTTCATTTTGATGATTTTGGCTTACAGCTAACGAAAACCCAAAATTCAGTATGTCCGAAAATTTACACCTAGGACCAATAAAAATAAATAAATAAATATAGAAAGATTTTTAACACAGAAATATTGGACTACTGAAAAGTATGAACATGTACAGAACTCAATACTCGGTCGCGGCACTCTTTGCATGAATTACTGCAGTGGCATGGAGGCGATCGGTCTGTGACGCTGCTGACGTGTTATGGAAACACAGGTTGCTCTGATAGCAGCCTTTAGCTCTTCTACATTGATGGGTCTGGTGTCTCATATCTTCCTCTTTACAATACCCTATAGATTCTCCATGGTGTTTAGGTCTGGTGAGTTTGCTGGTCAATAAAGCACATGGATACCATGGTTCCTAAACCAGGTGTTAGTACTTTGGCAGTGTGGGCAGGTACCAAATCCTGCTGGAAAATGAAATCAGCATCTCTCCTTTCATCTAAAAAGACGACTTTGGCCCACTGAGCAACAGTCCAGTCCTTTTCGTCCTTTGCCGCTGTCTCTGGTTGAGGAGTGGCTTGACACACGGAGTGCATCAGTTGTAGCCCATGGATGCGTCTGTGCGTGGTGGCTCTTGAAACACTGACTCCAGCTGCAGTCCACTCTTTGTGAATCTCCTCCAAATTCCTAAATGGGCTTCATTCCACCTTTTTCTACAACATTTTTTCCTTCCATTTAACTTGTCATTAATGTGCTTGGATACAGCACTCAGTGAACAGCAGCTTCTTTAGCGATGACCTTTTGTGTCTTACCCTCCATGTGCAGGGTGTCAATCATCGTCTTCTGGACAACTGTCAAGTCAGCAGTCTTCCGCCATGATTGTGGAGCCTGAACCAGACTGAGACACCATTTAAAGGCTCAGGAAACTTTTGCAGGTGCTTGGATTTCATCAGCTGATTAGAGTGTGACACTACGAATCTCTAATATTAAACTTTTTGACAATATTCTAATTTTCTGAGATACTGAATTTTGGGTTTTCGTTAGCTGTAAGCCAAAATCATCACAATGAAAAGAAATAAACACTTGAAGTATATCAGTCTGTGTGTGATGAATCTATACAATATACGAGTTTCACTTTTTGTATTCAAATAATAAACTTTTAAATTCTATTCAAATTTATTGAGATGCATCTGTGTGTGTGTATGTGTGTGTGTGTGTGTGTGTGTGTATATATTCTAGACACTTGTACACACTTGTAATATTAGCCTGTCTACCACTTTTAAACTGGTTTGTTACATTTTGCATGGTGCAAATAAATAAATAAATATTTTTATTGTGTCTGGATTTACTGGAAGTTTCATGCAGTTTCATCATCGGGTCTCCAATAGTTCCTGCTTCTGTTAGCGTTTTCTATAATAACAGCTTCTATTGAACAATTATGGAAGGATTTCCAAACTTCTTTTGAGGAACAAAAAACGTCAGAAAATAATCAAGATCCAGGTCACTGATTATTCGCCCACATCAGCATGACCTCCACATGTTTTTTAAGGAATTAAACGTATGTGGATGAAGATTGAACAATCTTCGTTGCCCAGGTCAGGGGAAACGTATTCGTATATAACTCGTTTGTGTACAAACGTGTTTGTTATAGAGTCTTTTATTGTCGACAGAGCACAGGGTCCAAGTTGACTTTTTTCAGGGTTTTTTCACCCTAAGCTAAGCAAGTTGAGAACTAAACATAAACGTTAGTGATGTTTATGATTAGTGATGCAAAAATTCTACATTTGTGGACACACTGGCCCAGCATAGGTCTAAACTGAAATACCGCATTATAGGAGAATTAGCCATAAAAAAAATAAAAAAAATAAACCATGTCCTGGTGAATGGAAATGGGCTTGGTCTTGCGCTTTGGAATACAAAACAGCAATTCGTACATTTGCACGATCTCAAAATCGTTCAAAAATAAATTAAACAGTTGGCTGAGAGTTCATCTATGTCCACTAGGGGGCGTCCATAATGACGGCGAGGCAATAAAGAATGTTGAGAATAGAACATCCAGAATCCACTTGTTCCCGGCGTGAGGACACAATAAATGACTCACAAACGTGACTTTAAGTTTACTAGTTTTCTTCCATTGAATTTCAAGCCCAGATTATATCACCTTTGGTACCTTAAATATATCTGATGGCGGTAGTGAACCTTTTGTACCTTGAATGTGAAAAAATACACATTTTTAAACTTTTTTAAATGAAAAATCCTCTTGTATAATGGAAAAACTTTGCCATGCCTCCTCTAAAGCTTGACACCGGTGTGCTTCTTTGGTTTTTTAGATTTCTTTCCGGCTTTGCAATCCGGTTCATCCCAGAGCGTTTGTGATCGTATTTAGGTGTGGTGACTGAGGAGGCCATTCCGTGATCAAGAACACTCCAGCCGACTGTTTGCTCTCTAAATAACACTTACAGTGCTTAAACATACGCTTCGGCTCATTGTCTTACCGTGTGGGAAAGTTGGTTCCAATTAACGCAAGTCCAGATAGAATTGCGTGGAGTTGAATGGAATGGGAGCCATGTTGATTCAGTATTCCTTTCACCTGGAACAAGTCTCTAAACTCCAAAACATCCATGTTCGACTGTGAGACAGTCTGCTAACATCTTCACTCCTGTCCTTTATCTTGCTAAAGTTTTCTTTTCTTGATCCCCACAAAACTTCCATTCATTGTCCACTGTCCAATTCTTGTATGTTGTTTACTTAGTTTGTTGCATATGAAAAAGAGGCGCATGCATGTGTCTCAAAACCATTAAAAACAGTGTTATCAAACGTTTGTGTTACACCAGTAAATCATGCAGTGTAAAGGTACAAACTGTGTCTTCTTGATTATACCACATGCACCTTCCTGGATACATTTACATCAAAAAGCGATCATTTCAAATCGATTCCTCAGCATGCACAGCTTAATCCCGAGCTTCCTGGAATGGTAGCTGTAGTGTGCGTCTTTGGCCTAAATTGGTGCATAAAAAAAGTGTACATCTGAAGCTTTACTGCACACTCTGGTCTATTAATATGCACCTTAAAACAAAGATACTTGACTGACAAGTGAAGAAGTGAAGGAGACATACTAGAGGTCTGGAAAGGAGGCTGAAGCAGTTGGGAAAACGTATGTGGTGAAGCTCTAAAGCTTATAACTGGCTGTTTAAAGCTTTGTGAATAGAGGACATACACAACAAAGGTACGAACCTCAACTGTGATATGGAAAATTACAATATAAGCACTGTGTGTGTGTGTGTGTGTGTGTGTGTCTTTCCTGACAGTAACAAATAACTTGGTCGAAGTTGAATCGTAGTAATGTGGTGGGCGTGCGCGCGTGCTCCTCGCCTGCGAATGGGAATCCAGATCGATCCACGTGACTTACAACGGCAACGACTGGCTTCCCAAAGGGGGTGGTGAGGCCTTGACGTCAGCTGAAAGTGTGTATAAACTTTAGCCCATGCACAGGTTGCTTTTTAGAACGCATGAGAACCCCGTGGCGCGTGTGTCCCACCCAGCCATCCAGCAGCCCATCCACCGCGGATCGCACGAGTCTCTGGACCCCAGCAGGAGGTCGCAGTGCAGGTTTCTGAGTCGTTGCATGAAGAAGAAAAGCAGAGCTGCGTTCATGTGCGAGCCGTGCAGCCTGGACTCCGAGTGCGTGTCTCCACCATGCTACATGAGCTGGGCGATGGAGCCTACGAACTTCTACGACAGTAAGCTGACAGGGGGTGGAAAATGTCCCGAGGAGAGCGTCGGCATCATCACCCCCACGAGTAACACTGCTACTTCTACTACTACTAATAACAGCAGCAGCAGCAGCAGCAGCGCGAGCGTGGTGGAGCTGAGCAACGCGACAGCCATGTACGACGACGAGAGCGCGATCGACTTCAGCGCGTACATCGAATCCATGTCGTCTGCGCCCAACTTCGAGCTGTGCAACGACGAGCTCTTCGCCGACCTCTTCAACAGCGCCGTGAAGCAGGAGAAGCCCGAGTTCTACCACCAGCTCTCCGCGTTCAGCGCCTCTAAGGACCCGAGCATCGCGATCAAGCAGGAGACAGATTGGAGCGACAGCGACGCGCCGTCATCTCTGCCCTCGCAGATCGAGGCGTGCGCGCAGACGTCGGTGAGCATCCACACGGGACAGCCGACGCCCCCGAGCACGCCGGAGCCCTCGCTGTCTCCCTCGAGCCCCCCGCGCAGGACTCTCAAAGATAAGAGCAAGAAGTCGACGGACAGGTTCAGTCCGGAGTACCGGCAGCGCCGCGAGCGGAATAACATCGCCGTGCGCAAGAGCAGGGACAAGGCGAAGCGGCGCAACATGGAGATGCAGCAGAAGCTGCTTGAACTGAGCGCGGAGAACGAGCGCCTGCACAAGACCATAGATCAGCTCACGCGCGAGCTCACGAGCCTCAGACACGTCTTCAAACACCGCGAGACCCCCGGGATCCGGTGATCACCACTACCACCCACCAGCAGCGTCGTCATGCGCATATTGTTTTTTTTTCTATTATTGTTATTATTATTATTATTATTTTTGGAAAACATACCTCACATTCATGCACGACTCGAATACTCTGACTGTAGCTACACGTGCATTCAAATCATCAGAACTGAAAACTTTCGGGAATATTTTGTGAATATTATATATATATATATATATATATATATATATATATATATATATATATATATATATATATATATATATATATATATAATTTTTTTTTTTTTTTTTTAATTTCTTTTTGTATTCTAAATTATTACAGAAAAAAAGTCATATTATGGTACATGTTTTATAATTCCAAACTTTGTATTCTGAAGTTTGAACATTTTATATCAAGTCTGTAAAAAGACAGAACGAAAAAAGAAAAGACAACTGGAATATTGATAGAAATAAAAATGAAATAAGCTTAATATCAAAATCAGAGAGGGTCAGTGTGAATTGATGGAGGGAGGGAGGGCGTGTCCAATTTGACAATCATATCATTTAAATATGTAAATCTATAAATACAACAGTCTATTTTTGTTACTTTCATACAGCAGTCTACTTGTTTCTTCTTTTACTTTCGGCAGCAATGATGAGGATCCCCCCCCCCCCCCCAACCTGTGGCTTCCATGGCTAAACTGAGAACAAACCATTTTACCTTTAGACTAATCTGATCTTATATCTCATCACATCATATGATGGCATGGGTCATTAAACCACTCAGCTCGGTTTGTACCCAGATTTATTAGGCTGTTAAATTTTATATTCCCTTTGGTATACCAGACCGGTGAGAGTTGAGACACACAGATGTGTTAGTGATCCCAGGTCACAGAATGATCTCCTCCAAAGCCATCCAGAGCGTTGAAGAGCGGGCGACCACATGGATGAACGCGTTCAGAGGGCCGACGCTCTTGCCAAGCACCGCCTCCGCCTCGTAACCCTGTCAATCAAACGCGACAAGCGAGTAAATGCTAGGTGTATCTTCACTGCGTTGCTTAGTATTATTTACACCACAGTGCAGCGGAGTTCATGACTCTGACAGATTTTATAAATCACATTGATTCACCTTAACTCACTTGGTCTGATGCATTTCTATACTAACATCGCACACAGGGGCTTGAGTATGGTAGCAAAGGCAGTAGTTACTTTATTAGGAACATCTATAAACCTGGTCCATGCAATCATTCGAAGTTCTCGTAAACACTTTTTTTTTTTTTTTTTTGCAAAATTGATAAGCAGAAAGGCAACTCAACACCAGAATCTTGAGAATAAATGAACGAAAACAAAACGAACAAAAAAAAGTCTTGAACTTCATCCTCATGATTTCCGTTGGCATGTGACTGCTATTGTGTAAAAGTGTATAATTGAAATGTTCAGGTGTTCCAATTAAAGTGGCCCCTGAGTGTAACTTATCAGCAGAACAGGCACTCGTTTGACAGGAATCTCACCTCTGCATGTCCTGTCGAGTTTAGGAGGGACATGATGGATTTCTGCTGTAGCTGGTAAACACACACACACACACACGCGCAAAACTTTCATGTCACTTTCACAAAATAGTTTAGCACAATCTCAAACATCAAGCAACTAAAAATGTGCGATAGTAATCAGGTGCTGAAAAACACACTCTGCAAAGGCAGATGAGATTTCCTTCCTCCTTTAAACAGAGATAGAGGGTCTAATAAAAACCTGAACACATGTTTTCACACTAAATCTTTTACATTTACATCTCACCTTAATTTTGACAGTCCAGTGACTTGAGGGAGGACAGCTGAGAAACACCTCCAGCTGCATCTTTCTGCATGGCTTGTCCACGAGTCCACAAGCTACACATGAAAAGACGTCCCTGCAAAACAAGGCAATAATGACACTTTCAAAATAACACCTTCGGGAAAAGGAAAAAAAAACAAAAAAAAAACACTGTGGTATATCCCTGCTTTAATGCGATATGTACAATATAATGTAACTTACGGCTTATCTTCTGATGCCTCCAAGCAGTCGCCTCCACACTGACTGCAGGTTGGCCACGAGTAAGCAGAATTCTCATCGATGTCCATCACCACTCCTGTCAATACATACCAGACATTTAACACGCAAAATGCAAACAAGTACGAATAAACCAAAAGTTCGATTTGAGTGATTGTAGGTTCGGGGGTGGTGATTGGACTTTTGCAGTTGTAGCCCAGACTCAATGTCCATTCTGAGATGCTTTTCTGCTCAACATAGTTATATTAAGTGGTTATATGAGATACTGTAGGCTTCCTCTTAGCTCAGATCAGTCTGGTCTTCCCCCTCATCATCAAGGTGTTACTTCTCATCCATGAAAAACAACCCTTTCCATCCTCCATAACAGATCATGAAAACCGTTTGAACCATTGGAATAATTCCAAACCACAGCAACAAATTATATGGATGATATTTATTATACAGTCAATCCAGATAATTTGCGGGTTCTCAATAGGAGTCTAACGAACAGCAAGTCGCAGATTCTCTAAAAAAATGTCATCATTTAAAAAAAATATATTATTATTATTGTATTAAAGTGACAATGTCGAGATCAATTCACCGGGGTACCATAGTGGCTGCGGGTGGTCTTAGAACGTAGCCCCCGTGAGTTCAGGGGGTTCACTGTAAGTGACCACACCGTGATCCAAAGGGCTCCGTTGAGATGTAAAGAGAATGAATAAAATTTTTTTTTTGCTGCCGTAGTTTGAAGAACTGTACAGGTCTGTCTCAGCACCTGCACAAGCTGCAACCACTTCAAGACCAATGAATTAAAAATAAAAGGTTTCCCTGGAAAATACTCGACGGAAGGTCAGCGCATCTGTGCATGATCTAAAAAACCAAAAGGCCGTGGTGCAAAATGTAAAACATCACACGTGAATAAACAACAGATCGACCAGAATTGAGCCTTTTTAGAAGATCGTTTACGTCTTTTTATTATTTTTTAGACACATTGCTACTAAATTCTTGAACAGCATCTCTAAATGTATTTATAGCATTGTTTTTTTGTAGGAAATATGGTTTCTGTAGTAACAGCTCATCCACAGGAACAGGAACCAAACTTGTTCCAGCAAGACAGTGCCCCCGTGCACAAAGGTAAGATTTCTTCTACATGAAGAAATGGTTATTATGGGTTGGAGTGGAAGATATTGAGTGGCCACGCCCTTGTGGTTGAATGATCACAAATCTCCACAAGCACAATCCAAACTGGAGCATCTTCCTCGAAGAGTGGAGGTTATTAGACCTGCAAACGGAGACTAAATGTGGAATGGGACGTTCAAAAGCTCAAAAAGCACATACTAATCTTATGGTATATACAAAATCTCACAAAAGTGTGTGAACCCCTCACATTTCAGCAACCAGTTTAGTGTATTTCCTCAAGGGACATTAAAATATATCCACGTTTCATTTCTATAGTAGTCAATGTGCAGGAACTGATACCAAGAAAGAAACCTGTATATGAGAGTATATGAGATGGTGAGAATGTACCTACCTGTAACAGTGCAAAGTGAGCAGGACGGGCTCTCGGCGCTCAGCTGATCCAGAACAACAGACTGGGGTGAAGGTATATCCTGATGTTGTAATAGTTCCAAGTCTAGTTGAACCACAGACTCCCCTGTGATGATTATCTTACCTTAAAAACAGATCACATTATTAACGGTTTTGTCATCGACTGCTGATTCATTACAAATAAATCAAAAAATGCTGTAGCGACAAAAGACAAAAGTTATCGAGAACTAATCGAGCTCCGCTTCATCACATCACCCTGTTTGTTATTTATGTTCCAGTATTAATACACGGCTCACCCTGCTCTATTACAGCGTCTGTAAAAACGAATCTCGGCCTGAACTGGGGTGACGGTGCGGCGATGGCTTGAAGGACTGATGGCTGGAGTAGGGACGTGGAATTCACATATACGGGTAGAGTCCGTCTAACGCCTTCTGACCTCTGCTCATCCTGCAGGCTGGCGTCTGTCACAAACAGTAAGAGGTCCTTCTCTTCTTTACCCTGCAGAAGGTGCAGAACCGAAAGAAAAACGGAATTGGAAGATACTCGGAAAATATCAAATCAAAGCATTAACACAAAACAGGTGCACACAGTTACATAACACACCACTGACAGGACGATAATCCATGACACACTGTAGTTCAAATGAACACTTGAACAACACTCAGCACTGGGTAGCAGAGACAGTTTAAGGTATTGTTCTCCAGGTAATCGTCTCGTGTTTCTATACTGTTATAATAGGCGTGGTTAGCAGATATTTAACAACAGTTGTGCCAGTATACAGTCTGTGTGTCTTGCTGATATAACACTATAACAACCTTATAGTAAGCAGAGAGCAAAAACACCTTATCTTTCCAAAAAAAAAAAAAAAAAAAAAAAAAGCTTATATCTTTCAGTGCCCTCCAATTTTGTTATCTCAAATGAAAAATGGCTTGACAGGAAACAGTAAAAGTAGGGAGAAGGCAGAAAAACAAACCAAAGAGATTTTTTTCTTTTTTCCTTCGAAACCTGATTTTGAAAAGTAAAACAGTGTAGTGGTATTCATCAAATCATGTTCTTTACATTTTACATATTTATTACATCATTTCATTTGTTTTAATTAACTTTAACAACTGGTGCTTGGCCCCCTAATAATAATAATAATGACTGTTACATGGCAACGTTCATTTGTTTGGTCTTCTCCGCCGAAGATAGCTAAATATTATATCTCTCTTTTTTTTTTTTAAAAAACAACTCCACAGTACTTGCTTGTTACACACAAATGCATTTTGAAAAGGTACAACGCTCCAATAGATCTTTAGAGATTACACAGGCATTACAAACTGACCCATGAAACACTAAGCACTGGTCAGTTTTACCTCAAGCCATTGAGAAGAGAAATATGCTGACTTTCTCTTTTTTTTTTTTTTTTTTATTTAAGCACACATTCCTCTGTTCAGGCAACCTAGGACACATGGTCAAAATATAATAAAGAAAGGATAGCAGGAACTGACCTGTTTTCTTGTATAAATCAAAGTACACTTGAAGCTGCACCGCTGATTCACATGCTCATTCTAAAAGATGAAAAAAAAAAAAATTTAAATTTATTAAATGAATAAATCTATATGTCTGAACTAATAAACAAATGAGTACAAAGTGAATTTGAAGTGACATAAGAAACCTGCAAGATTTCTCTGAGGGTCTGTATTAAAGGAGGGCGGTACAACGGCGAGCTGCATTTAGGGGACACGGTGTCTCGCTGTCCCGCAAGTCTGTAACAGAATCTCGGTGCTGCGACTTTAACCTACACGAACGTCACAATTTATGAGATTAGTCATCTTGCATGAAGTTATAAAAAAAATTAATAAATAAAATCACATTTTGTATTTATGCAGAAAGACAGCATCAAGGTGTCTAATGAATTCTTGATTCTGATTGGTCAGAAATTTCTGGCTGTTTCGCGCCAGGCTACATCACACAACGAAGTTTTTGAGGCACTGCAACGCTAAAACAAATCATACCCAAGTTTAACCTCTGACACTGGAGACTCCTTCCATAACGGTTGAGCAAATGTAGCATGCACACTACCATACTTTCTGACCAATCAGAATTGAGAAGTCTGAGGTATAATTGTTCAAGACATTTGTACAATGTAAGATATTGGTATGACACTACACCTACAGTCTGACAGCATGAACCTTCTCCAGGAACCTGCAGAGGAACCGCAGGAGGCCATAAACTGTCAATCAAACTGAAGAGCTGAGAACATCTGAAGAGAGAGAGAGAGAGAGAGAGAGAGAGAGAGAGAGAGAGAGAGAGAGAGAGAGAGGGGAGATCACCCTTTAGAGAAGATTCATGCAAATAATTAACAAATGAAAAGCAGCATGGTAACTTCATAAAATCGTGTTTGATTCTGAAACTGAATTTTCTGAAGTCTTTGTAAACCCCTTCAAGCTGCCGAACAATAAACAAATCTGAAACGAGTGCGCCTTAAAAAGGCAGTCGAGACAAATCAGAGGTGTGAACGTGTTAGCGTGTTGTTTTTTCTTAGCCTCATTTAGTTTGAAACCCAGCCAACACGCACTGGCGAAAACAAGAGGCAAGTGTGGGATCCGTTAAACCTGCAAGAAGATGCCCGCGTCGTTACTATTTCGCTTCCTGAAACAAACCCAAACCCTAGACTTTCTTCTTGTTCGACTTATTACAATACATTTTTTAAAGATCGTTCTCTTTTACCTCCTGGTCTTTTTGATTTAAGCTTGCTTTCATATTCTAAGACAAATGGAAAGTGGGGAAAAAATGCAAACATATGCAACTAATAGAGGCAAAACACAAGTAGGGGTCTTAGATTACTTGTGAGATAAAAAGTACAGGGGCTAACAAGACAACTCTAATAAAACACGAATTATGAGGCAGTGTTCGGTAGAAACGCAGAGCCTGAGTTGCTCTGATACATGACAACAGTTTACCGTGTGCAGCTGTGGGACTTGGAGTCCCTAAGACTGTGTGTGTGTGTGTGTGTGTGTGTGTGTGTGTGTGTGTGTGTGTGTGTGTGTGTGTGTGTGTGTGTGTGTGTCTGTCTGTCTGTCTGTACAAGCATGGACGTATTGTTCAGAACCAGTTCCACAGCCAAAGCTAGCTCGTACTTGACCTGCTCGACTGCTTCTTCCAGTCCAGCCTGATGCAGCAGTCGAAGTGCTGAGATGAGGATAGGGACAAAGGAGACCTTTTTTAAAGGGGGCCAACCAATTTACCTAAAAGGTTTTTAAAAGGTTTTTTTTATGAATAATCTGGGAGGCATGGTGATATTTTGGATTTGGGCTTTGAGAGAAATAAACAAACTTTGCAGTGAGCTGCTCAAAGAAAATCTATGACAAGGTGATGTGACAATGTGACAAAGTGCAGTTAAAAAGTGTTCTATATTATAGAAAATTGGATTTATGGATCCATATTGGAAAAAGATGGAGCAGATTTTAGGGCATGGCATGTGGGGCATTGAGATTATTTAGCTTTAAGAGCATTGGTGAGATCAGGCACTAGTAATGGGTGAGAAGGTCTGGAGTGCAGTCACTATTACATTATATCTCCAAAGGTGTTTAAAGAGTTTCTGTTCAGGACGCTCGAGTTCTTCTACGCCAAACTTAAAGCATATCTCGAAGGGGCTCACAGTGCAGCAGGGCACTGTCAAGCTGGAACAGGTTCGGGTCTCTCAATTCCAGTGAAAATTGCAATTCTACAGTGTACAACGACATTCAGGACACGTCTGCATTTCCAAATTTGTGGCAACGGCTTGAGAAAGAAGCACACAGGTGGAACGCACAAGTGTCCACATACTTATAGCTGTATAGTGTAAGCTGATTTGCTACCTTTAAGCAGTATTTTTTTTTTTCCAAACAACATTTTTTTTTATTATTTATTGCATCAAATAACAATCCTGTATGGCATTGTGGTGGTCACCTCTCACGAGTTAGGCGCCGGATCACCTTCAGACCCTGCAGCAGACACGCTTTTCCCAGCATCTGCTTCGTGAAGTCGTTTTGCTCCTCTTCCGAAGACGCGCACTGCATCTCCACTTCACTGAACATACCGTACACATCCTGCACCAGCAAACAACACCTGAGAAGAGAAAAGGCAGAAAGTAAGAGAGTGAACGTATATGATCAGAACGTATATGTTCGGGTTTGCTGTCCTGTTGAGAGATGAATCTCCTCCAAGTTTCCTTGCAGACACAAACAGAATTCCCTCCAGTGTTGCCCTGAATGGGGCTTCATCCATTTTGCCCTCAACCTTGACCAGTTTTCCAGTCCCTGCTGATAAAAAATCACAATATAATGTGAACAGCACCATACTTCAGTGTGAGAATAATATGTTCTTAGGTGCCAGAACAGAGTATTTTGTGCTAAGGCTGAACATACGAGCAATTTTAAGTCGCCTCACAGCATCCTAATTGAATCCAGATCCACCAAAATAAACAAAAAAAAGTTCATACTTATGCAATGAACTGAAATCATTTCGTTGAAGAAAAAAAAAAAAATACGTACATGACTCCTGAGCAAACATCATCCTTTTCACGCTGGTTAATATTAAAGTGTTTACGCTGGCGAAAGCATACGTGCAGAAGTAGAGCGAACGAGCGACGTGTTCTATAAACAGAAAAAAAAGAGCTGCTTCACCTTAGGACGCTGTTCTGGATGGTAAAACTGAGATTCGAACGAGTTCATAAAAACATTGTGTTGAGGAGGGGAAACTGTGTGGGAGTATGAAAGAGGCCTGATTATGACATTTGATACATGTTTATATAGGTTTCATTTCTGGATCACAAACACAATCATGGCATGCTGTGACCAGACTGGGAACGAGCTCTGCTGTAACGTTTATAACAGAGATGTAACAATGTAAGAGTTCTGCGATCCAGGGAAGTGAATCGGACAGAGAATCTGAGAAACTGATCGTAGCTGAAGTGAGCGATGGAGTTAAATGGTTCGAGTGTTGTGAGGCTTGTTTGGGCTTGTGCGTGTGTAACTCGAGAACTTAGAAGGTGACGGAGCAAAACCACATGCTCAGACCAGGTTGACAAACATCTACTACCTACTCTGGTGGATGAAGCAGTCAACGACTGTGCCATTCAATGTGAATGCTGCCATTGGCCACCTTCAGGAATTTGCTATTGTGAGTAATCACAAGAATTCACAGCAATGTGGGGGCACTTACTGGAACTGCACACCATTGAGCTTGTTCGACACATACACACACACACACACGCGTGCACACACACAACCCCACCGAGACTAGCCCTCCCCATAAGAATGCTCCAAAGCACACAGATTGGCTGAAACAAAGTAGGCGGGATTCCTTCCGCCACAGATTTTACCAATGAGGACGTGGTTTGTGATAAACAGGTTTGTAATCAGACACCTCAAGCACATTTTGTTCTAACTTCTTTTTTGAAAACATCCCCTCCTCTCCACTCCTCTATTCGAACCGAGAGCGTCTTCTGCTTGTTTATGCTCCACGGACCTTTTACTGGAACTAAATATTGTCTTGGAGTGAAAACAAATCCTGATTATTCTCAGGAAGTGGGATTCAGTGAAGCATAAAAAAAGAAAAAAAAGAAAAGTGAGTGTGTGAAAACTCACTAAAATCAAGGTGGGCTTCCTAAAGCATGAAGCATTGGAAGTGCTGCTTCTACGAAAAGTATGCTAAACTTATTAGACCCTAAATCTATGTTACCAAACATCTCGAAGGAGTCTTCCATTGTGTTTAGAGTGTGTATGTTGATGAAGATACCGCAAGACAGCACAAGAAAGTTAAAAACAGTTAACTGAAACGGTTGGAAATTTACAGAATGCAACCGAAACTTGGAACGCTGGTGACCTGCTATACTATCCAGATGATCGTTTCACTCGATAACAAACACTAATTTGTGCAGTCCAAACGTGGGAGGGGTTTTACTTTTTTTTTTTTTTACATGGAATAAACAAAAAGGAAGTGACAAAAGAGCAGAAATCCAGTTCTGACGTGTGCCAGGCTGCCCAATCTGGAGCCAGGGTATGTCTCAGCCGATGAGCTTGTTGTTTAACTGTGTGCTCATTCCTACTTGAATATAAACATTATCATCACTACCATCGAGAGGTCATGTCCGGGCTCGCTCGCTGTTCCATATGGTGTTCTATCCTGAGATGTACACAAAACACGATGTGATGTGCGCCAAAGTTATGTGTTTACAACCTGCTAGAGCAACTGACCAGGATCCAGTTACTGGAGGCAGTCAAATGACTCTCTCCAACTGTTACTCTTTCTAGGGTTCTTTCTTTCTGCATTTGGTGTGTCTAGCCATGTGCTTTTTTCTGCACGTGCATCCCAGCCTATTCGGTCAACAATCTCGACCCACTGCTGTTGCTCAGCAGGTCAACAGGACTGTTGACAGAAAAGAATCTTACAGTAAGCAAATCATGATGGACATTTTTTTTTTTCCAGATACGTGGAGCACGAGAAAAAAAAAAATCGAGGCCGAAGTCCAGCATCACATGACGTTACTTATTAATAGGTAATTGCTGATCTGTATTTATTGATCAGTAACTGGCCACCTGCCAGTTCCCGTCCCCCATCCAGCTAACAAATTAAACTAAAACTCACACACTCACCCAAATGTGTCATTGAACTGTACAACCTGAACTCAACACACACTCATTACTCATCTCAATCCATTCCACCACCATTTCTTTATTATTATTTATACTTAACCACATTACACCATTTATATGCTGTTTTGTTTTTGCACCTCTCGACTGCTGCCACTGCTGTTTTTGCACTGCATTGTGTTTGTTTACATATACTAATTGCACAGTACTGTACATTCAGAGTATACAGTAGGGTTACTGGTCGGCGCTAACCTGTGTTATGTGTATCTGTCCTACACTGTCTTGTGTTGTCTGTCTGTATGGCACTCTATGGCACTTTATGTAGCTCTTTGTTGTGTAGTGTAGCACCAGGGTTTTGGAGGAACGTTGTCTCGTTTTTACTGTTTACTGTGGACCACTGTGTAAAGCCTCTCGACTTGACTTAAAGAGGGTTAAATGCTAATATGTGCTTCTTCTGAGACATATTTTTAAGCTGCTGCTCATTTTGTGCTAAAAGGCAGAGTAACCCAGTCAGAGGAAAGTGCTATTTGTTTTCTTCCAAATACATGATCTCATAGGCAGCCACCACTGGCTTGTGTCTCTCTTAATGATGGAGCAGAAAAAAAAAGTGTCCCATTCGGCAAACACAGTCAATTTTTTGCTTTTTTGGCATTATCGTGAGTCGAACTCGTCCAATTTGAACGTGAAGTTGCACGAATCAGCAACAGCTGCTTCTCCATTTTTTTATTGGCCAAGGAATCCAACGATCTGTTTTCTATTGGTTCGCAATCCCAAGGTTGATGATATAATTCTCGGATATAAAGTTAAAGGTAAAAAAGTAATCGCTGTACACTTTACCTTCTTCGATGCATAATGATTTATATTTGCCACCTATTTTTAAACTATTTGCAACCTAAGCATTTGTTAGATCATCTGAAAACGCCTGGAGCCTTGGCACCACCACAGACTGAGTAATTACCTGTGAATCACTAAAACAGCATACTGCATTCACCGCTGCAATATCATAACTATACACCGTTAGGGTTTGAATATGAAGGATCCACAAACCTCGGTCTGCAGTCCAGATATGCTTGTAGCGCTTGGAAAAATACGAAATCCATTTAATGAATATAATTTATCGGTTGCAACGGTTTATCGTGCAACAAATACAGCTATTTATTTTGAACAAAATATCCTAATGATATTTTTGCGCTTTTTTTTCTCGTGTTGTTACTATTTTTAAATCAAGCTTACCGCAAATAACGGCTGTACGGTGATTACACAACAGTCTCTCTACAGGCGGTTCTGCCAGGAAATTAGCGACCTCTCAATTACAATCACAAGCATTTTACAGCTAAGTAATAATCCTCCTAAAGCACTATTTTTAGAACCGGACCAGCCCTTGTATACAACCTGCTGTTTTTCTCTGGAAAAACGGCCAAATAGATCCTAGTTTCACTGAATCACTGCTTTTGGTAAGTATTTGGTCAACAAGAAGTTATGAGAGACAATCAAATACTAAGGCCAAGAACATGACATAGAGCACTGTATAAAAAAAAATAACCCTAAGCAGTCAAGATTTTCTTTTTTCCAATTCTCCAAGGATATCTGATAAAGGATACACCCAACACACTCATCAAATATTGGGTGTGTTTCATGAGGAAAGTGCTTTTGCACTTCCAAAAGAACAGTCCTCTGGCGATAGTGCATCTTACGCTACCACAATATTGTTCTATGCCATTCTGTAAAAAAAAAAAAAAAAAAAAAAGACAAAAAAGTTTCAATAAAGAACATTTAATGTATTCCAATACGCTTCCACTCCACCGGTGTTTAAATCCACAACAGCTTTTTAAACACTTCCTGCAGTGACAAAATGGTGGATGCATCGTTGGAAATCTTCAGAATATTAGCTCATGTAGTTCAAATGACTAAAAAGTGTCTCCAGTTGGGAGCCATCAAAAGGAAAGGAAAAAAAAAAAAAAAAAAAAAAAAAAAAAGACCAGAGTGATTTCACAGTATATTAATGTTACAATATCAGATTATTTTTCATTAAAAAAAAAAAACTATTTACATGGACAGAACAATATTTACTCCTGTATATATCGTTACCTAAAAGTAAGCCGAGAAGTGTTCGAGATATGGAGGGTTCAGTCACAAATTATTTCTTTACATGTTTTATGGCAGTGACTTAAAAAGTACCATACCTGCCAACGTGTTGCTGCTGCGCTCTTCCAGAGCGGCATTTGCTAAGAGTCGGATGTCTGGGTAAGCTTGTGTGTAGCATCTGTGTGACAGAGTAGAAATAGATCCTCTGGACCACCACTTCCACAGGCCCACATACAGTCGCTGATGTCCCACAAGCCTCCAAAGCCTCCAACAGAGACTCAAACACATTTCCTGCATCCCCATGGGTCTGTGTATACTATACAAACATTAAAAACAGTAAAAGGATCATGTAAGATTTATTGAAATTCGTTGAGATCATCGCTGAGCTGCTAATCAAGGATTAAGTATGAATCCAAAAAAGGCTAAGCTATGACTAGACTAGGTTTCCACATGTGCGATTTGATGTCCAGCTACAAGCCGATATCCTTCTTCTGATAAATCCATAGTCCCAACAAGTCTAAAGCTGCTACCATCAGTCCTAAAGTACAGCAGATGTCAAAACCACACATGGCAGCCTTCCTGCAACTGACTGGCAAGCAGAATTAAGTCTTTTATTCACAGATAAAATGGAGAGGTTCAGTAAATCTAGGGTCATGCCAATAAATAGTGTCAGGCTTTGAAAAACTTCTCCCTGATTTCACTATACACCAATTTTTCTTTAGGAGGGAGGATGCACTGTGCAAGGCCTGCTTTCCTTTTATGCTAATTTTCTCATGGCAAGGGATATCAGTTGAGGTAGCGCTGCTTGCATACACCATGATACCAGCGGTGCTAAGGAATCCCAAAGAGCAGGATTTTTGGAACGAAATAAGCAAAGTGCAGACCCATCAATGTGAACCATTTGTGTGATTGAATTGCTTGAACTACACATGTAACCTGTAGAACAAAAATAAATAAATAAATGTTAAAAAATGGTTGTTTGGGACCTATATAGAATCGAACCATGTCAAGTTGGAACAATAAATCGGTTTAATATATTTCCATGTTTTCAACTGTGGGACCCACCTTTTTTTTTTTTTTTTTTTTTTTAAGCAAGAAGAAACAAGCAACAGAACAAGAACTTGGTTGAAGTTCGGCGAAGGCGGCCCCACGTCACACCGACATCACGGACCTTGATATTTCCCTCGTAAGGGACCCCCAGAGCATAGAGGGTTAAGGGCCTTGCTCAAGGGCCCAAGAGTGGCAGCTTGGCGATACTGGGGCTTGAACCCCAGACCTTCCGATCGGCAACCCAGCGCCTTAACCGCTGGAGCCACCACTCCCCCCCTGATTGAAAAATGTGCACTCTTATTACCAGAGGAGAAAAAAAAAGAAAAAAGCAGCAAGATAAGGGACTCAGACAAGGAGGTATCATGGTGTAGCTTTTTACCTTAGTATTAAATCATCATTAAGGGCTAAATCCTTGCCTTCCAAATCCAACTTGAAAATAAATCTCATCATGAATTCAATAGAGGCAGCAATGAACTTTCAACAAACGTGAGAGGACACGCCTGTTAGATATATTCACATAGCTACAAAAAGACAAATAGCGCACCTGTTTATTAGAGGCGGATGTCGGAGTAGAATTCTCTTCACTTTTCCATAGGCACCTGGTTAAAGGATATGGTTTGGCCTTCTCCTTGAGGCACAGAAGCTTTACACTGTTGTCCTGCTTTTCGTCCCCCACCACTTTCTGGCTGAAATGTGTGTTGAGAATGATGGGATAGTTCTCACCGTCAACAGTCAGACTTTGCCTGTAGCAGGAAAAAAGTAAGAAAACCAATAGCAGGAACAGTAAGATATACCACTATTACTAAAGTTTGAGAACATTTTTGTGAACTTTTGTGTGAAAAAATGTATTTGGGGCGAACTATATAGTTATGATTGTCCATCTTACGCATCTAGGCTTTGATAGACCACAGGATGCATAAAAATCTAGCTGTACTAGGTACAAAAAAAAGGTCAAATGTAGGAAAATGTGCCTGAAATACTTTTATTCAGTCA
Source organism: Silurus aristotelis (assembly GCF_946808225.1). NCBI lineage: Eukaryota > Metazoa > Chordata > Actinopteri > Siluriformes > Siluridae > Silurus > Silurus aristotelis. The sequence continues at coordinate 31,075,195 of NC_139574.1, forward strand.
CTGAGACATACAGAAATGAATTAGTTAAGAGTTAATCCACTAACACATTTTGCTATTTATTGTCTAAATAAGAACAAGGACATTATCAGGATGAAAGTCATGGTCATCGTGACATCCTTTTCCTCTTCTTTTTTTTATTTTATTTTTAAACGAACTAGGGTTCTAGTTTGTGTGTGTATATATAATATATATGAATAAATATATTAATAACAAATAGATGTATATATAGGGGCTAAAACGATTCCTCGAGTAGTCCGAATACAAAAAAATTGTTTGAGGGAAATTATTTTCATTGTTCATTATTAATTTGTTTAGTCCACATGGAGCAAAGTGCATCATCGTGGACAATTATTACTGACGCACCACCCGCTAAACTCTGAAGCGCTCTGGACACACAGAAACACAGAAGACGCTGCAGAATAAAAAATATGGAGAAATGGTTCATACGTAAGCCAGTTTCCGCCACGTTCAAAAAAAGTTTGCCAGATTTAGACTTTTTTCCTTGCAATTCTGACTTTCCTTTTCTTGTCAATATGGTAGCATCACCCCCTCTGTAGTGCCAGAAAGCTTTACACACTGAAAATTAAATGTAAAACAATCATTAGGATCACATGGTATCAAACTAAGCATCTGATCTCTGGAGAGAACTCTGTCTAACAATTAGCTCTGGAGGAGACGGGAAAAGACACTTAAAGCAGAAGAACCTCGTTCATACACCAACAGCTTCAAACTTCAACCCGACAATATGGTTACCGGTAGACGCACCGGAAATGTTGGATGTTTGCGAGAAAAATAGTCAGAATTGTTAAAAATAAATAAACATTTAGATGTGGCGGAAACGGGCTTCTATATGATTCATGCCAAAGAAAACGACAGAAAGTTTGGGATCAATTCAAACTAAAACATAAAGAAAACACAGTACAGTGCATTTTATTTATTTATTTATTTTAAGTAATCTGATTTATTTTTATATTTTTATTTTTTATTTGTATTTGCACGTTGATTTAATATGGCAATTAAATGCAGTAAATGTGTTTAGTTTTCACAGATATTCTTGTATGCAATTTCAGCAATAAAATGGGTCTCTTAAAATTACCAAGTAATTTGTTTCCTTTTTAGAAAACATCTTATTTTCTCTTGTATATTTATTATTGCTCTTTAATAAAAAAAAATAATAAAAAAATGTAAAGTACTTCTTAACCGATTACTCGATAACTAAAATAATATATATTAGGAGTGTAACGGTAGAATAGAATAGAATAGAATAGCCTTTATTTGTCACATATACATTACAGCACAGTGAAATTTGTTCTTCGCATATCCCAGCTTGTTTAGAAGCTGGGGTCAGAGCGCAGGGTCGGCCATGATACGGCACCCCTGGAGCATAGAGGGTTAAGGGCCTTGCTCAAGGGCCCAAGAGTGCCAGCTTGGCGATACCGGGGCTTGAACCCCTGACCTTATGATCAGTAACCCAGAGCCTTAACCACTGGACCACCACTGCCCTATACATGGTATAGACACGAAACACATATTCAAACCAAATTGTATCAGTACAGGCTTTTAGTTAATGCAATCATTTTAATGTGCAGAAAATAGTTACAATCGGAGTTCCCTCAGGAACATAGTAACTGGCAGACTGCAAGTTTGATTAGAGTCTGCCTCATACACAACACTGCCAAAACATACACAACACTGCCAAAGGGATAAATATATATATATATATATATATATATATATATATATATATATATATATATAATTAGAGTTATTGCAGTGTCACTGTGGCTACTCACATTGTAACAAATACTTCCTGTTTCAAGTGTTTCTCTTACAGACTCTTAGTTGCTTTGAAGCATTTCTCGAATAACAGTATGGTTTTATGTCGAGAAAGAGCACCACAGACGCAATATTTGCTTTGAGAATGTTGATGGAGAAGTAAAGAGAAGGTCAGAAGGAGTTGCATTTTGTGTTTGTGGATTTAGAGAAAGCGTACGACAGAGTGCAGAGAGAGGAGTTGTGGTATTGTATGAGGAAGTCAGGTGTGTCAGAGAAGTATGTGAGGGTGGTGCATGACATGTATGAGGACAGTGTGAAAGCAGTGAAATGTGCAGTAGGATCGACAGACTGGTTCAAGGTGGAGGTTGGACTGCATCAAGGATCAGCTCTGAGCCCTTTCCTGTTTGCAGTGGTGTTGGACAGGTTGAAGGATGAGGTCAGACAGGAGTCTCCATGGACTGTGATGTTTGCGGAAGATATTGTGATTTGTGGTGAGAGTAGAGAGCAGGTTAAGAAGAGCCTGGAGAGGTGCAGGTACACACTGGAGAGAAAAAGAATGAAAGTCAGTAGGAGTAAGACAGAGTACATGTGTGTGAATGAGAGGGAGGGCAGTGGAGTGGTGCGGTTGCAGGGAGAAGAAGTGGTGAAGGTGAAGAAGTTTAGGTACCTGGAATCAACAGTGCAAAGTAATGAAGAGTGTGTTAGAGAAGTGAAGAAAAGACTGCAGGCAGGGTGGAGTGGGTGGAGAAGAGTGATAGCAGGAGTGATTTGTGATAGTAGGGTATCTGCAAGAGTGAAAGGGGAAGTTTATAGGACTGTGGTGAGACCTGCAATTTTGTATGGTTTAGAGACAAAAAGTAAAAGACAGGAGGTGGAGCTGGAGGTAGCAGAGCTGAAAATGTTGAGGTTTTGTTGGGAGTGACGACGATAGACAGGATTGGAAATGAGTTTTGAAGACAAGGTGAGGTAGGCAAGATTGAGATGGTTTGGACATGTGCAGAGGAGGGACATGAGGTATATCGGCAAAAGAATGCTGAGGATGAAGCCACCAGGAAGGAGAAAAAGAGGAAGACCAAGGAGGAGGTGAATGGATGTAGTGAGGGAAGATATGCAGGTAGTTGGGTTGAAAGAGGCAGATGTAGAGGACAGGTGGGTATGGAGACGGATGATCTGCTGTGGCGCCCCCTAATGGGAGCAGCCTCAAGAGGAAGAAGAACTGCTGTAATACAAGATACAATAGATGCAATAAATAGAACATGTTTACATGACGTACAGCTGTTATCACTTAGGGTGCACAAAATGTTGTTATTTAGACATTAGCGGCTGTATGTCGAGTTATTTTTAGAGGACAGTAAGTCTATACTGCTATATGGCACATTGACTACTCTAAAATATATTTTATATATACAGAAGCTCCCCACTTCACGAACATTCAATTTCGAGTCCAAACAATTCAAAACAGAGAAGAGCCGCCGTGAGCTGGCCGTCCAACAGTAACGGGTCTACATGATGCGCACTGGACTAGGCCTAACAATAAAAGTGATTTTTTTTTTTATTTTTTTTTTTTTATTAATATAAAAAAAATTCATACAGTATTTCGATAATTGTAATATATTTTATTGTTTATTTGATAATATTTATAGCTCTTACAACATTAGGAGATATGCATAGTCAATAACGAACACAGTAACAATTTTCGGAAAGATTTCATGGTACGAACAGTTGTTTGGAACCTAACTATCATTAGGTGGGGAGCGTCTGTATATATATATATATATATATATATATATATATATATATATATATATATATATATATATATATCACAATACAATGTGTAACATGTTATGTAATGGAGAAATGCTCAATACTGAGAAGAATCTAAGCCAAATCTAGGCTCTGAGTGGGAAACAAGACACCACACAGATAACGTTTTGCTAACTGATCAAGATTTCTTTTTCCACTCCAGCAAAAAAAAAAAAAAAAAAAAAAAAAAAAAACACCCTATGAGATACTTACTCTCCAGAATGCAGCTTATGGGGTCAGAGACAATTTTAATTGGGCAAGGAAAACAAACACAAATCTCAACAATGCATTGTTTTGTCAATTTGATATGTCATTTTGTGACTGATTTACTTTAAGTAGACCTGACTCATTTTGTACACATCAACAAGATACCTCTGGTTTCCTGTCTGTACAAGCCGAGGCCTGCTCTGTCCGCCTTATATGATGCACTAGGCAAAATAACCATATTGGTACGTCATGACTCTAGCAGGTCCTGGGATAGAGCTGAGTGTGGTTGTGTTTTTTTTTTTTTTTTTTGGATTCTCTGTGAACTGAATAAACCACAGACTGAACAGGGAAGCTGGATAGCAGCCAAGCAAAGGCAAGTTTACACAGGAGAGGTGGAGCCGCTCGCCTGCTCAGCAGAGACACATAACCATTCCCTGAGCGCAAAGTCCATTCTCTTATCAGTTTATTAGCTAAACCATTCCAAACAATAGAAGAATAGACCTGGTTGTAAAATAACCAGGAAAGTTAGTGATTTATAATTGTTTTTTATTTTTTTATAATTTGTTACACACACATACATACAAACATACATACATATATATATATATATATATATATATATATATATATATATATATATATATATATATATATATATATAAATATAAATATATATAAATATAAATATAAATTTAAGGGCTGTTAAAATGAATTGAAAAAAATAAATATTTGAACAGACCCAAATTTATTAACGTGCGATTAATGTAGCGTGCATTTCTGTATGATTTTTAATAAAATATAAATAAATAAATATAAAAGGCAAAATTAAAGCCTTCAACGCAACACACATTTATTCACGACATCCTTTCTTAACTCAGATAAAAAAAAAAAATATTTTTGTTTGTAAATATTTGTTTTACTGATGCACCAGGTCTCAAATCAAGCAAAAAAAAACCCCCACAAAAACACAAAAAGAAACCAATTCGCCATGATGCACACATCCAGCAAATTACCTTGTGGCATTTTTCCTCATAACGCTGTAACAAACTTAAATTACTCTGTCTTTTTTGATCGTACAAATAAGAGCATTTCATCCTTCTAATCTGTAAAGGGTCTACTTTTATTTCTCTACAGTCATAATGACAACAGAACGCCTCCTTTTGTAAAATAAGAAATAAACAGGGCGTGTGCTCTGCCATCTCCGTCATCTCTCTTCACAGACACAAATAAAACAACCTGAATCTCAGTGAATACTTGACTCACAGACATAATACATATGTATAGAAACTTGAAATGTCTAAATGTTTAAATAAATCAATTCACATCGAAAAAAAAAAAAATATTCTCTCATTATGTAATGTGTATAAAAGTTAGAAGAGGTCAAATTATTCTGGTATCGCCTTATTATCAGTCAGACTGACAACCCTAATATTTACACACACATACACACTCGATACTCATAGGGGTTACGTTCTATGCCCCCTCACGAGTAACAAAACATTGTGAGGTTTTGACTCTCTCCTTTTGAAGGTTTCTTTTTCAAGGGGAATTGTACATGTACTGTACTGTAAACTAAACAAAAATGTGTGTTGTATTAATGATTTTTTTCTTTTTATGAAATATTATGAAATATTTTATATATTATTAAACCAAGCAGGCATTTTATTTACAACTGTTAAAAATGTAATCAATTTCATGTTTTGCATTTCTTTCCCCCAACCGCAAAATATTAATTATTAAAAACCGAGGTACATACCGAACCATGAATTTTTTTTGTTCCCGACATCTCGAATATATAATAATAATATATATATATATAACACAATATAAAACATTGGTAATAGTGGTAACACACACACACATATACACACACACACACACACACACACACACACACACACACACACACACACACACACACACACACACACACACACATATATATATATATATATATATATATATATATATATATATATATATATATATATATATATATATATATATATATGTGTGTGTGTGTTACCACTATTACCAATGTTTTATATTGTGTTATATATATATATATATATATATATATATATATATATATATATATATATATATATATATATATATATATATATCGATGTGATGCATTGATTTAAAAAAGTGTACTTCGGTAACAAGTTGTCCTTTGTATCGTGATGCATTGTTTTTAACAGTTTTGCATCTGTAAAAACGGTTTATTTATATATAATTATTAGTAGATGCGCTATACTTTTATTATTTAGAACCAATAATCTGTGACCAATATTTTACATGTAGATGTCTCGTTCTAAACAGTTTCTCATGCACGTTCTCTCTCAGCATCACTGCTGCTACATGAATATGATCACAACACTACAAAGACCCGGGCGTGTCCTCAGAGTCACACAGAATACAGATTAACATGGCAGAGGTAGAACTGCGTCTTCCTGGACACACAACAGGAAAAGAATTCTGTCTTTTTCTGTAATTATGGGTGAATCATATCGCATTGGCAGCTGCTTCATATGCATCTTTAATGTATTGTATTGTAGGCTATGCATCGGCCTCAGTTAAGTAGATGCACATCCCTAATTAATAAGTAAATTAAGTTCTTACAGCACAACCCCAGCAACTCAAAACAAAATCTAATAATTTAACTGTATGTTTATTCTGTGCATCTGAAATGTTGGAATAAAAAAAATGATGAAACAGATATATTAGTGTGTGCTTTTAAAAAGCGTTTAATATGTAAAGAGTTGGACTATGAACAAAAGATGATAAATCTACATAAAGTTCACAAAGAAATGCTGCTTTATGGTATTCATATACAGAAAGAAAAAACATTCTATCACTTACAGAGACTAATAAACGAATTTCAATTACAGAACATCAATTGAAAGTTATATCTCGAAATTTAACAGAGAAAGCTGACTGTGCTTCAGTGTACGAGTGAAGGCGTGATCCACGTGTTCACAGTCACCTGCGTTTCCGGCCCAGCCTGTGTGTGTTAAGGAGTGGTGCACTTTAGTCACTTACATCGCACACAGTGTGCTAGAACAGCACTGGCACTGAGACAGCACGCTCATGCGGGTGATCGGGAAAAACCCAGCACAATGTCACATATGAATTATGAGACTGATTATTCTGCATTCATGTCTATACACATTATACTCATGATTAGCATGATTAGCAGGCCTGACAATCCTGTGGATCAGAGGTGAACCACAGGGCACGTTTCAGCAAGTCGCAGTTTTAGCATGCTGGTGAAAGGGGGTGTGCCGGTGAGGGAGTGGTGAGATATTGGGGTGAGAATTTACATAACTGTATCAGGCCTGCAAACTTGTACACTTTTTGCACGAGAGCGCTGCGATGTAACATAAGAGAACGCTGGAGCTGGAAATTCTCGAAAAAAAAGTGTGTGTGTAATAAACATCACGTAAGACAATCAAATTTCACACAGCTGTTTCGAACTCTTATAACCACTCTCGCCCCCTGGAAGCCCTTCCCCCCATTTTCCTCCATTTCACACCAGTAATATTCTAGTCCGGGTTCACACGTACAATAACATCTAGCCGTGTTCGTGTCATTGAGCTCACATTTGACAAGTACATTGATTACATTGAAGCATTGATTAATATCATTAGGGAGAGAGATTTACATATAAATGGACCTGAAATGATGGAGGTATTGGGGGTACATGCTTTTATGGTCCGTATAGGAGAGATTTTCAGAATAATTCACTTAAAATTAATCACTTTTCTAAGTTAGAAAGTGAAGTCCACGTATGTTACTGTATTACAGTATTAACCAAGCGGTTGTGGAATGGTGTCGACACAACGAAAGTGTGCAAGAACACATTTATAGAAAATTCTAGGTGTATTTCTCTTTACTCGTTCATCTGAGAGAGGGCTGTTTTTGACCAGGAGATGGTAAAAAGCGGCGAGGCTTTTAAGGTGGACATACATAGCTGTCAGTCATCCCAGATTCGAATTTTGACTGGCTAATCTGTCACTTTTATTGCAGAACACCGAATGCTGACCCCGTGCTAGCATACTTCGGTGTTAAAAATGCGAATCTCCTATGTAAAAGTGGAAATTCCTTTTAAACATGTGCTTCCAAATGTCTGCTAAAGCTCAGAGGTCAAAGGTGATGTCAAACTGTTGGACTTTCCTCTCAGCTCAGTCGTTCAATAACACTATGTCCTGCACATGTTTGTAATTTATTTTCCTGCCACCAGCCAGAGCCAGGGGTGATCCGCTCCGCCTTGACACAAGAACGAAAGAAAGAAGGAAATAGGAGAAAAAGGATCCAGCTGTGTTTTTCCCTTTGGCTTGCTGGAAATGAGCAAAGAGCTGCCAGGAAGAGGAATGCAGGCCGTTCCCTAGAGCTGAACAATGACGTGGGCGCAGTGTGTGGGAGAGAGGGAGAGAGAGAAAGAGAAAGAAAGCAAGTCGATCCAGTGTTGGCTGAGTATCTACTCCCCTCACAGCTGTAGTCCAGCTAGGCCTTTCCCGTTCCCCACCCCCACCCTCAAGAAAAAAAAAAAGAATCAGATCTTATCTGATTCTATGTAAGCCACAGAGTTATATCTGTAAAATCATCACAATGTGACACTCAACTGCACCACAACTCATATGTACTAGAGTGTGAACACTGTGATGGCCAAGTATTAAATTAGATCACTATATGAGTTTTTTGTTTGTTTTTTTGGTAACTTTCTCTATTGTCCAAATGCTCATCCATAAATATATTTTTGCTGAAGGTTTTCCAGTGAAGGTAAAGATTTTGTGGCTAAAGAAGAGTTTTGATCTATACCTTATACAGCATTATATATAATAATTATATTATATTATATATAATAATATATATAATATACATGCACCTTTGCATTTCCATAATGCATTTAATGTACATACATATGTATATTTGTTTATATCATTTATTTATATACATTGCTATTTGCACTTCTGGTCAAATGCATTTCATTGGCCCTGTACTTGTACTCTGACAATAACAAAGTTCAATCTAATCTTATAGAATCCGATCTGATTTTTGACAGGAGACTCCTTCTATAGGGTGTAATGATTTTTTTCTAGATCTTCTTTGAATAGAGCAGACCTAAAGGGAGAAATCTTACCATGGTGGATGAACGTGGATGGTGTCTCCTGTGCTGGGTGCCAGCTGATTGGCCGTTTCCTTGCTGAACAGAGCAACGCTCATCCCCCTGTCAGGGTGTCTATGGCACAGGGCAGCCCGCATTCCGCAAACCTCCTGCACTTTATGAACATGGAGAACCAGTACACCAGGTCTCTCCTCTGACACGACACAATAACAAACAAGAAAAAACAACAAATCGGTCAAGAAATCGATTTTATATTTTACTCATTTTTACAATTACAAAGTAAGTAAAAATGCACCATTCACACTATCCAGTCACTGATAATTTTCTAATCACAGCATGGCACATGGCTAACTATTGACAGATCAGGAATCTTCCAGCTTCCAACAAATATCCTGGAATAATTGTTTTTTTTGTTTTTTAAAATAACATCGGTGCATAAAAATTTGTCGAAATGTTAAAATCATGTTACTGTTTATGGCAGTAAACAGCTTCTGATATATTTCAGTCTGAAATATGTGTGTGTAAGGGGGAACCATCCTCCCACACAATAACTACTGCTTCATATTCACCTTTGAACTCTACAGGACGTCTTATCTACCATCATTCTTCATTTTCCACCAATTTTCTTTGACACCCACCCCCACATATACACACACACTCAAAAGCCAGAGTGGGGTATAAACACAGAAAAATCGTTATACCATGGAAAACAAAAACGGAAAAAAGATGTATTTGATTTTTGTAGTTTCCTGTAACCACGACATGTTAAGTTCGGTTATGAACAGCAATATATTGCAGCTACAGTAAAGTTTACACCTTATCATGTATTAAAAGTCGCCAGAAAACTGGAACGCTTCTGGTTTTGCAATCAAATCCATCAAACAGAGAGGAGCCATAAAAATGTAAAACCTGAATAAAGTCTGTTTGAGGCGGACAATAAAAAAAAAAGTTTTTGTCTTGAAATGCAAAATATATGACTAATTAAACGTTACTGTTCTCTATAATAAACCGCATTGGCTTAAATGAAATGTCATCAATTTATATATATTATTGTAAAAACAAAACTTTTCTAGATTTCAGCAAAAGTGACATCTGATGGGTTTTCCCACCTTAACACAAATAATGTCATTATCTGTGTGCTTGTGTGTGTGTGTGTGTGTGTGTGTTTTATACCTGTTCCTGTGGCAAAGCCAGATACAGGCTGGTGCCTCCAGAAGCTTATAGCTGACCTTTGTCGGCACTGAAGTCTATTCAATCTCTCAGCCAGTCCCTGACTATAAAGATGCAAAAAGAAAAGCAGCTTCACAAATGTATAATCGCCAGACTACTCACACATGTGCAGGATTTAATTTAGCTTCTACACATGTAACATCGATGTCAGCACCTAAAGACTGCTTTCGTAATTAAAAACACTGTTCGCAATCATTCCAATGATCCCGTTTCACCTCAGAAGTTGACGGGATTTTAATTGAAAGCCGTGTTATTTACAGACGTCTCCAGCTAAATAAATCAGAGCGTGAAAATAATTAAACAAACCAAACCCATAATTCGTACTTGGAACATTTCATTTCCTGGCCTATACCAAATGATATAGGCTTACCAACCATAGACAATTCATGAAGGCTGGTTTTTCAGATCATTTACATAAAATGGAAAAAAAAAAAAAAAAAAAAAAAAAAAAAAACACAAGTGTGAACAAGTTGTTTTTTTGGGTTTTTCCCCCCTGATCATTTCATTTAAATAAACAATGTGCTTGCCAGGTCAATCTGACCTTGGCTGCTTTCACCAGCTGTAACTCATAAAGACTACAAAAACAAATAAGTCAATATTCAAAGCTAAAAAAAAAAAAAAAAAAAACTAAAAGCTTTTTACCACAAGCAATCCAGAAAATGTGAACGTTATATGGAGTATTTCAATAGAAGATGAAATTTAACCTATAGTTAGTGATGCTCTGCGCCATTTCCACACACGTGTCCTTTGATTCAGTTGCGCTCGATTCTCACTTCACTCTAAATAGAAGGCGCAACCATTTCCAGCATAATAGTGCACCTGCCCCATGAATATATGGTCCTCTGACCTCGACCCTACTGAACACCTTTGGGATGAATTAAAACCGCACCCCAGGCCTCCTCACCCTACACCAGTACCTGACTTTACTAATGTCCTCGTTTACTAAATGAAAACACTCCAGAATCTAGTAGAACACCTTCCCAGAAGTGTGGAGGTTATTCGAACAGTAAATTCGGACTAAATGTGGAATGATAAAAAGCACATGGTAATTTTACAATCAGGTGGCCACAAACTTTGGCCCATATAGTATACATCATACCTAGTTGATATATCATCTCATATTCGTAGAAGAGTCAAGAGGATAACTCATTCATAATATAGTGCTGTGCTTTAATCTATTCACTGGCTTCTGCCAGATGTTTGATCCAAGGACAAAAGGTTAACTGGTCTCATCTGCACAAGGAAAACCTTTTATCAAATATGCTAAACAGGATTCTGTGTGTACTTCTTTTTGACTTGGCATGCTTTCATAAAGCACAGCTTTGTAGTGTATCCAGACTGTGGTTTATAGAGTCACAGTTGTTTTTCAATTGTTCTCCATTTATAATAATGGCTTTGATATACTAATACTTATTCAAAACATTCTCTCACCCTTGTTTTTTATAACTCTAGGGTTTAGGTATGTTCTCTAAAATATTCGGTTTTATATTCGGTTTTTAGTGTTAGGTTTCGCCTACTGCTCAATTAGGTTGCATTTTACACCAAAAAACCACCAAGTTCATGCCATGTTTTAAACTGTTTGAGGTTGACCACAAAGACACAGTGTGTGGTTGTTCACACCTTTCAAACTTGCGCTTCTTTTTCCCGGAGTCCTCGGGTGTCTTCGAGGGGTTTTTATTGGTTTGTTTCTGAGGCGTCTGGAGGAGCGCTTGGGCAGACCGAACCCACTCGCTGATAGACCTGTTTTGCTGGCTTTGCTCCTGAGCAGAAGAATCCAGCCTGCTGGTGTTGTGATCACTATCTGAAGAGCAGTCCGAGATCTCAGCCGACACCTGACCATAAAGAGACTAATGCTAATTACTGACAATACAGCAATGAAGAATGCTTCAGTGCCATTTAAATTATATACATACAAGCTTATATATATAAATGTTAATATAGTACATTAACATTTATCCATAAAGTTTACCAAAATTAATATACCATATTTATTTACTTTTCTACAATAAAGTGCATAAAATGTAATGTAAATGTAAATAATTCAATAAGCTGATGTGGGCAGAAGGAAAATAATTTAATGGAAACATTATAATAATATTAATAATAATAATAATAATAATAATAATAATAATAATAATAATAATAATAATAATAATAATAATAATTAATAAAATCAGCATGATCAGGATACTGATACAGGATGCTAAAGAAATATAAGGGGAAAACATTTTAATAGAAATGTTAACAATAATAATGGCTCAAATTGTTTTGTAAACGATTGCAAAAAAAAAAGGTTTAAACAATATATATATACAGTTGGTACGGAAAGTATTCAGACCCCCTAAATTTTTCACTCTTTGTTATATTGCAGCCATTTGCTAAAATCATTTAAGTTCATTCTTCTTCCTCATGAATGTACACACAGCACCCCATATTGACAGAAAAACACAGAATTGTTGACATTGTTGCAGATTTATTAAAAAAGAAAAACTGAAATATCACATGGTCCTAAGTATTCAGACCCTTTGCTGTGACACTCATATATTTAACTCAGGTGCTTTCCATTTCTTCTGATCATCCTTGAGATGGTTCTACACCTTCATTTGAGTCCAGCTGTGTTTGATTATACTGATTAGACTTGATTAGGAAAGCCACACACCTGTCTATATAAGACCTTCCAGATCACAATGCATGTCAGAGCAAATGAGAATCATGAGGTCAAAGGAACTGCCTGAAGAGCTCAGAGACAGAATTGTGGCAAGGCACAGATCTGGCCAAGGTTACAAAAAGATTTCTGCTGCACTTAAGGTTCCTAAGAGCACAGTGGCCTCCATAATCCTCAAATGGAAGACGTTTGGGACGACCAGAACCCTTCCTAGAGCTGGCCGTCCGGCCAAACCGAGCTATCGGGGGAGAAGAGCCTTGGTGAGAGAGGTAAAGAAGAACCCAAAGATCACTGTGGCTGAGCTCCAGAGAAGCAGTCAGGAGATGGGAGAAAGTTGTAGAAAGTCAACCATCACTGCAGCCCTCCACCAGTCGGGGCTTTATGGCAGAGTGGCCCGACGGAAGCCTCTCCTCAGTGCAAGACACATGAAAGCCCTAAAAAACACCTGAAGGACTCCAAAATGGTGAGAAATAAGATTCCGTGGTCTGATGAGACCAAGATAGAACCTTTTGGCCTTAATTCTAAGTGGTATGTGTGGAGAAAACTAGGCACTGCTTATCACCTGTCCAATACAGTCCCAACAGTGAAGCATGGTGGTGGCAGCATCATGCTGTGGGGTGTTTTTCAGCTGCAGGGACAGGACGACTGGTTGCAATCGAGGGAAAGATGAATGCGGCCAAGTACAGGGATATCCTGGACAAAAACCTTCTCCAGAGTGCTCTGGACCTCAGACTGGGCCGAAGGTTAACCTTCCAACAAGACAATGACCCTAAGCACACAGCTAAAATAACGAAGGAGTGGCTTCACAACAACTCCGTGACTGTTCTTGAATGGCCCAGCCAGAGCCCTGACTTAAACCCAATTGAGCATCTCTGGAGAGACCTAAAAATGGCTGTCCACCAACGTTTACCATCCAACCTGACAGAACTGGAGAGGATCTGCAAGGAGGAATGGCAGAGGATCCCCAAATCCAGGTGTGAAAGACTTGTTGCATCTTTCCCAAAAAGACTCCTGGCTGTATTAGATCAAAAGGGGGCTTCTACTAAATACTGAGCAAAGGGTCTGAATACTTAGGACCATGTGATATTTCAGTTTTTCTTTTTTAATAAATCTGCAACAATGTCAACAATTCTGTGTTTTTCTGTCAGTATAGGGTGCTATGTGTACATTCATGAGGAAGAAGAATGAACTTAAATGATTTTAGCAAATGGCTGCAATATAACAAAGAGTGAAAAATTTAAGGGGGTCTGAATACTTTCCGTACCCACTGTATATATAATGATAAAAATGTAATTATTATTAGTAGCAGTATTTGTATTAATTAGATACACATTCGATGAGCAGGAAGGTCAGGATTACTGTTAAACAGATCTCTGAGTCAGGTTGTAAATAAAACAGACAGCGGAAATGGCTAAATGCACATCTTTAATGAATGCAAAAAAAGTGGACGTGTTTGACGCAACAATGTGCTCGTGTGTGTCTCATGCCTAAAGACAACACATCTGACGCAGTAAAGGAACCAGTTTGTTGTGGAAAAATCTAGTGCACTACCTGCCTCCGTGTCATGTGGAGGCATGATCAGCATTCCAGCCGGCCCCGTCAGCCCACGTGTGCTTTTTCTTTTTTTTTTTTTTTTTTTTTGAGTCAACTCCAACCCACAGGGCAGCGTGCCAAAAAACTCACACTGCACATGCTCACTTTCTCTTTATTCCCCCCTCCTGAATCTGTTTCTTCCAGTCCTTCTCTTGTCCCTCTAAGTTGATCCCACCCTATATTACACCTCCTCCTTCTCCAACCCCCCCCCCCCCAAGCTCTAGAACACCATGTTCTTGGCTTGAAGTCAAAAATGCGTTCAAGCCCGCAGTGAGTGAAGCTGAATGGAGCTGTGTACACATTTCATACTCTATCAAACCTCTTTTCACTGCTGTTGTGTTTTTTTTATTTTATTTATTTAAATCCTTGTAGTGAGGAAGCCGTTCTGTCTTTCATACGTGTGCAGGAACAGGACGCACCATCAGCTTTATAGGGAACATTACCAAGCCTTAACTTCAACCACCTGACCAGCAAGTGCTAGATTACATGAAGGAGCGCAGGGCCGAAACTCAAATGATTCATGTGAGCAAACAAAGTCATATTTAATCATTTCAGCCCAAAACTGGCTACAAAATGAGATACTCCGCCTCTGGAAATCACATAATCAAGTGATTTAAAGCAAAACAGAACTAAACCACAAACGCTGTCGTGTAGGTTGACAGCCAAAAGTGCCTTCAAGCAACAATAAAAAAAAAGCAAAGCAAAATTCCAGTGTGATGCTACATCATAATCCTGAGTGGAGTAACAAAACAGTCGTCGCTCTATCATCTGGAGGTTGGATTGTAAGTTTGTGTCATGATAATTCCACAGCTGTGGCCTGGACTTCAACATTTTCAACTACAACAAAATTTGCCATGCTCTTGGGATAGGAGGCGTTCTCTCCAATGCCAATCACAGCTGAACCAGACGCCCATGTGCAGCAGTGACCTTCAATATGCAGAAGAGGGCGGATAGCACTTTCTCAGTTTGTGTTTTTCTGTTACGCATCAGAAACTGATATCACGTGCCTCAGAAGTGCATGTCTGACCGATCGAAAGAAACAAACAATTAATTTCATGTTTTGTATTGACTCTCAAAAACAAATCGCATAAATTGTGCCCAGGTAAAACACGTTTTAAATTGAAAAGTATCAAATGCAAACCCAAAGTGAATCGATTTTCCACCAGATAAAAATGATTGTGTTTGCTCTGACTGCTGCTTTATCTAGAGCACAAAAAGCAGTGAAAAGATGCCTTTATTTTCATGCTTATAGAGGTGCCTTTTGAGACACTTTAGCTTTTTGTTCAGATCAAGGATATGTGATTCCCTACAAAGAATCCTCTAAAAACATTGATTTCATTGAAAGTAAAAATACCCAAACCTCCTACGTCCTGCATCTACTGATTCGTGCTTACAATGATAAATTTCGATTTATTTTATGGAAAAAATAATTTTAATGCATAACCTGTGCTATAATGTTCATATATGAATACATTCCACTAAGAACGTGATACAAATTTGGCACATGATGAATAAACATTAAAGAAGGAGAAAAGAGAAAGAATTTCAAGAATTACTAATTCCTTGTCTTCTGCTATTATATTCCATTTCCATTTTTAGTATCAGCTTGACACATTTGTTTGTTCCCACTTGGAATCTACCAACACCACTATGAGAGTTTTTTCTCTGCTTTTAGATGTTTGATGTGAACATCAGCTGATTGAAGCTCTTGACTCGGATCTGCATGATTTTATTCATAACAATACACATATCACAGATAGAATAATTGTGTGTGATATTTTCCAATCTGCTTTGACCTCACCATAAAATGCAATATCAGAAGCTTTTTCTCCTGACTAAACAATATGTATAACTTGATACACCTTATTTGAATACTACTGTTCAGATATCTGAATATTCACATCACCACACCCATCACCTCCAGCTGAATATGTCTAGAAGTGAAACGACGAGCTCCAAACTGACGCACTAACAATCTCGAGTTCGGGTTGTTGTCTCTGCAGAGTTTAACTGGATTATGCAGTGCAAACTGCACGCCTAGTTATAACTGAGCTTATTCAGGATGTGTTCCATACTCACATTCATATCCAGTCATATCCAGTGTATACCAGACCAGTATGAATTGCTTAGTGAGGCGAGAGACGCAAGAATGAATATAATTAAGACTGTTCACACTCAGAAATTATACATACATTTAGTAAGCTAAAAACGAGTTATTAAAAATTAAGTAATTAAATATTTTACTTTTGTAAATATAACTATTAGAAGAAAGTCGTCGTCTTCTTTCGGTTGCTCCCATTAAGGGTCGCTACAGCGGATCATCTGTCTCCATACCACCCTGTCCTCTACAGCTGCTTCTTTCAAACCAACTACCTGCATGTCTTCCCTCACAACATCCGTAAACCTCCCTGGTGGCTATACCCCGATATCCCCCATGTCCCTCCTCTGTACATGTCCGAACCATCTCAATCTCGCCTCCTCACCTTGTTACCAAAACGTCCTACATGCGCTGTCCCTCTAATAAACTCATTTCTAATCCGGTCCATCCTCATCACTCCCAACGAAAGCTCCACCTCCTGTCTTTTACTCAATGCCACTGTCTCTAATCCATACAACATCGCAGGTCTCACCAACAGTCCTATAAACTTTCCCTTTCACTCTTGCAGATACTCTTCTATCACAAATCACTCCTGCTATCACTCTTCTTCACCCACTCCACCCTGCCTGCAGTCTTTTCTTCACTTCTCTAACACACTTTCTATTACTTTGCACTGATGACCCCAGGTACCTGAACTCCTCCACCTTTTCCACCTCTTCTCCCTGCAACCGCACCCCTCCAATGCCCTCCCTCTCATTCACACACATGTACTCTGTCTTACTCCTACTGACTTTCATTCCCCTCCTCTCCAGCACGTACCTCCACCTCTCCAGGCTCTTCTCAACCTGCTCCCTACTCTCACCACAAATCACATTATCATCCACAAACATCAATGTCCATGGAGACTTCTGTCTGACCTCATCCGTCAACCTGTCCATCACCACTGCAAACTGGAAAGGGCTCAGAGCCGTTACTTGATGCAGTTTACTACTACAAACAAGTAGCAACAATAAAAATAGTAACAAATTAAACAATATAAATAATATAAAATAATAATAACAATATGCTGTTAACAAACGGACATCAATTGTTATTAATTTAATATTAAAATAATATATATAGTAAAATTTGAAAGTGTATATTAAGTAATCATGTACTGTAATATCAAGCTGAGAAAACAGTGTTTAATTTCAGCATGTTTATTCTCACATCATTTCCAGTGTTCCCAGTATAAAACAGTTGGTAGAGACATAAATAAATGGATGAATGAATGAATGAATTAATGAATGAATGAATGAAAGTATGAATGGAATGAAGATGGTTTTTAAGGAACCACACTGCCCCCTAGTGGGTGAACGAACTCCAGCTCCTAAACTAGGCATGAAAAGTGAGACTTTAGGATGTTTGTTATGTGAGAGCTCACAGGAACATTACGATTTACCGCTAAAGTAGAAATCAGCACAGACGCAAATACATATTTTTAAAAACCTTCTTCTCCTCTCTTCTTTTCACCTTTCTAACACCATGGGCACTAGATTTCAAAACGTCAACAAATATTCATATTCCGAGCATAAACATCCGATCAAATTTTTCTATTAAAATAATAAACAAAATGCTACTATCAAATAAGCTTTCAATTAATAATTAGTAAAAGAAAATAATAATGAAAATGTATAATACAGAAATATCGCAATAAAGACAATATTTCAGTGAAGGACTTCATGGCATTATTTATCACGATATTGAAATCATAACATTGCATTGCCCAGACCCAACAGCTGATTAAAAAAATTTAAGCTACCATTAAACAAACACACATTAAAAAATAAATAAATAAATAAATAAACAAACAAACAAACAAACAAACAAATAAATAACATATTTTGATTGGGTTCAGTTTGGGATGACATTTCAAATGATTTCCCTTCACCATTGTGTTACGTTCGATACTTTTACTCACCAGAGAAATTTGCTCCGTTGAAATGTCCTCATGCTCACTTTCTGAATCAATGGTGGGAAGCTCGTCTGTATCTATAACCATTTAACCGCAGGAAAACAAAAATATTATTATATTCTATTGCGCTGGCAATCTGGAGAACTTGGGTGGGAGCTAGAAAGTGAAAAGAGTTCACTGAGTTAAATCAATAAATAAATAAGAAAGAAAGAAAGAAAGAAAGAAAGAAAGAAAGAAAGAAAGAAAGAAAGAAAGAAAGAAAGAAAGAAAGAAAGAAAGAAAGAAAGAAAGAAAGAAACATTGGAAACTTTCCAGTAATGCGGAATATATTTTTCCCCCCCAAAGTGAACACACATACGGCACACAAGCAAAAGGTGGTCATTCTTACAAATAATGTACACTTGTGCATTAAACCTTTTTTTTTTTTTTTTAATGTACACTTGTGTTTGGATTAGAAATTCATTAATCGGTATAAAGAAATTAATTGTATTCAACCACATAAGTGGTCGATTGGTCAGAACACCATGTGGTTCCTGTATAAAGAGCATCATGACTCTGTATTAACTAGGACATGGGGAGGGGGTGTGCATGTTCCCACAGCCCTGAGTGTCTACATACTGTAAAAATAAGCCACAAACTACTGAAGTGTCTGACCCAACAAATAAACAAGGAATCCCTGACACTCGAACTCTGTACTTTTCTTTTTCACCTCTTAATGAATAAAAGCCCAAGAAGCTTGAGTCAAGAAAGTTTTCTTCACCTGCTCCTGTGCTGAGGAAGCGGCTGTATCTGCTGGACGCTCTGGGCGTTGATCTGGATCGCAGAGTGCTCTTTGTAACGACGTGAGAAAGCGGGAGCTGGTGTTCACTGTCTGACTGCTCGTCCTCGCTCGATGTCCAGGCGATGTGGATGGGATCCTCTCCTCCTGATGAATGTATGAATGGCAGATGTTTTATTCCTCTTGCTGTACAGCATTTCCATACGATGTATGTAAAAGCTCGCTTTTCGTTTTTAGACCACCCATAATACGTGTTGAAGTAGTGTTGATCCTGGAGATGGAAATACACTTTCCATTTCTACTGAAGTGGAAGCCCATGTGCACGATGTGCTGGTAACCTATTAGCATTAATATACAGAAGCTCCCCACTTCACGAACTTACACTTTATGAACTTTCGCGGATACGAACAAACCTGATATGTTTTAGTATATTTTATTGTTTATTTGATAGTATTTATAGCTCTTACAACATTAGGAGATATGTGTAGTCAATAACGAACACAGTAAGGAACAGATTTATTCTATGGATGGTCGCTCGGAAAGGAGCATCTGTATAACCCTGAAGTTTTCTAATCCCAGATTAGATAGATTTTGATTTTTTTTTTTTATTGATTAATTAAAAAAAAAAAATTTAAATGCACAAAAATCCTCTGATCTATCAAATTTAAAGATTTTGCAGTGATTATAAATTCCCACCTTCATGTGGTAATTACTGGTTATTTATTGGTACAACTGTAATCTTTAGGTGCTTCTGTAAATGTGATCGAATCCACGGAAATAAATCAAATCAATTCTTCAAGCGTGACAGCACCTACCAGATGTGGACGTCTGCACCAATCTGCCCGTCTGTCTTCCAGCAATGTGTTTCTTATTAAAAAAGAAAAAAAAAAAAAAGAAAAATTTAACTTTTTAAAGTAAATATTTAGTGATGTTCTTAGTAAATTCAAGCACAGATAAAGATATGTGAAAAGCTGTGTGTGTGTGTGTGTGTGTGTGTGTGTGTGTGTGTGTGTGTGTATATTCCTCGCCCTTCACCTCCATCCCGGGTGTGTCCAGAAAACTGTCCCCGCATCTCTCCCATGACGACTTTGTAACTTTCTGTGTCTCTGGGGTTCTCCTTTTGCAGAACGTTTCCGTGACGTCCTCCGGAAACAACACGCACTTCATGTCCCGCAACTTCTTTTTGCGCTTTGGAGGACACGAGGTTTGTCGACAAGTTATTAACACGAATCATATCAGTATTCTACGAAAGACGAGAAGAACGTCCATCTTTATAATTGTCCAGCTTTATAATACAGTTGGACTACATTGCTGTCGAGGTGCTGACATTTGGTCAGGTGGTGTTGATTATTATTTGTGCACAATTGTTCTGACCTATTAACAATCAGATTATTAATATTATCTCAACCACACTGCTAAACAATAACCATAACTTTAGTATCCTGTCCAATAACTTTATCATCTCATTTCCGCACATGACTAAACCGGAAGTTATGTAACTTGAACTTGGCAACATGTCTCGTTTCTGTGTGTTGTCAAACGATGAAACCCTCAACCTAACCTAACCCTGGTGTTGAAGCATGGAATGGTAGCCATGTTGGTTTCTTTCACCCCAAAAAAAGTCTCCAAAATTGTAACCCTATCCCATACTTGAAAATTTTAATTCTAGTATGCATACTTAGAAATCTACTACACATATGATAAATTCTAGTATGCATACTTAAAAATCAAGTATGGATATTTAAATTTCTACATCCTACAATTTTACAATTTGTTAATTGAAGATTTATTTTTGAAAGATTGCTTTATTACTTGATCTTTGTTTCATTCTGGCATGTTGAGAGTGTTGTGTTGATGGTTAATTCAGTGTTGAGTTGTACATTCTAATTTATCTTTTAGGACGAAAATCTCACAAATTAACTATTTAGGGCTTTTTACTAACATTGTTGAGCACTAGTGCATCTTTGAGCCTATGTTCAATAGGAGTCAAATACTGAATTTAACTTGTAGTGGAGAACGATAAGCAGTAAGGTAATTATATTTTTACTTAAGTATGGTTTTCAGCTCCTCTTTACACCTCTGGTTGTGGTGAAGTTTGTTCCAATTAGCAACAGTGCAGACAGAATTACATGGTGTTGAAGCATGCAATGGTTGCCATGTTGGGTCTTTTCACCGAGAAAAAGTCTCCAAAATGGTAGCCCTGACCCTAACCATAACCCTAACCCACTTAAACATCTAGTGTGCATACTAACATTTCTAATATGTATATTTCAATTTCTAGTATGGATTAATTGAAGATCGCGTTTTTAAAAAATTGCTTAATTACTTTGTCTTTTATTTAAACGACTTGTTTGATCTTTGTTTCATTCTGGCATGTTGAAGACGCTGTTGTGTTGATGGTTAATTCAGTATTGAGTTGTACATTCTGATTTGTGTTTTAGGAAAAAAAATCTCAAATCAACTGTTTAGAGCTTTGATCAATTAAATTATCTCATTCTGACAATTTAATTATCTCATTTATTTATATAACTGAGATAATCCATTTCAGGTTACCAAGTGGAGATCACTTAATTATATGTTTTATAATTTGTTTTATAATTTTTCCTCAGATAAAACCTGAAACCTTGTAACTGTCTCGTTACTGCATGTTACCAAGTGGTGGGATTCCTCATTTATCTCATTCTGACGATTTTATAATTTTTTTTATCTCATTTCCTCATATTACTAATACTATTGTGTCTTGACGGTTCCGCATTTGCTCCTTTGACACAGGTAAAGAGCTTTGGCATTATCCTTGACAACAATATTTTGAAGCATATATTAAAAGATCACTCAGACAGTTTACTGAATATAAACTCTTGGATCAATGTCCTCATCCGATTGAATTCTTCCACGTATGCGTTTGGCAACTATGGGATCTTGAGCTTTTAGCTACACCGCACCATACCTGTGGAATTTACTTTCTCTTAATATCCTCAACAGACACTGAATTTGTAAGTTTTTGTGTTTGTATAGTGTTTCGTAAATTTTAAACTGCTCTTGTTCATTTTTGTTTTTATTGTACGTAAGGTTGTTCCTGCATGTGATCACTCAATAATCTCATTCTGATCTTTTTATTATATCAATTTTCTTACATTACTTAACCTAAAGCCATGTCTCATTACTGCATACTGCCAAGTGGTGATCACTCAATTATCTTGTTCTGACAACTTTATTATCTTGTGTCCTCCTGTTACTAAACCGTGGCCTTAAATAAATTGTTGATCATCTCATGCCCATGAACGAATGATCTCGTTCCTTCTTATCGACTATACACCGTGGGAATGGTAGCGCAGTGGTAAAGGTGCTGGGTTACTGATCTGAGGGTTGGGCGTTCGGGGTATCGGCAAGCTGGCACTCTTGGGCCCCTGAGCGAGGCCCTTGATGCTCTGTGCTCCAGGGGCGCCGTATTATGGCTGACCCTGCACTCTGAGCCCAGCTTCTGAGCAAGCTGGGATATGAAAAAAACGACTTTCACTGTGCTGTAATGTATATGTGACAGATAAAGACATCTGACTAAGCACGTCATGATTTTATTCGCCCATGTTATTCAGGAGAGGCCATAACTGAACCATCTCATTCCTGTGAACTAATTTTGCCATTAAGGACTTGATGATCTCATTCCCTCACATCAGTAAGACATGGCTGCAAAGTCCACGATCATGTCCACTGTCTTGTTTATTTCCTAACCACCACCACCACCACGTCGTCGTCAATGACTTCATGATTCTTCATATCATTCTTTATAAATTGATTTCATGGAAGTGTTGACTTCTGCTTCACTGCACCGCTGATCACTTTCCTGTGCGTGCACCACACGCTGTGTTTGTTATATCACGTGGGGGTTTTGTGTTAATTTCATGCATGAGTTGTTCTTACCTTTAAAAAAGGAGCCATTGCATTCATTTCCAAAGTAAAATTAAATAAAACGTGATATAACTGGTTAAAAGTTTCTATAATTTTTTTCCCGGGTCTCTTAAGCACAGCGTCTTCCTCTGCGGCTCACATCAGTGCAACAAACCCGCAGCGCTGACACCAAGCGGCCGAGTGAGTGTATTGCAACAACTCTAACTGCAACAAAATCCATTCGGTTCCCTGATAACAGTTAAATACTGTAAATGTTTTTATAAGCAAAGCCTTCTCTTCTATTATTAAATAGAATTATCTGCTGTCATAAACACTTTTAGAATTAATGATTCACGTTTTTATAGATTTATGTCCATTAATATGTATTAAATTCATAGCGTTTCTCTGGTTTGCGCTGCTCCCAGAAGTGTCTGTTTACGAGTTTCTCTCCAGTCAGATTTCAGTTGTTATATTACAGGTTGTCAGGGTCAAAATCTGTCGTAAGGCCTTAAGAATCAGCGACACAGGCACCTAAAGCGTAAATTGTAAAGTACATGCTGCATGAAGCTGTTGATTTAACCAGATTTCAAGTTGGCAATCTAGCAGGCATACAATAACATTAGCATTTTCACATCCTGTTGTTTTTTTTTGGATGGTCAGAAAGCGCATTAGTCAGAGCTCTTAAACCGCTTCTGTAGCACACTGCACAAGGTCAAATATAATTGTGTGGAGATTTATTGTGACTTTGGTGAATTTAAAAACAATGGTTGGCAATGAAAATGCAGTGTGTTATTTTTGTTAGTGGTATGAATCTGATGACTTAAGACGGGTGAATATTTCTACAAGCCACTTTAGATCAGTCCTCAACAAAAAACATTAATTATAAAAAATAAAAAAATTACCCACGATCTGATTTAGGTGTTTATTTTGGTGTTTATTTAGCAAAGGTTTGGCTTTGCGTTTGTTTTTTGTGTTGGCATAGTCATATATATATATATATATATATATATATATATATATATATATATATTTAAATGTGAAGAAGACATTGATTTGGTCGCAGATACGATTACAAGGCCATTTTCAAGACAGACTTTTCAAGAAAGGCTGGACATTGTGAGGAAAGGTCAGTCAAGATAGATTTAAAACAGTTGTTAAGCGTTTTATAAATACCATTTATACTTTTGCATTTCCTTTCCTACAGAATTGTCACAAAAACACAATTTCAGGAAAACTTTAATGCACATAAATTTTCATTTTACGAGGTTAATACTGATGCTTCTGGCAGAGCTTGTTGAATTGTGTTAATTTGGTTTCTTGTTTTAGGCAATGCTCCGTTATATCATTATTTGTGAAATAATAAGAAATGATAAATTATGCATATATTATCACAATTTATAGACATAAAAGCCAAAAATATCATAAAAGCAACATATTTCTGTATATATGATTTATTGATTATAAATGATAAACATTAAGAAAATACTAATCAAATTCTTTAGTAAAATAAATAATTTTTTTTTATAAAAATACGCTGTAATGATCTACAAATGAATCATATTAATAAATCATTAAAAGTTTAAATAGTTTTATGAATAAATTCCACACAAACATTTACTTTTGAAAGTGACAGATTTTTTTATTACGGCAAATTTAAATCTCTCTGGAGATTTAAAAAAGCAGGTTAAACATACAAAAACAAACAAACAAGGAAAAAAAAACATGTAACTTTTTTTGTTTTATATTAAATATGTAAAAAGCAGGTCAAGTTATTCACAAATAAAAATGAAAACATGCAGCACAGTTTGTTTGGGGAATGCATAATGAGGGAGAGAGAGAGAGAGAGAGAGAGAGAGAGAGAGAGAGAGAGAGAGAGAGAGAGAGAGAGAGAATAAACAAACAAACAAAAAAGAGCATTTTCTATTTATAGTTATTACAGTACATTACATTCCTCTTCATTGTACACAATAATAAATGAGTTGTGGAGTTCGGTAGTGGAAATAAATGCAACATCATCATGAAACAGTATACGATGCACTGGAACACTGCGTTTCTGACCGAGATTTACCGTTACGTCCTCCTGCTAAAACCTGGACTTATTTAAAATTATATTAAAATATCTTCGATACACGTTTCTTTTACTAATTTTCTTTCTCCTCAGAAGGTGGCAGGCTTCTAAATAAAAATGACAAAATAAAATGTCACAAAGATACTGTAAAACAAATACACTAGAGTCTATCAAATAACAAGAACGAACTGAGACACAAAGCTGCTCATGGTGTATAAAAGCATTCGCATCGATTCAGATATCTAGACGCAAAAGTATAGAGGTCAAAATACAAACCATCAATACATTGAGGGAGGAGGATTATAAATATTGCAAATCGTACTCCTACAGCCGGTTGCACCAACACTAGATGGCGATAAGTCTCTAGTTTAGCTTGTAGTTTGTCGCATGTAAGCATTGACTAGCTGCCAATTTTTGTTTTGTGTATTCAATTCTAATGGTAACTGTTCAGCCCAACAGTTTTACCTGTAAATATGTTTACTGTATTTACGTTCTGTGGTTAACTTTAAAAATTGATTAGCACTGATAGCAAAACCCTTTTGGCTACCTACGCTCACCTTAGAGGCGACGACGTTCCCTGAAAATAAAAATTTAATAATGAAATCACAATGACCGATGTGTTTCAAAGTGAAAATTATAGGAGAACTAACTAAACATAGGACCGCTCAGGTGATTGGATTGGTCTAAAAAACAAAAACAAAAACAAAAAAACCCCAACAACTATCAATTAATTAACAATCAAAAATTGTTGCCATTTTTGTGACATCTAAATTGAAATACTCAAATTGAGAAAGTCTGATTCGAAAAAAAATTGTGATGTCACTATGTACATTCGAAACAATCTCCTGTCGCTTTGCTAGTGTGAACGTAGGGTTATGTTCCTATGCGACGTTACGATCGTCGAGGGGAAAAAACATTTCCTCGAGCGAATCACTGAAAACTAAAACAATCTGAGTTTTAGGTTCACACTTAGAACTGTGTTACACATTATGCTAATAGGAGAAACCGTAATCTTTTTTTTTAGTGTGTAAACTTTAAACGTAGTGAATATTTCTGCTAAACTAAGTGGCCTTCAACTGGTGCAACTGGCTGCTGATTACTCACTAACAGAATGTCTAATACTAACATAGGGTTTTGTAAGGAGGTCGCTGAGGTGTTTTTTTATTTTTATTTTTTTTAATGAATCAGATTTAGCTTAGCATTTGGGTGGTGTGATCAGGCATTGCTAGCAAAAAAAGAACGATTAGCTCCTTACAATCAAGGGATTTTTCCACTTTATATTCGTTGTTTTATTTATTTTATGCTGCTACTTTTAAAAAGTCAAAAAAGCCAGTAATGTTTGCCAAAAGACTGATCATAAACAACAGTAAGCACATGTGGTATATTTAAAAAAAAAAATAAAAAAATCAAATAAAAATGTTTAACCTTCATAATATTCCTATTAAAATCAAACCAATAGTGCTGTGGAGAGCAGGAAAACAACTTTGTGGTAAAAGTATAAAGGGTTGTTTTTTTGTTGTTGTTTTTCTCTCTTTTTTTTATACTGAGGCATGTACAGGAACGAGATTTAATTATGCATTTCACAAAATGTCTGGACTTCTGGACATTTTCTCTTGTGCCATCTTAACAGAAAATAAAAGTCAAAACTCACAAACGGCAAAGGTGTGTGTGTGTGTGTGTCTGTGTGTGTGTGTGTGTGTGTGTGTGTGTGTGTGTGTGATGTTCAATATTCATCCTGTGTGTCGTCGGGGACTTCCGCTTCCTGTGCCAGAGCCTCATGTTCTCCTTCTCCTTCAGTCTCCTGAACAAATAAATACACAATACATACGTTACCCACATCTGTACTTTTTATTTTCTCAAAACTCTGTAGTTAGCTGTTAGAGTTGAGACGCACTGTGAGGATTTAATCCTGAAAATAGTACACGTTGGTATTCGGAACTCATTGATGGAGAGAAACACGACTAAATAATTAGACGAGGGCGCATTTTCTTTCCAGAAAAAGTGCAATTTTATAATGAGATTTATAATATAACTGTGGAAAGTATTTGTTCATTTTGTTAAATTGATATTCAAGATTACAGATATTCTATACAGTGGGGAAATTATTATTTGATCCCTGCTGATTTTGTGAGTTTACCCCCTTACAAAGAAATGAACAGTCTAGAATTAATTAATATGTATTTAGTAAGAATTCTGACTCCCACACACTCAGATTATTCATGTACCTTTAAGAAAGAACTCCTAATATCAACTCATTATGTGTATAAAAGACACCAGTCACAGAATCAACCTCTTTCATTCAAACCTCTTCACCACCATGGGAAAGACCAAAGAGCTGTCAAATGACGTCAGGGACAAGATTGTAGACCTGCACAAAGCTGGAATGGGCTACAAGACCATCAGATTGTTGTCTTGGCCGTATGTTTTTGGTCAGTGACATGCTGTAAGACCCGTCCACCACCCATCTTCAGTGTTCTTGGGCAAAGAGACAATGGTGTGTTACCAATGGTTTTCTTGGTGACTGTGGTCCCAGCTCTTTTGAGATCATTAACAAGCTCCTCCCGTGTAATTCCGGACTGATCCCTCACCTTTCTCAGAATCATCATTTGCAGGGAGCTTCAGAGCGAGTGGGCGATTGACTTATCTTGTATTTCTTTCATTTTCGAATGATCGCACCAACAGTGGTCTCTTTCTCTTTCCAAGCTTCTTGCTGATGGTCTTGTAGCCCATTCTATTTTGTTTCCTGACGTCCTTTGACAGCTCTTTGGTCTTGCTCATG
The DNA here is from genome assembly GCF_946808225.1 of Silurus aristotelis. Lineage (NCBI taxonomy): Eukaryota > Metazoa > Chordata > Actinopteri > Siluriformes > Siluridae > Silurus > Silurus aristotelis. The sequence goes on from NC_139574.1 coordinate 31,103,165, forward strand.
GTGGTGGAGAGGTTTGAATGGAAGAGGTTCATTCTACACTGGACAAATGCAAAGTTATCAAAAATGTTCATTAAATATTGATCCCTTGTGTGATAGGTTCCTGTTCATTTCTGGCATTTAATATTTCATTTTCTTCCAGAAGTCTTGTGTTTATTAACCCTTCTCTTATTCTTGCCATAGCCTGCTTAACTACAGAACACTGTTTAGGTAATAATAAAAAAAAATATGATTACTTTTTCAACCTTGATATCAAGGCGTCTTATATAGCATAAATAGAAGGACAAATCTCCACCTACTTTTAGTCACTGGATCAGGGATCTTATGAATCATCTTACACTAGAGAAGATTTTCTATTTGGCAGCCAGTGTTGACATACATAGAGTAAATGGATCCAAATTTTTGCTGTTGTCATTTCTTTTCCTCTCTCTCTGTCCTTTCTTATGCTTGTTTTTGCTGCATATATGTGTATATTAACCTGAGTGATATAATAATGATGTAATAGTATAGAATAGGTCATAAGTGTGCATAACAATGTATACTATGTAAAATATCAATAATAAAAAAAATTGTTCAATACTCCAAGTGCATCATCGTAACAGATTTTTCCTTTAGTGCTTTATCATAGTACATTGGACAGCAAAAAAAGAAACACAGTTTCCCTCTTCAGTCCTAATTTTGTATCTCTGATTTCTTTTAGCAGGGATAAAAAAAAAAAAAGTTTTTTTAATCTTCAACTCAGGTGAATTCTGGCAACCCTTCATTTTAAGGTTATACTGATCCATACGTCATCAAATGTATCAAACTCTGAACACAAGAAACTTTCCCCTGTTAAATCCTAATGTACATGTAAAAGAGAAAAAGAACAAACCTGTTCATCTGTGGAGTAGAGTATTTCCATAATTCTTTCCACAAAGGGTCCGTTATCCTGGCCCTGATCCTGGCACAGCAGCTCCACTTCCCGCAGCTTCCCGAAGTAGTAGTCCCGCTCCTTCTCCGCACCCTCAAGGGCCAGCTTTAACGTGTTCATCTACAGCGGAAACAAGAGCGGAGTTACAGAAACTCTCCAAGACCACGCCCACACTAAAATCAGTGTACATAATTCATATTATTTATAGCACACCACTATGTGATTCTGATTGGTCGGAATTCAAAAGATTAATTTTTTTTAAGATTGTATTTTACAAGTTTGTGTGGAAAAGGAGTCTCCATATTCCCAAGACAGAGGTTTTGATTCATGCTTTGTGTAAGAATCAGTAATAACAGGAAGCAACTTGTTTCATGGAAGTTCCACAACATTAAATGTAGCTCTAAATGTATAAAAAAAACATGTGTTTGTTAATACAATTGAATGCAAAACAATAAAACGTTTTATAGCATGTCGTTAATGGAAAAAAAAAATCAACAGTATCTATTGGTTGGGCTGCATCACACCACAGTCATTGATGATTAAATACCAATACTATGCCAATTACAGTGATTTAAAATGGAATTAAACCATGAATGGATAAACATGATGTTAGCCTTCGCAAATTAAAAGTTGTTCATGCAAACCGCTGTGGTATAAAAGGAATAAAACATGTCCGAATATGCGGTTACTGGAATATAATACTTTGTGTCGTTGATTCAGTTCCTATAACCACATACCCCACAGTATTTTCCTCCTTACAGACAGATCATTAGTGAGTGAATTCAGGCAAACCGTTGATTAAATATGAAATAACGATAAGTAAACAGGGAAGCTGTTGTAAACCTGTTCGTTAAGCTGCGCTACTTGAGCCTCCAGCTCCTTCTCGCCCTTGGCCGGGATGGCTGCTGTCGTTACAGGGCCCTTTTTGGCAGAAGAGGGTCGCGAGGTTGACGTGGACGATTTGGGGGTTGCAGTCGCTGACCTAGCTGCCCCTGGGTCACATGGTTGGTATAAAAGTTAGCAAATGGCACTGTTAGTCTTCACTCATGAATTATTCCATGCAGTAAGTCAATGAAAGCAGTCAGGGTTTGATTTAGTGGAGACTAATTTGGTAGCACATCAGGCCCTGTTTAAACCAGTTAGTTGGTTAATTAACCATTAAATGTTAAGAAGTGAGCCAGGAGTGAAGACTAACCTGCTGTGGGAGAGCTGGCTGCATGGGGTGACTTCTTAGGCAGGTTGAAGATCTGCTCCCCGGGGTCTGGAGGAGGAATGGCGTCCTGCCCCTGACGTGCCTGGACAGGATCGTACTCCTTACCATCATAGTTGGCGTCGAAGAACTTTTTGAACCATTGGATGAAATCCAGGTTATCCTGAAATCGACCCTTGACTAGCTTCTCTACTGGAATTATCTGCAAGTCAGACAGTTTCACTTAATATTCCTTCCTGTATTCCGATATTTTTTATTCGTTTTCTGTCTGTTGACTTTCCGGTTCCCTCACCTTGTCCACGTTCATCCGCTTGAAGGAGGCTTGAAGAAGTTTGAAGTTGTGAATGTACTCGTGCTCCAGCTTGGCCTGGAACTTGACCTTCTTAAGACTGATGCAGCCAGGGAATAGCATATCCATAAACTGACAGTAAGCAGCACCTGAAACGGGAAAAGGTTTAGCACAAGAATATGATAGAGGTGTGGCAAAATATCACAGTGTGAAATAAGAAAAAGAAATAATCAACGGCTGATGGGGCAAGTGAACAAGATAATTAACGTACGAGAATGTGGGATTTACGGAGAAGGAACGAGATAAATAAAGCATAAAAACTATTAGGTTGGGGGTCATAAAACTGCATAAAAGCAAGATAGAGTCATAGGAATGAGATAGTTAAAGGATGGGATTGAGATAAGAAAAAAAAAAAGCATTCCATGCAATGTGCATTTTGCTAATCTAATTTAATCATCTGTCATGTTTATTATTATTCGTTGATAGTTGTGAAATGTTGCAAAACAAGTTAGTACATGTCTGTACATGTAACTGTAAAAAAAAAAAAAAAAAGAAAAAAAAAATCGTGGGTCCTGGAGACTTTTGGAACGGTCTAATACTCCATAAATATTTAATACATAGATAAATCTCTCCTGCCTATCACACACACACACACACACACACACACACACACACACACACACTGGGAAAAATGAAAGACGAATCACACTGTGAGGAAAAAACACCACAAAAGTGTTGTGCACCAAAGTAACACTTGTTCCAGCTTATAACCGCTTATTCCATGTTATTATCATATTGTTAGAGACTCGTTTTAACCCTGAACAGCTACTTTCCAGGAAAACAACACTGCGCAGCACACTGGAGTCTATGACACTCTGCCAGAGTAACACAAGAGTTTACCTGAAGACAGCTGCTCCACTTTCGTGTAGTTTAGACTTAGCAGGTCGTTGACCCAGGCCGTGATGTCATGCCTGCTCATAGTCTCCTGGGTGATTGAGGTAGAATACACGTTGACCGCCATGCCCCAGCTGTGAACGACAAACATCATCATCTACTCAGTGGCTTGGCTTCAGACATCTTCTCGACAAATGTAAACCTGTCAAGGTGAAAAAGTGCACTTCTACTGAAAGTACCGTAATTTCCGGACTATAAAGCGCACCCATATATAAGCCACTAAATTTTACAAATATTTTTATTTTGAACATAAATAAGGCACACCTGTCTATAAGCCGCAGGCTTCTACACTAATGTACTTTACACAGGCTTTAACAACAGACACGTTACACACTGTGTAACGGGTGAAATATGTTGCGCTTCCTTTAGGAGCATAGCAGTATTTTGAGAATAGCATGTCACTGCATTTTTCCGCTAATACTGCATGTGTGCAAGACCGAGGAATATGTCCTTATTATTTTTTGATGCTCATTTCTAAGTTTCTTTGACTAACACGTAACGCCGTTGCCAAGAAAAATAAAAAAGCACGAGTTTTGGAAACCTGTCTGTGCTATGATTTCTGTTGCAACTGGAGTTAGCGAGCTCTCCTTTCACCCAGACTCAACGCGTTACAACGGCTTGTATCTAAACAGTAGCTGACCAAGAAAGTCATTGTTCACTGTCTTCCTCCTTCCTTTCATAACTACTGTATTTCTCTCAGGCGTTTATCTTTTGGCATCGTCATGCATTTAAAAAATACGTTTTTTCTCGCGATGCCGTGCAGCTCAGAACACAGGTGCAGTGCGTTTTTTCGTTTCCGTTCGGAAATTTCATTGGTCTAATGTTATGTCGCTCAGTTTTTTAGCTTGAAGTTTGTGAAACCGGGAAAAACCCAGGAAAAATCCATAAATAGGCCGCTTCGTTGTTTAAGCCGCGGGGTTCAAAACGTGGGAAAAAAGTAGCGGCTTATAGTCCGAAAAATACAGTACTTTCTTCCCCTTTTTTTAAAAATGTAACTGAAACCTACATTTAACAAGTTATAATATGAAAGCCATGTTTGGAATGTACATTTTGTTCGTTAGATCCTGTTTTCTCTCGCATTATAGCAGTGGTGGTTTGATGGTGGTGAATGATCATTAATTTTGGAGGTTTCCCATCACAGCCAAGCTGCCACTTATCTTTCTCTTTCTCTTCCCTTTTTCCCTCTCTTGGGAAGTTCTAAAAAAAACCCCTCAAACTTGTCATTCTGTTAAAACCTTTACACCTTAAAACCTTAAAAGTTACAGCTAAAAAAAAACGGTTACTTTCCTGTAATAAAGCTCGAACAATGAAAACTCCTTCAAAAATACTAAAATAAATCCCCTCAAAAAAAGCATGTATCAAAAAAACAAAAAAAAACAAAACAAATAAAAATCAATAAATACATCTGTAAAAAAGAACAAGACTGTCTGAGGCACAAAAAAACACTATATATTAGGATTCCCTTGCAAAACATGTAATAATGTAATAATACAAATACAATGCTGCATTGATTTTGTAAACATTTGGACATGCCTAATATAGACATATCAACTGTGTTCTGCATCCACGCGTCACGCGATCCCAAAAAAAAAAAATAATAAAATAAAGAAATAAAAAAGTGAGTGTAGAAGACAGCGTTGTAGTCTCTAATACACAAAACCATTTCTGTTGTGAAAAACATTGCAGACAGAAGGCCGGTGTGTATAACAACTGTCTATATTAGAAATGTGTGTTCACCACGGTGACCCTGTTTTTTATCCCATACAAAAGGCTGCAGGAAAAATGGAGATGGTGATTATATGGATGGAAACATGTGATATAGACAATATCATATAAAGTTTAACCATCAGAAATCAACTATGTCTGGGAAATATATTTATTATGTTGCTGATAGGTGCAATAAATCTGTTTGTTTGGGTTGATATCTGAAGAAACCTAGTGATGTCTTGTTTAAGAAGCTTCAAAGTTCTTGCTTAAGGTGTTAACTCGATTAAAAAGTTGCTCATTAACCGGCGCTGAGATGATTAGAGCCGCTAAATCAGTCCCTAATCTAAGATTAGCATAAAGGATGGGGGGGAGCGATACTCCTACCTGTATTCAACAAACCCCGCCCACTAACCCGGGATTGGCTAGAAATCCGCACGGCTACGCAACAGCCAATCAAAACAGAGGAAGCGAAATCGCCACGTTCAATCATATCTCGGGAAGCGGACCGTCTCAGAATACAGGTGGGAAATTGAACAAAATGGAAAAGGATCTATAATATGGAATCCGTTCATCTTTTCTTAATCTTATATGCAAGGAAGTGAAATCTGCGTAAGGTCAACATGCTGAATTGATATACATTATATATGCATATATTAGTAGTGTCTTTTTACACACACACACACACACAGGCCTCTTCGTGTAACGTTTGCAAACCGCTAGGATGGTGCATGACATTTCTGGCATTTCATAATTTTTTCACACAAAAAATATAACGGTGTCCAGTGGCTCAAAATGTCCAATTTGGGAAGATTTCTAGCAATTTCCATACACACAGTTACGTATTGAGAGGAAGCGATCATGTAACAGTACCGCGCATTGCGTTTCTCTGCATTACATTAAAGCCTCACTTAAGGGTTGTGTTTTTAATCATCAGATTTACGCGTTTTTTGGGTTTTTTTTCTCGTTTGTTTGTTTGCTTATTTTACCTGTACGCCCGTTCTCCTCGCACTGTGTTCTTTCTGTAAGGGATGATGTTGGTTCCATTGTCCTCAATGATGTCGTTATTATTCTCTCCGTTCGGGGACAGTGCTTGAGTGGGACCTGGCATTTGGGTCTGGGAAAAAAGAAATCTGGAACCGCTCTCGGAAAAATACTACTAATATTAATACTACTGATAATAAAAGAACAGCTATAACAATAATAATAATAACAGACGGCAGGATCGGGGGGGGGGGAGTTTTGGCTTGTTTCTAAGGCGGGTCTCGCGCTGAGCTCGGCGGTGACGTCACCCCTTAGCGACACCCCCACGTGACTAGGAGTGTCTGTGATTTTCGTTATCGTTATAAACAATTTTTATTCGAGAACCTAGCAAGTGTTCTTTAAAAGCGTCGAGGGGATACATGTCTATATATTAAATACATTTGTACTGTTTTTTCCTGTTTAAAGGAAAAGTATTTAAAAATTAAATTAATAAAGATCAATAAGGCTTCTGACTGCGGTGCACTTTCGATGCAATACTCCATCCAGCCGTTGGGAGGTGCTATAAGTGAACTATTTTTCAATAATCGGACGTGGTGTGATTTTGATTTTTTTCCTTTTACACTACAAAGAGTAGTGATTTTATTCCGGTAAAAAAAAAATTTAGATTTTAAATTAGATTTTTTTTAAACTTTTTTTTTGTGTGTGTGTTTTCTGCCTTGCACATTCTTCCAAATGCATGCACATTATATATATTTTTTATATAATAATTTGTATTTTTGATTTCTTTTTCGGTGTTCCGCATCTGCCCCACCGAAAAAAAAAAAATCAAAAATACAGCACGTGAGATAATATAACAAGCCTATTTTTTTAAGCCAGACGGGGCCCAAAGAACCGATCTTTGGTCCTGGGACTCATTTCATATTAAACTGGATGAGCTGCATTAAATGTAGAAACTCTTAAGTAAAGCTTTAAGTAAAATCTTTAAACTCATGATGTTTGTTTTTGTTTCAGGTTTCCTGGTGACAGGGAAAGGTTTGCTTTAATAAAACAAAAAAAATGCCTTATTAAAAAAATAAAACCAGACTTCCACAGTACTCAAGCTCTGTAATGCATTTAAAAGCACTGTTCATCACCACTTCATTGATGAACTGGAACTCCAAGTACACACAAGGCCTCCTCAACATCACAACACCTCATTAATGCGCTTTTTTCAAAATGAACACTACACCATACAGCCACACTGCATCTTCACAAATCTACTAAAACCCTCCCAGTAAAAAGTGAAGATTATTATGAACAAGTACAACTAAATCTGGAATCAGATCAAAAATACGCACATTTGACATATGTCTATGAGACATTCTTCAAATTCTTTTGGCCATAAAGTGTGAATCCTGGCTATAGACTCGGTCCAAATGTAAAAACATCCTAAAATGGGTTTCTCGCTGAGCAACAATCCTAACGAGAACAATTCATACTCATAAAAAATATATACAAATCTCAGCTTATAAACCCTGCATAGACAGTTAATTAAAGTGCATTAAGAAGGAGGACAGCATAGGATCATTCAAAACCCCTTGGACAGCCACCAGGAGACTACAAGCTCATTTCAGGATCATGCTGATGATGTAAACTATGCAGAATGTTGCTATCAATAAAAAATAAAATACAAAAATGAATCGATAGAAGATTTTCATCCTAAAATCTGATATAGAATCGTACTATCACACAGTATCACGTTATCCGTTAATGATACCTTTCTCAGTGTATTGTTAAAAGTGTGCCCGGCCAGTTAAGGATGTTTGCGGGATGGATGGCTTTTGAGCGTTCATGCTACCTACTGGGTAAAAAGACCAGTCACTCTTTTTCTCTTTTAAGAGTACTGGTACCAGAGCTGCTACGAGCCACAAGTGCCGAATCGGTCTAAGATTAGATTTGGCACGTGATAAAAAAAAAAAAACAAACGATTCCAGTTAGTTGTAGGAAAATAACCAATGGCAGGGTGGTGTGAGAGGGCAGTCCATTTTCGCTTCTCTCATACCACATGGATTTGACCACAACTGCAATATCTGACACATTAAAAAAAAAAAACAATACATTGGACTTTCTACCCGTTTTTATATAAACAGTCTTCCCTTCACCACCCTTTTCATTTCCTTTCTCACAAATTTAATGAGACAAAAAGTCTTTCCTTGAACTTTAAAAAATGCACTGATACTGAACAGAAAACATTCCCGCATCAACAAAACAAAACAAAACAAATTTTTAAGATAATGCTGAGCATCCATAACGTTATTCGTTAACGTAGATATGTGCGTTAATACGACCCTGAGAGGTGCAAATACGCAACCGCTACAGAAAACCAATCGACACTTTCCAACTAATCAGAATCCGGCAGCTCTGTGGCTCAATATGTAAGTAATACAGTTATTCTATTAGACAAACGCTAGGATCAAAATATACCCCATTATTCTTATGTACATCATGGTCTAATGCAGGACTTATGTGGAAATTGGAGACAAGTTCAAGATTTAAGTACCGTAGTGCTGCTTTTAATGCAGCTGATTCGACAATTTGCTAAACCGTTACAGGGATGAATAAAAGACTAAGATTTGTAGGAGTGTAAAAAAGTGTAACAAAATATCTAATGAGGGTGCTGTTGCAAGAACAGATGAATGGTAGGAGGAGCTGTGACGCACCACCTGACGTGTTTTATTCCACTTATACAACAGCATTTTCTCACTGATTACAATTTTTATTTATCAAGAGCATGTATTGTTTTTTCGCTAAATGCTGTTGAACATCCACAGAGCAGGTTAGATCGGAAACAATCGTTTCTATTTCGGTCAATTGACCTAATTGTTAGGAAAAGAAGAAGACTTCTATTAGTTAATGTTACGTACGGAGACTCCAGTGTCCGTGCTGTGAAAATTTCCGAGGTAAATCTGTAGCGTAATGCTTTCTGGATGGAAGAGTTCACCCTTTCTGGGTTCTCTGTAACATTTTTGTTAGTTAGGTTTCTTTTTTTTAATCCTTATCATTGTCTCTAAAAGAGGTTGATTTGGGATTGTGTGTTTATAGCTGCTATAACATGATCCAGAGGATACATATCTTTTAGCAATAAGGTGTAGGTAGAAAGGGACGAATAGTACGGCGTCGCTCTTTACTAAACGAAAAATTGGAACCCGACAACAAACTACTTTGGTGTAAGAGAAATAAAACACTCTATTGTAAAACAAATATTGACTCCGCTGTGGTATCAGGACCTTCACCTCATCACTCCTTTTCTGATTAGTTTTCTCTCACAGCATGAGATGCAAATGTGGTTGTTTTTTTTTATTTATTCCTTTTGCACTTTTGAGTTAATTCTAATGTTAAAAATCCTCTTTACATGCCCATGCTGAGGTTGGGGGGCAACCAGTGACCAGTGCTAGTGAATAGATGTAGTGAATCTGTACCAGTCTGTTCTGAAGCCTTTTGTGCTTCTAAATGCCTTATTGATTTTTTTTGTTGTTTTCCAGCACACTCACTACAGCTGGATTTTGCTTTTAATTCCAGTTTTTTCCAACAACAAAACAATAATAGATTTGTTTAATAAAACCAAGCGGCTATGCAAAGTTTTAACTACAGGGTTCATTTGAAACGTGTGCATTCACACTTGCACCCATTTCCACGTATAGAGGCAAAGAACGCTAGCTAGCGTCCATGCTAACATTCTTCATCACGTCCGATTTTCATACATCGGACACTTTTTTCATATCGAAAGGAAAGTGGCACGAGAGAAAAGGAAGAAATAAGCAATGCAAATGGCAGCGTTGTTATTTTATTAGTTAACAAATAAATTAATGAATAAAAAGAATACTGACAGCTTGTCAATTGATTTGACGGCTAATCTAGCTAGCGTCTAGCACACTCAAAGCTGCGCGCGCTGCTCGACTTCCGGACATGTCGCCCCCCCCACACCCTACTCTTTCTCCTTCACCTCCCTGTCCATTTGTCTCTGTGTGTTAAAAAAAAAAAAAAAAAGAAATGAGCATCAGATCTGGGTTAGTTTTCATGCCGCTTGATCTACACCTCGGATCCAAACTCGACTCACCCGTAAACTCCCTCAACTCCGACCTGGACACACACACACTCTCTCTTTCTCTCTCCTCAGCTGCTTGTGTTTAATGCCCACCTCCGGCGCGTCCTCTTATTCACACACCGCGCCCTCGTCCGTCTGTCTGTCTGTCCGACAGCAGCGTGGCGTGTGTACACTGTACACCCAGAAAAAACATCAGCACACTCCTCATACACCACAGGAGGTTTTTTTACTTAGGATGTCATAAAAAAATTAAAAAAAAATCAGCTTCTGGCTCCATTCACTTTTGCTCTTGCTGGTGCACCTTTCATACAGTTCCCACCTGTAGATAAATACAATCACCCTGTACATTAACACAGTGTATTATAATAATATTATCACGCAACCTTTTACCCCGTTAATGCATTTTAACGTGCAGTTCTATTACCACGTGACCACACTATTATAAACAGTAGATCAGTTCTCTTGTCATTTTACCTTCTTTCTCGTGCTCGTCTTCACATTTTTCTACACCGCAGTTTCTCAATTAGGACATACATAAAATAGGAAAAAAAAAAATGTTTCGAGCTCGATTGACTTTCCCTTTATTTCCTGGTAAAGCTTATGTACCGTTATTTACGTTCTATATATATATATATATATATATATATTTTGCAATTTGCGTTAATGCACCTTAATGTGCACTATTATAAAAAAATCATAATTTTACGTTCTTTCAATTAAACTTCACCTTAATAATCTCCATCGTGTAGCTCATGCTTTGTTGTAGGTCTAAACCTACTGTTGTAACATTACCCTTTCTCTTAGAGATTAATAACTTGTTTTTGTTAATTCTTGCACTCTTTCCCGTTTGCATTTATGGGTCTTCCTTTCTTTATTCCTTCCTGTCTTCCTAGATTCCTTCCTGTCCGTCTTCAGTCCTTTATGGTGTCTTCATTCATTCCTGTCTTCCTTTACTTCCTTCCTGCCTGCTCTAAAGTTCACTAGTCATCGCTTTTTTTGGTGTTTCAAAGTTCTTCCATAAACATTAACTACACAGTGCCATACATGGGGAAAAACAAGACGTTACCAAGTAACCGCTAAGCGTAATCTGTTCAGTGAGGAACAGAACAAATTTGTCCACAATCCAAAAGTCAAGCCGAAGAGAAGTGTATTTAATTGTTTGAATTCACACCCAACTAAAAATGAGAAGCATCATGGAAGTAAAAACCTCCTGCTACATGCACTCGTATCCAGTACAGCCTTACGGTATCTGTCGACTGGTTCACATTGAATTTTGAAGAAACAGATGAACAAAACCGAGTCATATGACTAGCAAAACATTTTAATAGCAAAAAAAAACAAAACAGGTCTTAATATACATGAACATGAATAACAATAATAATTGCTCTACAGACAAGTTGAGAAAAGCAGACAGGGCGAACTCTTCTTCTCAACAGGATTCGGTGACGAGTGCATTATTTATTTACAGCAGGCGCACAGTTTTCCCTGTGACCGTTAAAAAGTCATCATCCGTGAGAGCTCGGAGAGCCTCGTCAAACATGTCCTTGGTGATGGCCTGGAGCAAAAGAACAACAGGTTAATGATAGAAAAATGATCTTACATTACTGTTAATGCATCTAACTCAAGAAAAGTTAAAGAAATCAAGTGTGAGAAACGCTTACAGCCTCAGACTGGGCACGCAGGTCATCAAACAGCTGCTGGTACTTCATGGCCGGCATTTTGCCTTTAGACTGGATGAGTTTCTTTAAAGCCTGAGCAACTTCCTCTTTACGCTTTCGTGCTGTCGCGCTCATACCTACACATGCATACAAAGCAAAACATGAGAGAAGTGCACCCCCGAACCGCTACGTTTCCACACAACAGTAAACTAGTAACGCTTTTCTCGAATGGAAGCGGTCACGGTGTCTTTGCACACCGAATGCAAACAATGGCATTCATACCTGTAGTCAGGATGGAGATATCCACAAATCCTGTTCTGGGATCAGTGGCTGATTGTTTCAGTGCCTCTCGGTGCAGTCTCTTCGCCTCTTCCACGTCAATGGTCTCCACCTTGTCAGAAAAGCGCACTTTAGCGTGAGACTCCGCCAGTCGGATCAGCGACTCCAGCTGCCGGGGATAAGCGGACACCATCCCTCTGCCGCTGCCGATCTTCCTCATGTCTACGTAGGCCTGCGGGTCAAAGCATACAGGAGAAACGCTCAAAACGTCACTGCTTTAAACGTCGAAAACCTTAAATCATGAAAATCAGTCAAACTGATCCACACAGCAGAAAAACTTCCAATTACATATAAAAATATCATACAGACGAGTACAAACGTTTGTATTTTCACACAAGTGGTTGTTTCTCCATGGTTAGTCCGTTCTTACCTCTAACTGTCCTTTAGTAGTTTGTTTTTTCTTTACGATCATGAATGTAATGTTTTTTTCCACCCATTTTCTCTTTCATTTGCTTTCATCCCTCATTTCCAAAAATATCTTTCTTGGCCCTTTTCTTTTTATGCTTTCTTGATTACTTTTTCACCTTTTTTTTTTTTTTTTTACTCTCTTCCTATTTTAACTAGTGTTCTGTTCTTTCGCAAAAAAAGAAGCCCAACCCCACCCCCCCCCCCCCCCACCACCACCACCACCCCTTCATGACATCTTGATTCTAAAAGCAGATATGTTTCGCGTATCCCCCAACAGACCTCAATAAGCGCCTGGCTGGCTTCTTCACTCAGCCGGGGGTTGATGTATGTGCGGGCGTAAGCAATGTAGTCCTTGAGCACAGCCATGTCCAGGTACTCCTCCTCTATCTGTTCCTCACTCTGATAGTACAGAGAGACCAGATGATGTGCCAGGCGTCTGTCATACACCTCGTCCTGAGGATCCAGCATCAGGAAGATCAGATCAAACCTGTAAGAGATTAAAAGAGAGAACTGAAATGAAATAAAGCCCAGACAGAAAAGTGGTTAGAAGAAAAACAATTTCGAAATGCAGGTTCACCTGGACAGGAGCGTGTGAGGGAGCTGGATGTTCTCAATCGTTGTTTTCTTAGGGTTCCACTGAGACTCCACTGGATTGGCTGCCGCTAAGATCGAAGTCCGTGCGTTGAGCTGACAAATGATCCCAGCCTAATATAAACACAGACACACATTTTTATTGCTGCAGAATTTAAATGGTTTCGTTTAGATCATAATCACGCTACGTCTAAGAGTCTGGTATTTACCACCCAACACACGATTGCCTTGCCTTAGCAATGGAGAGCGTCTGCTGCTCCATGACCTCATGCAGCACCGAACGCGTGCTGTCGCTCATCTTGTCGAACTCGTCGATGCAGCACACGCCGTTGTCGCTGAGAACAAGTGCGCCGGTCTGCAGCACCAGCTGGCGTGTCTCCGGGTCCTTCATCACGTAGGCAGTGAGACCTACGGCGCTCGAGCCTTTACCCGACGTGTACTGACCGCGAGGGACCAAATTGTAGACGTATTGCAGAAGCTGGGATTTACTTGTACCCGGGTCGCCACACAACAGGATGTTGATCTCGGCACGGAAGTTACCGCGTCCAGTCTGACTGAAGTCTTTCCGTGTGCCTCCGAATAACTGCAGCAGGATTCCCTGGAAATTGGATATGAAGGGGAAAATAAGTCTCAAATATATTACTGACATTCTAATCATGCTAACAAAAAACAACTGCCATCATCTACCAGCAAACCATGAACAGTTCACACTGTTGAAAATCAAGCCCACCTTCTTGATGTCCTCGTGCTCATAGATGCTGGGTGCAAGGGCTGAGGAGAGGCGCTCGTAGACATCCGGCTTGTTAGCTAGCTCCTTCAGTGTGGTGGCGCGCTCCTCCGTGAAAAGCTTCTGCTCGTTCTCCTCGTCCAGTCCGTGCAGACGCCGCTCGTCCGTCTTGCGGAAGTGGATGGCGTCGATGTGGGTCTTGTACACTGCCTTGACCTGGCTCTGTCTCGGGTTTAAGCGCATGGGGGCGGCTCTGTAGATACCTTTTTTATTTTTGGGGGAAAAAAAAGTTTTTAAATCAGTTGAATTAAGACTGAAGACGTGTGCAAAAAAAAAAAAAAAAAAAAGTCTTAGAACAAGAACACACCGGTGATGTTCACACGATCTCCAGGCTGTACTTTATCCACCAGGTCGTTGTGGGCATATAACACTGTGGTGTGGGGGGTCTGACCAGCGGGCATGTCCTCCGGAGACTCCTGCAGCTTAATCTGGCCATCAAAGTAAAACAAAATACAACATTTTATACCCAAGTCCAAGCACATGTATGGAAGCACACATCACTCCACTTGTACATTAGGAGTATGAATCTTCACTGGTTTAACGATTCAATCTCACGATGCGGTACATCCTCAATTTTTAATCAATGAATACAAGCAGTCAGATATATAAAAACTCCCTTTTTTTGCTTTATCTGCTCCAAGAGAGTGCAGTTCCTGACTTCTAAAAACTTCTATAAACACGAGTAAATACTAAAAGCACGTGTTTAAGCACTTATATAGTGTAGAGTTACCACCAAGTGTTAAATGCAAGAACATTAAATTACAGCCGCATGAAAAAGGCTAAGCTGATTTATTGTGTGAATATTGAGTCTTCAAAAACAAAACATTTTGCAGCGCTCCAACACACATACATACCCACCCTAGAGTATAAGTGAAATAAAACATCTCAGGAAGTGTGCTTCTAAGACAATAATCAACTTCAGGCTGAAAGCAGGAACTCTGCTTCATCACACATTCATTAATGTTCCATAACAGCTCAAGTATTTTACCCTCTATAGAAAACTAGATGGGATATTAATTGATATAATTAACTCAATCAATAAATAACCAAGTTACAAAATCTCACCATTTGTTTGTCTGAGAACACGGAGCGGTTGTGCACCAGCGCCAAGCTGTGTGTGGTGTTGCAGTTCCGACAAACCGCGGGTTCGGCGATGCGGCCACGGTCCACCTCTATACGCGTGCTGAACGCGCAAACCTGGCAGCGGAAAAACGCTTCCTGCATCTCGGGGATGAGTTGAGAGGTGCGAATCACCATGCCGCTGATGGTGATGAGCTGGTCGATGTCTGAAAGAGACTCGGAACGTCACCAAGACAAATCGAGCGATCGGCACGACACGCAGTAACCCGAGACCCCCGACTCACCCTCGGGGTTGAGGTTGCGCATGTTCCGGGTCTTCAGCGCGTTGTAAGGACGCACTTGGATTTGGTGCTCAAGGACGGAATCGGGGAAGCGATCAAAAAACAGTTCGTTGACCGCCATGTCGAATGTTGGAATCACTTCCTGTGGTCAGAGGAGAAGAATGACCAAGTTAACATTGGAACTTTTCAGCCTGATGCACGTCTTGATGGACTTTTTTCCTGCAGATGTCTAATAAAAAAGAGGAGCTGTTATAGTTTCTCTTTACCTGAGGATAGCAGATGAGCTGACGGTAAAGATCCCCATCGAAAGCTTGGATATGGCCACAGTTCACGTTCAGCACTGGATCTCCAACAACGCTGATCTACACCACACATACACACAGGTAAGTCCTGCATACCATGTTAAATATTTTTCTGTCAAATATCTTTTCAGAGGCCAATTAAAGGGCACCTCGTCCAGTTTCTGCATGTACAGTGGCTCGTTCAGATCCAAACTCGCGTTCTCATCCTCCCGCGATGTGGGATCAATAAATCTCTGCAAGAAACGCTGCAAAGAAACACACACACACACACACACACAAACACCCCTAGTTAACCCAAATGATGCACGTGAACATCAGAATTGAATCATGTAAAAATGCAGAAGTGTCCCACAGAAAAACAATCCCAATTTTATTACTTTACGTTTGACAATTACCTGTGATCGTTCCCAATCAACTCGATTATTAGTGTTTTTAAAAACAATTAAATGACTAATCATCATGTAGCATGACTACATATACTAGTTGCATTAATCTTGAATGTCACTTTCTTTTTCTCTCTCAAATGTCCACGTTTATCTGCTATTTCATGAGCGCTGGGTGTTTTTATGCCTCCTGGTCATTTGGCGCTACCTGAAACTTTTCCTTGCACGTTCCCACATTGACGTCAGTACCCCAGATGACGAGTCTCTGGCCGGCATTTTGCTCGCTGGCTACCGTCGCATCTCCTGAGGGCTGGAAAAAAAGTGTCACAAAAGCGCATTCATAAAAACAGAGTTACGATCACGTTGCTAGAATCGAATAAACCTTAAGAAATGGTTCTTTAGTGTTTAGTAACCAGTGAATGTCTGAAACATACCACTACAACACCAGTCACTTTAGAGACTCACCGGCTCCGAGTTCAGATCCACCTGTGGCGCTTTCCTGACTGAGCCCAGGTCAGCTCTCTGGCGAGCCGGAGTCCCGCGGCTGGGTGTGTCGTAAATCAGCGGAGAACTCATATCCGGTTCACTCTGCGGGACTGTCGTGAAAAAGCGCATGTGTGATCAGACAAAAAGGTTCTGTTGGTTTGACTATATGCTCTACAAACAAACATGAAGGGAAATGGGGAGGTACCAGAGGGACGAGGCACGGGGCTGGAGAAGAGAGAGGTATCCTGCGGGACAGGGCTCTGCATGTCGGTGACCGGGGATGTGGGCATGGGCTGTAACTCTCCCGTGGAAGACTCCTGGGATCCACAAACTTGTGGGGTAGCAGCTATTTAAACACACAAACACCGAAAATCAATACAACCAACAAAGTGTGACAAATGATCTCCATGCTTTCCAGTGAACATGGAGGAGGAGTAAATCCTGTAACTTACGAGTCGACGGGTTGCTGCTCCTGCCGCGCTTACGTGCACTGGATGAGGGTGAAGACATCTTGACCACTCACTGGAAAAGAAATAAAAAGCGATAATGATCAGGAGGCAATTACTTTTGTATTACAATTCAGATTGAATGCTTATGCACTGGACTCGACCTACAACAATGACGGTTTTTCATATTTATGATACAGGAAAGACTTATGAGGACTTTTGTGAAGAGATATTAATCTATTCAACGTTTATGAAATGAGTCTTCATGGTAAGAGCTACAAAAAAAAAATAAAAAAAATTATATATATATATATATATATATATATATATATATATATATATATATATATATATATACATACACACACACACACACAATTCCTAAAAATGTGTCTTATGTCCATGTCCTCAGCACCACCCATATTATATTACATTAATCATATTATATTTTTTACATGCTGTTTCGCACCTCCTGGTTGCTGCTACTGACACTTTTGCACAACATTGTGTTGATGATCTACAAGTACACTCTTGTTTATATATAGTAGGTTTACTGGTCGGCACTATTTTGTGTCCCACACCGTCTTTTGTCCTGCGGTTGCACACGATGCACTTTGTGGCGAGGACACTTTAGTCCTCAGCTCTGTGTTTTCTGTTATGTAGCTTTATGTTGTTTTATGTAGCACCAGGGTTCTGGAGGAACGTCATCTCATTTCATCAGTTTTATATAGTTGAAATGACAAAATCTTCTTGTCTTATTCTTTGCATTACTATTCTTCACCATCCTGTCCTCATACTGTAAACTACCAAGTCATTATACAACATGGATCTATAGGAGGAGGAGGAAACGTGTTTGGACATAAATCTATCAAAACAAAACAGAAATTGGGAAATAATGGAGTTCAGGTTTTCCTTTTCCTTTTACAGCATCACAAAGTGAATAAATCTTTACTAAATGTATTGGGGCTCAATGGCAGCTTGCCTTTTATGCACATTAAACAAAGCTTTTAAGGTGATCAAGAAAGAAACTGATGAGTGGAAACAGGGATTTATTTGTTGTTTTTAGGTTCCTAAAGAAGGCAGCCCTCTTGACTAACAGAAAAGCGGATAAAACGCACGTGACTCGAATATTAGACTATAAAACAAACAGGATCACATGAATCAGCTCAAACATCAGCAATGAACAGAGTCACATTTCACTCCTTTTATTTCCAAATTATATTATATAATATTCAACTTCCTCATTAACAAACACAAATATAACAACGCCTCCAAGTTATATATTTTCCATTATGTTTAATTATTATGAAAAATTCACGCTATACATACACAAGTTACTCAACACATACCACAAAAAAAAGTTATATACATCTATGATCATTTATACTCGTTTCTAAAAATAAAAAAAATAAAATAAAAAATGACTTAAATAACAGTAAAGAATAACGAGCTCACCGTATCGGAGGCTTCTTCCCAAATACACAACTCGTGGCGCGAAATCGCTCGGTGACGTAGTTTTCGCGCGGAAACTGTGGACCAATCAGAAACCTCGGCAGCGCCATTTCGTCAACGGGGGAAACATCCGCCTCTTAAGATTACAATTGTATTCTATTAATATAATATATCATTTACATGCACTTCACTACGTAATGCGTGTCATATAATATATATATATTAAACGCAATGGCGGCCGAGAAACAATCTGTATGGCTTCTATAATGCACGTGTTTATCTTCAAGCAAACCGAAATAAGAATTAACTCCCCTCGACAAGTGGGTTCTTCCGACATGTTCGCGGGAAAAGGCAAAGGACGTAGACCAAGTCACGTGATCTGACAGATCACCATATAAAAGGCCGAGTTTTATAAAATGGAAATGCATCATAAATGAGTTCACTGCTACTTGTTTTATTTTATTTCCTAGTAATTTTTATTTTTTTTACACCGGTCAAGATGTAGTAATAGGCTTTTAATAAGGGAAAATAAAAACTCAAAATTAAATCAGTCACTGCGGTCTCAGTGTAACGTGACAGAAATACGTTCCTATACATCGAAAAAAAAAAAGATTTTTATTTCATCTTGTGCATTTTAGTCGCTCCATTTTGATGCCGCTCTTGAAAGCTTCGTGATCCATCAGGCCACCTACTGGTGTGGAGGTATTGATCAAATATTCAAGATTCAGAGCTGCATCTGTGAATGGTTCATTTTTTATCCAATTTTCAACTGTCCAATTTCACTGAATCTAAATTAATTTTTATCTGGTAAAAAAAAAATTCCTGTGGTTACAAAACAGGCTATTGTTCTTGAAAGCTTTCCTCAGCAAGGCATTTCTGCTCACACAACTCCTCGATCCATTTTATTAGAATTTAACAACCTGATCAGATAATCAAGTTTCTAAAAAAACAAAACACAAAATAATGATAATAAAAAAGCAGAAAGCAGTTTGTGTTCTACAATATTTATTATCCTGAATACAGCCCGTGACAAATTCAACAGAACCAGAATATATATCTTCAAAATAAAAATAATAAAAAAAGAGGAAAAAACAAAGAACCAAATGTTTTTGAGATGCATTAAAGCAACTGGCGTAAACACTCTGTTGTGTATCTTTGTGTTTGATTGAACAAAAAGCTTTTATAGCTTATTAACAAGTAACGACTACGTTAGCTATACGTTATATCAGTGTACTGCTTCCAGATTACTCAAAATTAGGCTCACGAGCAGATAAGTGATTACAGTCGAAAGTTTATCCGGGGCTTACGGAAGTGGTGTTATGGTTAGACTGAAGAGAAGAAGAAGGAAAAAAAAAAGCGGGAAACGATGGTTAATTAAATTTTGTAAAACCGCTTGATGGTGTGCCACGCGAAATCCTCAAGACTTTCATTGAGTCAATGTAATTCGAAATGATCGATCCGCAATTATCTGAGCGAATGTGTACAGTGGACAGCATTGAAGATAGAAAAAAACGGATGCACTTCATGATGTTGAATGTTATAATAATGTACCTGACATTTTCTAGAAGAGTTAAACGAATGGTTTGATAAAAAGAAAATAATAATAATTAAATAATATGCACTGAAATGGCTACTGTCATACACACATACACACGCACAAAAAGAACCAGCCACTTCCTTCAGTTTGTGATACTACTACTAAACTACAGGCACACTTTAGTGTAATCGTCACGAAGGCGTCGATCATTCAGATACATTAAACTGCTGTTTTTTTCTTCCCTCCAAACTAATCATGCGGTCAGTATCATACAGGAATCTTTATAGGCAATTTTTCTTCTCTTTTTTTCAACGCCAAGTTACATTAACATAAAAACATCCATCCTGCCTTTTTGTGGCTATGTGGGGAGGAAAAATATAGCGAAATAATAAAGCTTCAAATAAGCTTACTGGAAGAGCAACATTCGTGCACTTAATAACGTAATAGAATTTCACACTTCGACTCGTGCCGTCTCTTTTCTCAAAGAACTACTTTGTAAACATCCAATCTTGCTCTTGCGATGAAGTCTGTTCCTGTGCAGAGTAAACAAATTCATATTTTGATGACAGGATTAATAGACTAAGTTGGGGTTTTTCTGTTGGTGGTGTTTTTTGGTTTTTTTTTTTAGTTTTTTTTTTTATGTTTTTAAGACAGATAGTCAAAAACAATCATTTATGATTAATTGCTGTACGTCTGTCCTTCAGGTGGTTGAGGAAGCTTCATATTCTCTTTGGACATCATTAGACGCCTTAGCTCTTGAAGAACCACTTTAATGCTATATGAATTTTGCCATTTTGATAGAATTGGTATGCTACGTGCATCCACCTGGAATAAGGACAAAACAAGATATAGATTACAACCTAGTGAAAACTGCACAAAGTGTCAGCAGAATCATTTTTGTTCATGCGCTTAGACAGATCAGCACAGATGATGAACAGAGTAAATTAACTATATATAGAAAAATCAGCATATATATATATATATATATATACACACACACAAACACAAGCTTTCATGATTTCCAAACATTTGGAAAATAATGTTTAACAAAAACTCACTTTTCTATGAAGATTTTATTACAAATTATTTTACATAGCAAGTGTCTATATTGTAATAAACAGGTGGCAACTATTCTTACACTTTTAGATACTGATCTTTTGCCATACGATCTTGTGTAAACACTAATATGGACAAAAGTATGTGTACACCATTCCTAATTATTGTGCTCAAGTGTTTAAGATACTCTAATCATTAACAGGTGTGAGGAACAAAAGCACAGTCATACAATCCCCACTAACATTGCCATTTAAATGAGTCATAAAGGAGAGATAAAAGACTTGACAGTATGAACATGCCAACTTTGCCACAAGGCAGATCTCTGCCAATCAATTTCTAATGCTTGTATTGCGGAATAAAGCACCATGGAGCAAAAGGGTCAATCGGGCAAAATCACAAATCGGTGTTGAAGAAGTGCTTGATGAAGTTGGTTTCTATGGCTGAAGCACAGACTGGTTCAAGACTCTGCAGCAGTGTGAAGAATCACACCTCACTATCTGGCAGACTGAGACTAATCTGGGTTTGGTGGATGGGGGATAATAAACTGAGCTTTCAGAGTTTGAGTTCTGGTCCAACTCGAGGTGAACCCCAGTGAACAGCGTTTGGGATGAATTTAACCAGACTATGAACCTTCTCAATTAATGTTCGCTCTGATTAAATGGGCACAAACTTACAGAAGTTCAAAGCACTCAAGCACTCGAGCACTCAAATCTCGAAGGGAAAAAAACCCTTCTCATTAAAAGAGGGAAGGATGTTCTAGGAGGAAAATAGTGAGGCAGTTCTTAGTCATTTTGGAACAGGATTCTCATAGGTGTGACACCCAGGTGTCTACATACTTTTGGCCATATAGTGGATGTGTAAAAACGACTGTTTCGATCCAAATTACCACTATTTACTATTGTTTACTATTTAAAGTTTTTGTGACTTTTTTTTTTCGATTTTATTTTAGCTGGGCAACATATAATCAAATATATTACTATAATTAATATAGCATACACAACATATATATATACACTTTTTTGTTAAAGAGTGTGTGTGTGTGTATATATTTATTTATTTTGATTCATACTTAGTCATATTATATTTTAATATACTTTTATACTTATTGTATTTATTTTTACGTTACTTTACTTTGAAATTTTTTTTTTTATCTTTATATTAAGTTGAACAGTTGTAAAAAGCATTTCACTATAAGTTACACTCTGTATGAATGTGTATGTGACAAATTTAAAAAAAAAAAAAAAAAAAAAGGAAAAAGAAATAAAAGTGAATTAATTTGAAACGTGTTCATATATTGCAAACTCAAATCGGATTTGTTTCCAATCCTTTAAACTATATAAAAAAAAAAACAGTTTCTAAAACAAATCTTTTCTTCTATTATTTATTTTTAAACTATTTAACGGCACCCAGTCTTATGGAACCAGTAAATCAATATGGATATGAGGTAATATAGAAATGTATTGATGTATACTGGACATTTATTACTACATTACAATTATTTGACGAGAAAAAGAAACGGAGCTTCTGAAACATGAGCTCATATGGGAGAGTTTCAACACCTACACAACTGTCACTCATTCCAGACTCATCAATCAAATGGGTCAAGCGAGAATGAATTTTTATGAGACTCTAATGACTACTTACCGTCCCATTGGAATTATTTATTCCATTCATGCTAATTTTTGTTACAAATCTAACAGTCGGTGGTGCTTCAGGATACTTAGGGCCACATTCCACTTTCAGGCTGTATATTCTGTTTTCATAATTAGTCTGAAAAACAACAAAACAAATGTTAAAGCAAAATGTAAAAAAAAAAATGCTTTAATTTGCTTCAACCTGCCAGGTTCTTGACTTGATCTAGAAAATGTAGGATCTCATCTCCATTCAGCATTTGCTGAGACTTGGTCCTCAAATAGATACACAATACAAAATCTATTTTAACGATGTTAAAACATTTGTTTTAGCTTATGTATCCAGTCTCTATTTGATGCTTTCTTTTACATTTATATCCTTCGTTGATGCTCTGTACGGCAAATGGGGCAACAATCGTTTTTTTTAAAATGTACTTTGTAACTCGACTGGAAGACTGCATCAAACCTGAATAAGATCATTTCCGAAGACCATTTATCGAAGCATATCAAACACAACTATTTAAACATAGTGATAATGCTGTTAATGAAGAAATTTCCATGAATGGACTTTGTTCGAGCTAGAACGTGCGTTAAAAGGATTTTTTTTTTTTTCCCCCCCAAAGATGGCAGTTTCAAAAGCACGCTGTCAGATTTAAACATGTGAAGAGTTTAAACACGTACTCGTGCAGGTCCAATAATCATTCCCGTCCACCGTGTTAAGGTCATGTCCTCGTCATCCTCCAGGCCCCAGCTCACCGTGCCATCGCCGACCCCCTTTTGGCCTTCCTCCAGCTCCTCCAACAAACGAAAATTGCGTGGAACTTTAACTCCTGAGTTAAAACAGTAAAAGTTATTGTAACAGTAGCTTACAAATAACAAATGACAGAGTGATGCGATCAAGCGCCATCGTCATTAGCGCTCTGTAAATGGATTACTTTCCTTATCCCCCTTGTACCAATAAACAGGCTGTTACTATAGAAACGACAACATTTTAGAACCGCTAGTTATTAAAGCGAGTGCTTTCATAACTAATAAACCTGTAAATTGTCGCACAAAATTCCAATCAGAATGAAGAATTTTATTTTACTTGAATTTGGCGATCCTGTGAGGAATCTGGGATTTAATGTTGTAACATATAGACAAGTTTACACAGTGTAACTTATTCCAGTTTAACGGTCACATTTATTTTTTTTATCCGGAATGTATTTAAAGGTTTCCAACAACCTTTTTCGATTAAGTGTCTAATGGAAACCATCACACCAGTTTCAGAAATTGCTGTTCGGGCAGCTATGACAAAACACGTCACTAATACGTTATAAAACCTTTTTCCTATTTTTTTATTAATTTTGATTATGCAAAATGTTTTAAGCACGTCGAGCGCTTCATGCAAAGGTACGTGCTGGAGAGGAGGGGAATGAAAGTCAGTAGGAGTAAGACAGAGTACATGTATGTGAATGAGAGGGAGGGCAGTGGAGGGGTGCGGTTGCAGGGAGAAGAGGTGGAAAAGGTGGAGGAGTTCAGGTACCTGGGGTCATCAGTGCAAAGTAATAGAAAGTGTGTTAGAGAAGTGAAGAAAAGAGTGCAGGCAGGGTGGAGTGGGTGAAGAAGAGTGACAGGAGTGATTTGTGATAGAAGAGTATTTGGAAGAGTGAAAGGGAAAGTTTATAGGACTGTGGTGAGACCTGCGATGTTGTATGGATTAGAGACAGTGGCATTGAGTAAAAGACAGGAGGTGGAGCTGGAGGTAGCAGAGCTGAAGATGTTGAGGTTTTCTTTGGAAGTGACGACGATGGACAGGATTAGAAATGAGTTTATTAGAGGGACAGCGCATTTAGGACGTTTTGGAGACAAGGTGAGGGAGGCGAGATTGAGATGGTTTGGACATGTACAGAGGAGGGACATGGGGTATATTGGTAGGAGAATGCTGAGGATGGAGCCACCAAGAAGGAGGAAAAGAGGAAGACCAAGGAGGAGGTTTATGGATGTGGTGAAGGAAGACATGCGGGTAGTTGGGTTGAAAGAGGCAGATGTAGAGGACAGGGGGGTGTTTGGTTTACAATTGGTTCTTTACTACACGCTTTGAGCTGTATTCTAATTTTCGCTAATAAAAATACACGATCTTTACAGTAATACAGTGCAGAGGGTCTTCTGACTTTTAATATAAAAATATGCAAATGAGCCGCCTGTGAGCAAGTGTTTAAAATGTGTGACGCAATAAAAACAACTTCATACGATCGAGTATGACGTGGAAAAACGTGTACAAAGAAAACGCGTGAAATACAGTACATAAATCTGAGAAGGCAAAACATCAAGGAATCGGTGTTATTGTTTATTTTTATTTGAAAACAGAGGGAAGACGGTTACTCGAGTTATTCGAGTCTGTAGACAGTATGGCTAAAGCACAGCTCAGGCTCGCTGGCATACTGGACCAGCAACATGAAGGATATCTGAAACATGTAACATCTAGTAGACTTGTCTTCTTTAAATATAAATATATAAAAAGATAAATGGTCAACAAACAAGTCAACACAAGAAGTCAGCTGGCTGGGCTAATTAAGACTAGCTAGCATGCTAGCTCTAGCCATTTGTCACCCGCCCTGTATTTTGCTAAGATGTTCGGTAGCACCGTCAAGAGTGTTTCCGCTCCCAGGGATCGACTGCTGCACACCTCAGGCCGGACACGCCGACAGGATTGAATTTATTCTGTATTTTGAATTCGAGATAAATATATACGCTCTTTATTTCACCGACCAAAGCGACGGAGCTAAAATTAGCGCACGCGCCCGACCAACACACACACACACACACACACACACGACATAAACACAACAGCAAACCAGCCACTGCGCGCGCCGCGGTTCTACATGGCGCATCGCTCATTTTCGTTACACTGCAACACATTTCCATAGCAACGCACGGGCCTTCCTCTGTTATTCTGTTTCTGCCGGAGTTGTTTCCGAAACGGAGATCGAAACACACTGGTTCCGCGGTCTGCACACATCGGAGAGACAAACCTGAGGAGGCCGCCATCTTCTTCAGCCAAATCCAGAAGCGCACCGCGGCGTGACGTCAGGTCACGTGGCTGCTCGCGTCACCGCCACTGCATTAAACACGGCGGACGCAAACACAAAATATAATAATATTAATAATAATAAATAAATACAATTCTGGTCTCTTAGGAAGTCAACAATAGCAATACAATGGTAAATGAGTTGTGACAGATTGGCATATTTATAATCTAAAAACTGCCCAAACTTCCCGTGTTTTATTAAATGACATTTTATATACATTAAATTTCTCGAGAATTCTTAATTTGTGTTCAGTATTGTTTGGAATCAAAGTGACAAAATTAATAATAATTTAAAAAACAACAACAATATAATCATAATCATAATCATCATCATTTCACACTATGGGACCTTATTATTGTTTTTAGCTAGAAATGTTTATTCATAAACACTTGATTCTATTTTTCTTATTATATTATATTATATTATATTATATTATATTATATTATATTATATTATATTATATTATATTATATTATATTTGTACTTGTTTTATATAAACAGCGCTGATAAATCAAATGTAATGTCGCTGAAGTTACCACTAGGTGTCAGTGTGTGTGCGGTTTTGTTTTATTGTTTGTTTGTTTGTTTTACACGCCACTAGGATCCCAGTCCATCCCACAGCACTGTTCACACACTCATTCAGACATTTACCATGGCCAATCCAGCACGGCTAATGGTTTCTCCTAATGGTTTCTCCGAGGTCAGAAGGAAGAAACTGGAGAGCCCACATGAATCCTGTGCTGACATGGAAAACATGCTAAACTCCACATCCTCACAGCCTGGACTCTTGGAAGCAGACAATGAACTTCGTAGCAGTTCTTTACCTAAACAATAGAACCTTCCTGCTAAAGTTCTATTAAAAGTTCTTTATCTTAGATCAGATTTTTGTGTTCCAGTCAGAAAAGGTTTCAGGTAGAACTTTAGAACCCATGCTCTATTTTATGAGTGCAGGAAAAAAAAGTTTATTAAATCCACATGAATATATTTGAGCTTTTTCAGTTTCCTAGAGACGCGGTTTGCGAGCTCTGACTAGTGCGCACTCTGACCATCCAATCAAAGCACATGAAAATACAGACGTGATCGGACACCTTCTATGAGGCCTTGGAATGGCTAAATCACAATCTGATTGGTTAAAGCGACGACTCCAGCATGGAGTTTATGGTTAAAAAAATCTCACAGGTACTGATCCTTTCAGGCCTTATGTCAGAAAACTTTTAAACTCTAACATAAACAGACCCTCAGGTGAACTATGAAGTGAAGAGAAGAGACTATTATGAATAATTTAATACATATTCATGGACAAAAATATATTAGAATGCTAATCAGTGGTTTCACACTTCACCACTTTGCATCACACCGCTTATACATCACCAACACCTCTACACACCAATGTACACCATACAACTCATCACCACATGTCTACAGACCTCACCACCCATTTAAAAACCTCACTGCACATCTACACTCAGCACACCTCACCACACCAGTACAAGTCTTATGACAACTTTGAACCCAACAAATCGTCACCATACCTAAATACACTTCAGCCAGCCTTAATACACCTTTACAGACTTCAGCACACTTGACCAGAGCTCTTCACACCTTACTACTAGGTCCAGAGGAAACAGATGTATTTCCATTAGGATCATGTGACACTTTATTGTGACACATTACAACAAATTTTATATTTATTTACATTTAAAGCATACCTTAATGCTGTAATCTTTATCTGTACTACCCATTGTGATAGAAATATTTTAATGAACTGTGTGTATCATTTATAAGTTAACCTTGTTAAAGGATTGTGTCTTTGTTTCGAGAACTATGTTTTCTTTTCCTCATAAATGTGTATGTGCAAAATGCCTGGCCACAAGGTCATGGTATCATGGTTGAGAGCAAGATAGATGGTTGAAAAACTTGGTCCAGGTGCAGGTTGAGATGTGACTGGGAGTGAGTGTGTGTATGAATGAGTAGAGTACAGAATAGACTTTACACTTCTTTTTTAATTCCTCTCTGTTTATTCATTTTATTAGTAGAGACTTACATTTCCATGACACGATACTTATACAAACATATAATTTTACCAACTATATTCTTTCTCTAGTTAGGTCCAAAGTCAACATTAGTTTAATAATTTTCTGAATATATGCACTTAATTCAACTCAATTATATGTATTCACTTTTCAATTCATTTTGGTTTATTGCCTTAAATTCATAGGCTGACTGGTGTCTTCCATCAACAGATCAAAGAAATTCATTCATTAGCATTTCACAAAAACAAAAGAAAAAAACTGATTCATTCCAGGCCACACAAGCTTTATAGTGTTATGCTTTCATTAGCAGAACAGTCACATTTTATGAGGGAGTATATCATTTTGCTGGAAGTTTTACTACACAACCAAGTTTGTGTTTCCTTGTTCCTGTAAACTCAGCCCTTGGTAAGTGATCAGTTCTGTTAGCAACATCTAGATTTGGCAATTACATTAGATCACTTACTAGCACATTGTGCTATAACCTAGTCACTTAGTCAGATACACATCACTTCCCTTAATGCAAGAGAACAGAGGGAAGAATCCTGATGACATATATAAAAAAAATCATTATCTGTTAAAGAAAAAAACTAAGATTATGTTTAAAACTTTATATAGGCTTTTGACTGTTGTCAACATCAGAAGCATGACATTATTAAAAGTATAATTTAAAAAAATACCATTTTCATTTAAATCAATTTTGTACAATCTGAGCTATAAATTAAAATACAAGTCAAGGAACATGAGATTCAAGTGACATGGTTGTTCATTATTTTAACATCTTCTCAATGTACAGTATGTCCAATGTCTTGAAGGGCCAGCAGCTAAAAAAGAGCAAAAAAGTTTAATATTGCATCCAAAGAAATCACACAAACAATCAAAACGCATTTTATGATCAGAAAAATAGGTTATATTTAATTTGATTTAATTGATCAAAATTGAAATAAAAAAATCCACATACTGAAAGGTGACCAGTAAGTTTATATATGAATATAAAAAACAGGACCCTACCTATTTGAATATATCTATTGTTCTGCTATAAAGATCTGATTCCTGCAAGCATAAATAACAATTAGGACAGAATCTTTTGTTGTTCACAAAAACACACTTAACTAGGATTTATTTCTCCCCTCTTAACAGCCAGTGGTGATGTGAAACACCTGGATAATATCAGAATCAGAATCAGGTTTATTGGCCAAGTGTGTTGACACACACAAGGAATTTGGTTCCAGCAGTTTGTGACTCTCAAAAGTACAGACATAAATAAAACCTATACATGACAAAACAGACAAGACAAGACAATACAGACAATGTGAGACAGTATAGACAGTGTGGGTAATAAATCGGGATACAGACCAGTAATGTACATAAAGTGTGGGAGTGCATGGTAGTGCAAATGATAGTATTGTGTGTCAGGTATGATAGAGAGTTTACTATAGAACTTTGTACAATATATAGCAGCTATAGTGTGTGCAACATATACAGACAATGTGATGACTGACAATTCTGTGCGGTACTTCGAAATAATGTAGATTTGAACTTAATGATACTCCAAAGATGAAAATGACGAATGATTACATTTACATGTACGCTCATTTAGATTTAGATTTATGAATTAAAGAATAAGAGTCCCTGTGTTGTTTCAGATCTTCAATTGACCTTCAGTTATTTATTGTAACATCTATTTTTTCTGCACTTTGACAAAAATATATATATTTTTAGGATGAAAGAACCCTGTATCTAGCCAAAGAACTTCTGACAAATCAGTTTTGTTTTTTTTGGGTTTTTTTCCAGACTGCTGAAATGTTTAATAGTGGTTACTTAAGAAACCATTTCAATGCTGACAGAAAGGTAATATTAAAAACTAGATGTAATAAAGAGAATTTTTTTTTACTTGTGTCTGCCTGTCTCGTGGCAAAGGTGGTGGACCCTGAAATATGAGAAACGATTATTTGATATGTTACATAACATACATAGATTAAATATTTATTATCAAATTCAATTCATCATACTTTGAAAGTGAAATTATATTTAGTGCTAAAGAAAATAAAAAGCGTTAATAATACATTCAGAACTCACCCTAGGGGGAAGAGAGGGTGGAGTGTTTATATACTTAGCGTGATTTTCTTCTAAGAAAACACAAATAAAAGTAAGTAAAAAAGTAATGACTTAAGTGGGAGAAAAAAAACTAATTTATAACTATCACCACTTCATTAAAGCCATATTTACTGTTAGCTTGAAGATTATGTGCAATTTCTGTTGTTGTAACAGGAGTTCTGGCCCCTGCATTCATATCATCGAATGTTGGATTGGTTTGGATTCCTGTCACTGACAAATATTTTCCATTAATACCAATAAAAGTACTTACCGTATTTTCCGGACTATAAGCCGCTACTTTTTTCCCACGCTTTGAACCCTGCGGTCTAAACAATGAAGCGGCTTATTTATAAAATTTTCCTGGGCTTTTCCCGGTTTCACAAACTTCAAGCCAAAAAACTGAGGCCCCATAATATTAGACCAATGAAATTGCCGAACGGGTTCAGGTTAACCAACGAAACTCTTTATATTAAATCAGATGCGCTCCCACTGAATTAGGCCGCAGCACATCATAAATATGGATGATGTTCCTCTGACGTTTGATCTGCCGCTCACTCGGACTGTCTACATGAAATACGAATCATTCGTCACGCTGAAAACAACCGGGCATGAAAAAACGCACTTCACCTGTGTTCTGAGCTGCACGGCATCGGGAGAAAAGCTTCACCGATGGTGATTTTTAAACGCACGACGATGCCAAAAGATAAACTTGTTGTGAAAGGAAGGAGGAAGAGAGTGAACAATGACTTTCTTGGTAGGATACTGTTTAGATACAAGCCGTGTAACAGCTTGTTGCTTTCGTTAAAGCCTGTGTAAAGTTCATTAGTTTCAGTGTAGACACGGCTTATAGACAGGTGAGGCTTATTTATGTTCAAAATAAAAATCTTTCTAAAATTCAGTGAGTGGGGCTTATATTTGGGTGCGCTTATTAGTCCGGAAATTACGGTTTTTCTTGTCACTTTTTATTTTCATCATAAATAAGCAACATGACATGAGTGGAACGGTTGGTGAGTATAAAAAAAAATTGGAACAGGTATTTAACAACAACAACAACAGCAAAAAATAGGAAAACCACAACATATTGTAAATATTAATAAAATTGGATCATAATTATAATGTGTGGAAGTGGGAACTTTGTGCCCTTCTGATCAGAAGGTTGTGAGTTCAAATCCTAGCAAACACCAAGCTAACAAATGTAAGGCCCCCTGTATAAGGATGCACATCAAAAGCCATAAACGCTATGTTTTGCATACATTTATTTTACATATGGTCTTACTTGGTGCTTGTGCTTCTCTAACAGGGCCAGCGGGTTTTCTGAAATAGGATTATAAATATGTTTAATATATGATTAGCATAAATATATAAAATTAACATCAATACATGTTATACGATTATAATGATTT
>NC_139574.1:31139334-31236834 GCF_946808225.1 Silurus aristotelis
ATTTGAGTTGCTAATCAGTAAATCATACTTCTGCGAATCTGTAACACCTAGAAAAACATTTCGAGAGCTTTTATTGAGCACACCGCAAAAAATACACTCAGCAAATAATACTCCAATTCATCAACATGAAATATCTACTTATAAATATGGCTGCTGAGCATAAAACTGGTGAACATGCATTACTTTTTAATTGTGGCAAGTTTGGAAATGTATATCCTCTAAGGACCTTCTTCTGATATTTATATAATATTAATATAATAATAATATAATAAAATAAATGTTTATATAGACTCTGTCCCTTATCAATTGTACACTTTCACAAACCACTTTGCATTCAATCTGGTTCAGCTGCAACTAAACAGAATTACTTACTGAATGAAATACATACAAAAAAACGTAAAGGAAAGTATTCAGACCAGTGGCAGTTTCTTTAAATACTAATTCAGCCTTTCTTAAAAAAAATAAAGAACAGAAATATCAAATGGAACTTCACAAATACTTGAAATTTAGTAATTTGTAAAAAAAAAAAAGAACATAAAAATGATCAGTAATATAAGTATAACAAGGAGAAAGAAATCCTGCTTACCTTTTAACTTGCTTACAAATGTTCAGCCCGTTGAACAAATCACAAATAATAATAAAAAGAGTCGCATTTCACCCAAGCTGATTACATTAATTCATGTTGGAGGAATATCCAGACTTGTTTTTTGATTTTTGAAATATTGTTTCATCTCTCTTGAAGACTTGGGTCTCAAAGGGAAGAGCACGTACTATTAAGGCAAAAAGTCAGAAACTGAGGCTTTTATTTAGCTAATGTTATTATTTGCGTTATCATTTGTTTGTTTTCCGTGCTCTTTGTGTTCTGAAGGAATGCCATGTCTGTCATTAGGCATCATTATGACCCATTACCTCCTATTTTTTTAAGATCCACTCCCTTCCTTTTCTCTATCACATTTTTTCACTAAAGACTTTGGTTGGACTTCGGGTGAAGGCATTGTTTTGGTCGCAGAAAGTTCGTTTTTTCTTCTAAAGAAATTTCCCCCTTCTGTCCACTCTGTTGGTCTTTCCCTTGTGCCCCTTGTGTTTCCCATCCTGTCTTTATGCAACGGTTGTTGAAGGACCAAAAAAATATATATATAAACTGAAAAGTTACATAAAAGTATGTATGTAAAAATAAATGGTTAATACATGGAGTATACAGAGGTTTAAAATCCTGTCTGGTAGCAACCTATAGAAGAATCATCACTTGACTTCTCTCTCTTCTTTTCTCACAGCACTTGAGTACATGGTTCACTGTAAATGCACTTTTTAGTAGAATCCATATTAAATCATTCTTCACTTATGAATTGATTCGTTCCAAAATGCATTTAACTCTGGAAGACTGGAAGCCATTAAAACAGAAGTCCCGGTGTTTAAATGCTTTAACTTCGAGACACAATTAGCTTCAGCTTACTTCTGAAATTCTCTGCATTAGACGACGAATGCTTATTTAGCATTAGCAATGTCTAAGACAGATGGTGGAGCTGAACAAATATCCCATCACAAGTGTTATTTCTTCTTCTAAGGAAACAGGGTGTTAGCAAACTACAACTTATATGAGCAATAATTTGCTTATACATGCTGAGGAAAGATTTATGTTGCTGCCCATCAGTAGAAACATTAAAAGAATCTTATACATTATAGGAAAATTACAAGCAATCCAGAATCATGATAAAAATAAGATACAGATTTGTCACGAGAGACTGATTAATAATAATAATATAGACTCAATTCACATTTAATACAAAAAAATTTTAATGGTACTTCATATTTCACATGTGGTATGGAAGCCTGCTCATTGTTAACTTGGTTTATAACATAAAAAATTATATTTTCTGTTGTTCTACTCTGAGGTTTTGTAATTGTAGTGTGTATCTTTGGGGTGTGTGTGTGTGTGTGTGTGTGTGTGTGTTAACATGAAAGACCAGTGTTGCACTGATAATTTCAAAACATGATTGAAAATCTAAGATTCTTTTGAGTTAATATTTTTATTAATAACATCATTTTCCAATGATGACAAAGTTTATTTAAATATATAAGACAAGCTTATCATCTGTGTTCCACTACGGTTAGAGATTCCTTGGGCTTAATGCCAGTACCTTAAACAAATCTCTACATGTCAACAAGGTAAAATTTGTATAAGAGTAGCCTCAAGAAGTTTATTGTTGAGGCAACTGCAATGTAATTGGTTCTAGGAAGTAATCCAATAAAAATGGGATCACAAAGGCCACAAATAGTTGAGTCAAAATCCCTGTATAATTAGGGCCAAAGATAGAAGCAGACATAGAGAAAAGGGCAGAATAAAATAGATAATAGCAATAAAAATAATTATAAATAAATATAATTATATAATATGAAAAAGAAAAAAAAAAAAAATTTAATGATGAAGGCATGCATCCAAGTAGTCAATATGATCAGGGAAAATGTACTTTTAAATGACAGTGCTGTAGATTTTATCCTATTAAATGTAAAATAGATAAAAACCCTAAAAGAATATGTGAAAATAAGAATAATTGTATTCATTGTTAAGAATTATATTGAAGTTTGAATTACCCAAAATACATTCAAGCCAATTAACAATTGAGTGGGAAGCATTTAATATCATATGATCGAAAATCTAAATGGGTAGAAAATGGGAAAATGGTTTCTGAATGTCATTGGTGTAAAAATTAAAAAATAAAATAAAATAAAATAAATGGCCTCAAGTAACCTTCTGAGAAGACGTGAGTGTACACGTGACATGAAGCCCAAAAAACTTACCAGCTTAAGTTTAGAGCATCCAGAGAAAGATTCAAATCGGATCAAAGTCAAAAGTAAATGAACAGTGATCCAAACACCCCAGCTGGGCCTGTTTACTCTGTGCTGAAGAACAAAGGAAGCTTTACTGTATCATGTCTACAGATTTGGGCCACAATGCTGAGAGTAAATTAGAATTCTCCTAAAGAGCATATGGGAAGTTGACATTAAGCAACCCTTCGACCTGCATGTTGGCTCTAATTCTATATAAGAACTTGTACGAGAGGAGAAAAAGGAGGGTGAAAAGGCGGCTTTCCGCAAAAGAACAACAGAACAGATGGTAGGGCTTAAAGGCCATCAATTAATTGCCACATTTGATCAGCATTGAACAATGTATGTGGTTTCTTCAGAGTTTCCACAATCAAGTAGTTGTCGCCTTGTTGCATAGTTTCTTTATTTTATTTTACTTTTCTGGTTTAATGATTTTAACAATGATTATTAAAAAATTTAAGCAGAAGCAAATGATTGAATATTGAAAAATGTCTGTACCATATGTACAGTGACTTCACACTTGTAACATTGTGGTTGTGTTTAACATGTGATTTGTTCTTTAGTAAAAATCTTTAAAATTGTAGAAATATAAAAGTTATTTTAAATCTCAAGAGCTTAAGCAAATTAAATCCACCTTTACTAGACTTAGCCCTGCTGTCAGAGGTTACAGCCTAAGTCCTTCTCCACCCACTGTGCATCTCATCCCTTCTCTTCTCTCTGCTCTCTGGTACTAAGTCACATTTTGTAATCCTTATTGTAAGCAGACAATTCCACTCCATTCTTGAAGATAGCCATTTTACTAAGAGCGAAAAAAAATCTCATTAACTTAGACAGTCTTTGGCTCAGGTTTTAAGCTTGAACTGCTGCCTGAGACTTGAAGGTCTTGCTCCTCTATCCAGAACCAGCAATGGGCAACTCCAAGAGCAGTGCAATGTCCAAGGAGATCCTAAAAGACCTGAAACTAACAACGAATTTTTCAGAGAACGAGCTCAGCCAGTGGTACGAGAACTTCCAGAAGCAATGCCCATCTGGACGCATCGCACCGAATGAATTTATGCAGATCTACAATCGTTTCTTTCCTGACAGCGACGCCACTACATATGCCAAACACGTCTTTCGATCATTTGACACAAATGACGATGGGACATTAGACTTCAAGGAATACATAATTGCTCTGCATATGACATCAGGTGGAAAAACAGAGAGGAAGCTGGAGTGGGCTTTCTCACTGTTTGATGTTGACAAGAATGGCTACATCACCAAGGCAGAAGTAACAGAAATTTGCAATGTAAGTTCTTCTGAATAACTGCTAAGGCTTGATTATACAGTGAGGCCATTTCAAGCAATAATTTCAGCCATGCTTAAGGCTGTCAGAAAATACTAACACTGGCATCTAATAGTAATATTCACAGAGTAAAATACTGTCCTAGGTTAGGTAACAGTGCTGTTTCTTAATTAAATTCATTATAAATGCATTATAATGTCTAATATTTACCTTTCACTCTGTTTCTAAATTCACTGTTCATTACAGGAAGAAAAAAGTTCAATAGTAAAATATTTTCTAATCATAATTATATAAAAGCATGAATAATAATAAAAAACATTCAGAAAAACTTGCCTAGTCCAGTGTCAGGTCTAGTGTCATGCTAGTTTAATGACATAATAGCAGGTTTTTTTATATTTAGGTTTACTGTTGATTGATGTTAAAGCATCAATCAACAGTAAAAGCATAGAAAGTAGAAATACAATAGAAATAGGCTCTGTTGGATTTGATTTTTGTCTTTAAGTCGATTTTAAAAATAGTATTTTGACTTGTCCTGCTCTTACACTGATAATTCACTCAATGTATTTAAAGATTTAGTGTATTTGTGAATGTGTGCAGTACTGCTGTCTGTTTTACAAAGAGAAATGTTATGTACAGTAAAGTGACCATTAGAGGATAACAAATATGTTTTACAAATAATGTCTAAATCTATAACTAGTACCGTCCGCAATAAATTTATAATTAGAAGTGGAATAACATTGGGATATTTCTAACTTGTACTACTTATTACTACTAGCATTGTCTAAATTATAGGAACAATATTAATTTAAAACCAAATAATACTAGATCATAAGTTATTCGCTACAGTTTGAACATATTCACTAAAAGACATCTAAATCTCAGACAGCAGTATCTAAGGTTTAATGGCTTTGGGTTACTAGTACAAATTTCAGGGGTATAAACATAGTCAAGTTGCAACTGTTGGCCCATTAAGCAAGGACCTTAATCTTCCCTGCTTCCTTTGTGCTGGTGACAAATGTTTTGTAAAGCTTTATAATAAGGGTTCCTTAACTAACATTTTTTAACACATTAGCTAATTTGAAAAAAATGGATTCAATGATTAATATACAATACAAATGACATTAACCAAACAACAAACACTTGCATGAATTGATTTTATTTTGAATAATAAACCAACTAAGAAAACACATTAATTAAATGTTTATGGTTATAATATGCAGTACAATACAATTGGGATTGTACACTATCTATCTATCTATCTATCTATCTATCTATCTATCTATCTATCTATCTATCTATCTATCTATCTATCTATCTATCTATCTATCTATCTATCTATCTATCTATCTACACAAAGTTTGTGAACACTCAACTATAACACTCTTATGTGCTTGTTAAACACCATTTAGTCTAATTTTGCTGTTATAATAAACTCCAGACTTCAAAGGTTTCACATTAGATTTTGGAGTGTGAATGTGGGGATTAGTGTTCATTCAACCATAAGAGCATTAGTAAGATGTCATGCTGGAAGTCCTGGGGTGCAGTCTGTGTTCCACTTCATCATAAAATTGTACAGTGCCGTTGAGTTTAGGGCTCTGTGAAGGACACTTGAGATCTTTTACTCTAACATAACCACAGAAAGCTTTGTGCACAGAAGCATTGTTATGCTGTAACAAGGTTTGGGCCGCTTGGTTTTAGTTTAGGAAATTTGTAACGCTACAGTATACAGAGGCATCTGAGTGAATTTAACTTGTGGCAGCAGTCTGAGGAAATTCCATATAAAAGGTAAGCAATAGTCAGATGTTAACAAACCATTGGGCAGATAGTATATATTTCAAGAATCTACATAAAATATCCCATAATACTGAAGTGTGTGGAGAGAGTGAAGTGGTATTAAGTTAATACAACTAAATTACATTTTCAGTACTTTCTCCTGATCTTCATAATTCTCTTGTACTTTCTTCATAGTTCTCTAATTTCCACTCCATAGGCTATTTTTAAGATGATTCCCAAGGAAGACCAAGAGAAGCTTCCAGCAGATGAAAACACACCAGAGAAGAGAGCAGAGAAACTGTGGTCTTACTTTAAAAAGAAAGACAATGGTAAGAGTCCCGATCAGGAGAGATTATGTAGAAATTACATATACATTGGATATGAATAATTATTAATAATTGTGCTATTATGAGGTAAAATAAAATAATGTTTTTTTTTCTCTCTGTCTCTCAGAGCGGTTGGCTGAAGGAGAGTTTATTCAGGGAGTGATGGATAATGATAATGCCCTCCATCTAATCCAGTACAACCCCCTCAAATAAAAAAAAAACATAAAGGTGGACCCATTCTGGGGCTTCCAGTTACTTGTAAATAAAATTATTTGCTATTTCCTCAGTTTTTGCAGTTAAGCTGAAAGTCTTTGAGTTGTGTAATACACATTAGTACTATTAAGAGGCAGGTGAAATTGATCATTTATTGTGTTAGCTTCATATCGGTGTGTCGGTCTGTAGATACTGTCTGTTGTATATTGACCACCAGTGCCACCAGGAGGAGGCGAAGTAAATATTTAAATCTCTGTCTCTGTCTCTTTGTTTCTGATGGAATAAAATTCTGAAAAAAGTGTGAAGTAAGTGTTGGCGTGTGTTTGTGTGACTCCTTTAAAAAGCTTACAGAAGCTGACATTTGCTGACAAGCTAAAGGATTGTATCTTGTACAGTGTAGGTATACTGCTCTTTAACTAGACAGCATATCTTCAACTCCAGAGAATTCTAAACAATGTTGACACCTGTCAGGTATTTTGATTTTGTGTGTGTGTGTGTGTGTGTGTGTGTGTGTGTGTGTGTGTGTGTGTGTGTGTGTGTGTGTGTGTGTCAGGTATTTTGATTGTGTGTAACCTGTGAAACCCTGAAGCTACACATGTGAACACAAGGAAACATCTATGCAAGCAGAGAGATTTCTTTTTTAAAAATGAAAGCTCATGCCCTACACATAAAAACCCCCAAAACAATTCAGCCTAGAAACCACATGCAGATTTTATATGTAAAATATGTGTAAATGATTTGCTCACACCCACTGAAAAAAGCCCCCACAAAACAAATCTAGAGTGGTTTTATAAAAGAAATATCAGCAAATGCACTCAAAATGAATGATTTGTGCCCTTATCCCCTGTAAGTGTAATCCACTTATGATCTCATGAAATTTCATTTTAAAGGGATCTCAGAATCCAGTCTAAGACACCAACCCATTTTTCAGGTCATATGCGTATAGAGGCCCTCACTATCAGTATTTCACATCTAGCAAGTTACATCGCTGCCATTAACATGGAGAGTCTGTTCCCTCTCTCTCCATGGCCTTTTCCATTACATCCATCTCCCTCTCACAGTCCTCACACTGCTCTGGATCACATCCCCCAATCAGCACCAGCATAGGGATGTCCAGGTCTGTCTTCTCTCCAACAGTCTCATGCTTCAGCCATATGCTATTGATTCTTCTATCAGCACACTGCTGTAGGCTACTGATAGAATAGATCCCACCTCCTGAAACCACCTCATCATAGGAAGGAACTGCACAGGCTTCCTCCAGACGCAGCCTCTTTCGACGGCGAATCTCAATGATAGTTTTGGTGTAGGAGTTGACGGTCAGAACAGCAGCACCCATACAGCAGCTAAAAGACACCCAGGCCAGGCTGAAGAAAAAATAGAAACAGGAAAAAGAGATTTGAATGAAGAAGATGAACCGGCAAGCAAAAATGACTATAAGTCTCTTGAAGAGTCACAAAAGCACTTTTACTAATTAAGAAGGCTGAAGAGACCCAAAAAGCTGACAGATAATTTTCAGAAGTTTCAAGGCTCATAAAAATGAGTGCACCATATCATAGGAACAGAGTTACCAACAATAATAAACTAAGACACACAACGCTACATAAAGTGAACATCCAGGAACATCAAGAACACAATCCAATGTTTCAGTCATTCTCTTACCATCTGGTAGGGACTTTGGAGCCATTCAAACCCACATAAGTTTAATTAAAGCCCCTTCCAAAGAGTCATTTCACAGCTGAACTCTAAACTCAAGTAAAGGCACAACCAAACAACACTACAAATAATTCCTATGTACAAGCCA
The DNA here is from genome assembly GCF_946808225.1 of Silurus aristotelis. Lineage (NCBI taxonomy): Eukaryota > Metazoa > Chordata > Actinopteri > Siluriformes > Siluridae > Silurus > Silurus aristotelis. The sequence continues at coordinate 31,147,559 of NC_139574.1, forward strand.
AGACTCAGGCATAAGTACAATATTTTTGCATGACTTTGGGTCTTGTATATGTTTTATACAGTAAGTGCAAGTTTGGTTTGTCATACCTTTGCACCATGTTTTGTTTTGCACCTTGTATTACCTGAAAAGTTTGAATATTTGTCAGTGTCATTGGAATATTTTTATAATTGTATTGGTTTGTCCCCAATGCATTTAAGTAAATGCCGAAGTTGTTCATCCACACTAAAACATTTCCGCCCGGGGTTTATGTTCCTTTCGGCTCTTTGAAACATTGCGGCAATGACTAAAAATGTGTCATCGTTTTCAAAAGCCTCCAAAATTGTTTTCAAATGTTTTAACATTTTTGTTGACTGAAAACGCTGTTTCAGTGTGGACAGAAGGCCAAAACGGAGAGAAAAATTTGTTTTCTAACTAAAATGTTTTAGTGAAATTGTAAATTCACTAAAATTCACTGAAATTGTAAATTCTTGAAAACAGATTGTCTAGTCTGAATAAAAATAAAAGTATGGAGTAAATATGTAGTGTATATTAAATAACTAGATGAGAACACTCACGCAAAAGACCAGCCATAGTCCCAATTCTGAGGTCTCCAGTCTTTTGGCCCAATAATCACAGTTAACTGGAAAACTGTGGTGTACATCATGTGGGCCACCATCCCAATTAGGCCTAAAGGAGATAAAAAGGGCACAAAGCACTACAAAAACCAAAAAAACATGAACAAATACACAGTATCTACTTTGCCACACTATATACATTAAAATTAGGAAAAACCTAAATGCTATAGAGCATAGGGTTTGTCTCATACCTGAAAGCACAGTGCATAAGGCTGCAAATGCATTGATTTTAAGTGCATGCATTTCTTTATGAGAACAAAGAACTTCCAACCACATCAGCATAAATCCCATTCCCAAAAGACCGATGTATATGAACTCAGAAATCATAGACAACCAAAAAACACCTTTAACAGAAAACCAGACGGACAGAGATAATAAAGTGAAAAGCATTCATATAAATATACATGTATAAATGTTTAAAGCATGGACCCAAAATTCTCACCATGCGTATCTTCAGGGGTTAGATTTAGAAAACTTCGACATCGCTCTCCTGCGGAATAACAGTCAAATTTTCTAAACATCATTCTAAAATATTCCCTCTCGTTCCATTTACATTTACGGCATATAGCAGACGCCCTTGTCCAGAGCGACGTACAAAATTCTATTACATGTGTTCCCTTAACGGTCTCTTACCATCAGCGTGTTTCTCACAAGATTCCCAGAATCCTGCATGGAAGTAGCGAAACATGTACTTGTCCTCTCCCGTTTCCCAAATGTACTGCACAACGTTAGTTAACTGTGTCTGTTGAGTCTTGTTGTGTGCTTCTCTCTGGATCGTTGACATTGTTCCATTAGAGGGAACTTCTGGACAAACCGAATGATTAAAGTTCAGATATTTGACATTAAAACAAAGCTCAAGCAATTTTTTTTTATTGATATCAATATCAAGAACCAATATATACTAGTATGTATGAAGTCTGTGGAAAAGTCGCATACATTTAACATGAGATTATACACTATGTTTCTTACAGTGTATTTCACATGCAATGATGCATTAGTTATGTTTAAGTATCAAGTTATGTCCTTAAATGTCCTAAAAAGTCAAGTAAATACATGTGAAAACAAAACTATGTGCTCATGTATGAGAGAAAAATAACTTGGCACTGTGAAAATAAAAACAAAAGTTGGAACTAACGCAAGACAGAACTTGAAAAGCTGAAAATGTTGGCACAAGAAAGGAACATGAAAAATAAAACCGCGTGCACTATGTGCAAAACTGTGAATACCATTTCATGTGATCTTTCTGCATCAATGTAAAGTTCGTGACCCTACACTCCTTCAACAGTCTAAAACAGGAAACTAAACAACCTCCATTTGCATTTAAATCCATAGCATACCATACCATATATATATAATAATACAAAAGTCACAGATGTACAGATCATAAATGATGGCCTGTATGTATACTTCGCTCTGATAACAAGCTTGAATGGTTTTGGTCCAACTCTATATTTAATCAGATATTAGAGTCAGATTTGGAAGCTTAAGATGTAAATGTAATTAATATCATCTGAGAGAGTAATTTAGGAGGTCAGATGTATTGCCAAATCCGATCTGGTAGGCTTAACAGATCAGACAAATTGAACACATTTTGTCCTGCACAATCTCATTTCAAATCTCATTTGTATCCATTGTAACCCGCTTACTGTATGATTGTTATGAAGAGTACTAAGAGAACAACATGTACTGCACAAACTGATATCCGAACAAGTGGAAATATGTCAAATATTGTCAAATTTAACTGATAATTTGTAACAGATCTAGGCTCATATTTTGAATATTGAACAAATACAGTATATCATTTCTTTTATAGTTAACATGTTTTAATCAATGGGTATGATCTTCAGTCACATGCACACATAGGCATCAAAGGGGGCTTGAGCACCTGTCCTTCTTCTGGTGGTTTTATTTTATTTTGTTTTATAAATGAATATTTGTGTGTGTGTGTGTGTGTGTGTGTGTGTGTGTGTGTGTGTGTGTGTGTGTGTGTGTGTGTGTGTGTGTGTGTGTGTGTGTGTGTGTGTGTGTGTGTGTGTGTGTGTGTGTGTGTGTGTGTGTATTTCTGTTTGCGCACAGCTTTAAATAAATTGTTAAGTAAGTCAGTTGTGTTAATATATTTAACATTTTGTTGGAAAAAAAATGTGAATAACTATGAGAAGTGCACTTTTTTCCACCTGAGCTCCTGCCCCTCAAAATGTCTGTGCACGTCCCTGATGATCTTTATGTAATTTTTTCCTCACACTTTATGACTAGTACCAATATTTATAGAAGGTACAATAAATAAAACAGGTATTAGCAAATTTCAAGGTTGGACTGATAAATAATGTAAAAAAAAAAAGAAAATAAATAAATCTTTGAAATCCTGAAATACTGTGACACTAAGAATCAGATACACAGAAAACTGATTGGAGTAATAAATAACCTGAGTGGAGGTTTTTGGGTTTACTGGGGAAAAAATGAAACATGAATGCTTATGTTATGTTAATATTTGTTTAGGAATATGATCTAACTTTTCCAGTTAAAAAAAAACAAAAAAACAAAAAAGAAACCCTTGCTTTTTCAACTATCTTTTCTTCCAACAAAGTCGTCTGTGTCCTAATGAACCAGTATGTAGTAATTGATAGAGTCTAAGGATAAGGTTGTCTTTCAAATGTAGACAAAATGAAATGGCAGCTCAGGGGATAAGATTTTGGACGTCTGAATGGCAGGTCACGAGGTAAAATCCCAGAACCTTGAGAGGAACCAGATTTAAAAGGGGAACCTCATCCTCATTTGGGTGACATCAAGAGTGTGATTATAGTCTTTATAACAATACAGAACACTGGAGAGTGAGAACTAACATGAGCACTGGGGTGTAAGATTATAAGTAACGTCCTTTCTACAGTCTTATACAGTCATTTGAGATTATGGAACCAGGAGCTACTCAGCAACTCATAAAATAGCTCAAGATTTTAGTAGGACTAAGCTCATTTGCACATCACTCTTGCCTGGTATTGCTTGTTACCTGGTTGCACAGTGCTCACTGCAGAAGCCTGGCTGCTGTTCTGGCTGCACTTCTCCATTTTAACAGGTGAGAGGCAGAGCGGCTTCACCACTTTCTGCGTTCCCTCACACCAGTAGGAGGTGCTAAAGGCCAGCACTGACAACGCCAAGGCAAGAGAGGTCAAAGACAGGCAGAGAAATGAGCGTGAGCGTCGAGGCATGTGCTCCAACATGCTGGCTAAAAGAGAAGACCAAAAGCAATTCCATTATGATAACTATTAATTATTAATTAATATAAATGTTCGGTGTGAACTGGATAGATCATTGGTAAAAAAAAAAAAAAAGAAATAAGAAAGAAAAGAAATAGGAAATCAAGTTTGGTTCGGTGTTCAAGGTGTGTCCTTCTAAACAAATAATTGAACCCATAGCATATTAAATAAAATGTCCCAGTGCTTAACAGAGTCAACGTTTTCCGTTCATTTGTCACATATGTGTAGAAATAATAAAAAAAATGACTTCAAGCACGCAAATCACACAAGCACAGATTACTAACAAAGTTCCTAAACATAAAAAGGAGTACAGAACCAGCATACTATTTTCCTCTCAAGGGATCACAAGAAGCCACAAAATGGGCAGCTAATAAAATTACAGTACCTCTCAGAATTATTGGCAACCATCGTGAAGAGAGTAGAAATATATATATACACTGAGTCACATCCTGTAGCATCCAACAGAGCTGGAGGAATTGTGACGCGGTCAAACATCACTTGGAAGTTTGTGCTTTTAGACTTTCCGCTTCGATTCAGATTACAGTCTGTCTCAGCAATGGTCAGATGCAGAGAGGGTGTTAGAGGATGTGTTTTTGTGCTTATTTAAGTTATTCTGTGTTGAATTAGAAGAATGTTTTGGTTCATCGTCTTTGACAAATTCATAGATGAGAGACACATAGACAAACACAATGTTATATATAGGGATAATAAATAATAGTAGTATCTATTTGTATATCTCTCTCTTATTTTTGCCCGTAGATGCCAATAATTCTGTAAAACACCAGTTTATTCTACTCTACTGCTCTGCCCCAAAATGTGTGAAATTTTAATGCAGTTTTTCAGATGAAATTATTTTTTAAACAATTATTTGGATGAAAACTATATGAATCTATTTTAAACAAATTGCATTTGTGTGTGTGTGTGTGTGTGTGTGTGTGTGTGTGTGTGTGTGTGTTGACTAGGTGAGAGCCTGACTTACTCTTTCTTAGTTCCTTGATTCAATGTCTTTGCAACCCATATGCAAAAAAAACAAAACAAACAAACAAAATAAATATTTAAAAGCTAAATTGAAATCTTAGACTGACTTGAATTAAAAAATTAAATTAAATTAAGGTTTGTATCATTTTGTCATTTTATAACAAAATTCTCATATAAAAATATTAATAGTCAATTACGAAAAACAATAATAAAGAATCCCTTTGGATATAACATTTTACAAAAACTACAGTAAGAGAAATTATTTGGAGGTTTTTTTTTTTGTTTTTTGCTTGATTACTGTTGAGTGACCCAGCATAATTTATCCAAATAAACTTAAAAAAACAAAACCAAAAAAAAAAAAAATGTTGAGCTCATTAAATAAACAAAACAAAAACTTAAAAAAAAATGCAATCCTGCCCTACCTCCAGAAACAAGTACACAATGAACAATTGTGAATGAACAGTTCCCTTCCCAGTCCACCCTTTGTCTCCGTTTCCTATTTTCTGGGAAGAACAGAGCAGAAATGGCCCTCAGCCATGTCTTTATCCTCTCACGCTTGTCAAGCTTTTTCTCATTTTCTCTACATGCCTTTATGAATCTCCTCCTTTTTGTAATCCCGCCATCTGTTAGTCCATCTTTTCTTCTATTACTCAGACATTCATTCCTTCCATTTTTACATTAGCAACTCTGCCAAAGCGACTGCACCGTTACAACACAAATCACATCCTGGATCTCTAATCCAAACATTGACAACAAGAATGAACACTACAGACATTAGATGACATGTGTATGGTAATCCTCTGCCTCAGCAACATGCAACAATATGCTGAGAGAGATCTCTAGCAAAAGAAAAGAAACCTGAAATACGTTCATAATAATTTATTTACATTTATTACATAAAGACAAAAAGAAAAGTATTTGGTCATTAAAAAAACTAACAAGTACAGTGTGTGTGTGTGTGTGTGTGTGTGTGTGTGTGTGTGTGTGTGTGTGTGTGTGTGTGTGTGTCATCCCCAGGCTTGTGACTTGCAGTAGTGAAGAACCAGTTTCCCATCACTGCCAAAACACTGAAAGCATAAAAAGGGACTTTTAAATATTTCATTAGGAATACCTGTACAACAGCCTATTCATGAAATTATCTAAACCAACAATCCAAAATATCATGCAGCTAATGTTCATATAAAACATCAGAATGAAGAAATAGTATGATCTCTGTAACTGGTAGCAGATGGACTGGTTTGAATTGGTCAAAAACTGACGATCTCCTCTGAATATTACACAAAAACATCATAGTTTACACAGAATGGCGTGGAGAGAAAAAAAAAAAAAAAAAAAAAAAAAAAAAAACATTGTGCGAGCGACAGATCTGTGGAAGGAAATGCCTTGTTGATAAGAGTGAAAATTTCCCAGACAGGTTCTTGCTGTCAGAAGGATATAGTAACTCATAATTACTCTTTACAACCCTGGTGAGCAGAAAAGCATCACAGAACCCACAAAACATCAAACCTTAAGGTTCCACTCGTGTCTGCCAAGAACCAGGAATCAGGGAATCATGGACACAGACTCACTAGACATTTATAGATTAGACAAAAGGTCACCTCCAGTCTTCAGCTGTCTAGTCTGGGTTAGTTTGTTCCCATAATATCCTCACAAATTCTTATTCAAATACTAAAAACAGCCCATCTGGAACCAACAATCAAACAATAAGGAAAGTTACACTTTTCACTGTTGTGTTTTGTTTATTTTGCTGGCTTGGGGGTTTGAATTTAGCGGTAATGTATTATGTGTTAGCGGCCGGAGCAGCCCCTTTAAGAAGGTAGCGGATGGAGGTAAGACATGTGACAGAGGCATCTTCACATGCATCAGGAGTGAGTCATAGACAGATGTGGTGAAGAGAATCCGGTCATTTTCCAAAATAAAACATTGTTCAGAATCAGATAATAAATAAAACGGAAATAATGTAAGTTATGTATTCTTTCTGTGCAGCCCAGTAACAAGTGACCCACAGACAGGTGCCGTTCCGCAGCCCCGGGGTTGGGGACCAGTGTTCGATATTACTATGATGCTCTACAGTATATTGTATTACAGTATAGAATGACTACATTTCTTATTTATATATTTATATAATTCACATCAAATTAAACTTTGTCATATATTCTTGTATTCAATACAGGCTTAGTTTATAAGTGGATTTTTTGCTGAAAGTTATAAGCCAATTACAATAATGTATAAAAAAAAAACTGTATATAATAAAAAGTTTATATAATGTTTCCATGCTTTGTAAAGCTCCTGTGAGAAAATATTCATGTTTAAAACAAATGAATAAAACAAATGACCTTTTCCAAGAGCATTGTCTGTAGGAACTCATATTCATGGTATTATACAGTCAACGTTTCAAAACACAGAAAAATGGAAATAGGAAAAAATTCATCGGATTTCATCGTAATGATTCAATCACTGGTGCTACAAAGTTGTTTGTGTGTTTTTTTTTAATTCTTTAAAGAACTGTAAGGACAACATGCTGAACCTAATCACACTAATTACACAATTACAGCCAATATAAATTCGTTTGATCAAATATTTATTCATTATGAAATCATGTCTCACATATTATAATTATATGTATAATTACAAGAGTAAAAAAATCTAAATTAAGGCACAGCATATTGTTATGGTTTCCTGCACCTCCACAGGCCTTGCATGTCTACATAAATTGGGAAGTGTAACTGAAGTGGTTATGACACGGGACCGAGTTCAAATCCCAGCACAACCAAGCTGCCACTGCTGGGCCCTTAAACAAGATCCTCCACTCGTAACTGCTCAGGTGTATAAATGAGATATTATGTGTGTGTATATAAATGTATAAATATAAATGTAAACTGTAGTTCCAGTCTCTCTCTTTCTAATAATTTAGTTCTGTGATACAAGTTCCACAAGATAACTGTTTACTCACATTTTAACCCAATAATCTTTTAACTAAAAATCCTTATTAGTTTATCTATCAACTAATGAAGGATATGTTTTCGCATTCTAAAAACTTGTGTGATCAATTTCACTCCTATAATGATGTGGTTAAGACAGCAGTAACAATATTCTGTATCACCATTCGTTTAATGATCTTAAATCTCCTAATACAGACAACAATATCAGGAGTGTCTTTAAGAAATAGGAAATGGTGTGGCCTCTTACAAATCACACTGTGTCATGAGTTTATACTATTGCGTACGCCTGTCAGATGACAGAAATGTAAAACAATAAATCAAATCAAATTGTGCAACCCAAACCTTGCTCAATGAGTCACGGTACAAGTTTCAGGTTATTACTCAGAAACAAAACTCATTCTAAAAGAATGTCTTTGTTTCAACTATTAATTAGTTCCTAATCTAATAATCCAGAGCATATATGCATAAAAACAAGAATTAGCCATGGCCAGATTGTCCATAAGACTTACGTCAAACAGGACACCCACTTCCTGATCTGGTGATGGAGCGAAGGACTGATTGATATAAATAAACTGCACAAAAAAAAAACAAAAAAAAAGGAAAAATGTGTAAGACAACACTGCAAAAAAAATTTACACAATTTCATGATATGGCATAATGTAAACTAAATCACTTTCATTTGTATTGTCAATATCTGCCATACATACTGCTTCATATATACATACATATATTCTAATATATTTCTATATTTTACACGTTATATTATCTACTTCATTTTATTTTTTTCTATTAATTTTTTTTTTTTATATCCATAACTCTATTCCTTTTGTACTTGAATGCTGGACAGTGGTATGAAGCATTTCACTGCATGTCATACTACGTATATATTTGTATGTGATGTATAAAATTAGAAATTTGATGACTAATCACTTCCTGACACCATTTCACTGTATGAACTATGTGTGTGATGAAATAAAGGGTACCAGTTGTTCGTTGGGCTCAAGTTTAAGAAAGCGTGAGATGAACTGAGCCAGAGACTGAATGGTCCTCTCTCTCTCTACTGCCCATTTCTTAGTCTTCATTATAGGAGTGTCTCCTACTGCCTTCAAGAGCACATCAACTGGGAAAACCAAAGAGAAAAACAGGCACAAATAGAAAAAAATATTATTAGAACACAATATTGAAAATATCTTGATTGCAATGATAAATGTGTTCTTGATCATGATTTTCTAAACTGAACACATTTAACTAAGTGTGTGTGGGGGTTTTCTCCAAGTTTTCCAATTTCCTACACTTTACAAGAAAGAATGTTTACGCCAAAATGTCATGTATGCATGCATGTGTGCATATTGTCTGGAAATGGCCTGGAATCCCATCCATGTTGTAATTCCTGCACTGGATTCACCACATTCCCTGACCAGGATAAATCATACATTAAAGGTGAGGGAATGAATGACTAAGCTGTTATTGTTTGAAGCTTTTTGTAGATGACTAAGATATAGTGTGTTTTTCACATAATGCATTATTTATGTGCAGAGATTCTTCTATTGTATGTTCATGATCAATGTTAGCTCTTGATGCATTTCAGAAAAAGTCTTTATATTTTAATTGCAGGTGGTAATACAGGTGGTAATTCCATGGAAATTCCATTGTGATTTAGTTTGCAGTAGAAAAGCCAACTACCACTGTACTGACTTACATATAAAATCTTTAATAAATAACTTCCGTTCTACAACCAAAACCCCAAAACTTTAACCTAAATGTGTTTGTAGGACAGTAAACCAGCCAGAATATTAAAGTTCACCAGGCTGCTCCAAAATAGCAATGCTATTTATAGTCATATTAAACATTTTTAATATGTTTAATATGACTAAATGTGACCTAAATGTGGATGGTTTCCCTTCTGCGTCTGGGCCTGTTAAGGTTTCTTCTGTTTTTCCTTGCCACTCTTGCCCCTGTCTTGTTCATTAGGAATAAACTTATTGGCACTAACACCTTAATTCAGATTTTATAAACTATTTATTTCTGCAAAGATAAATCTTTCTGCTTTGGAACAATGTACATTTTTTATATATATTTAAATGAATCCAGCCAGAATATCAAAGTTCACAAGTCAGCTCCAAAATAGTAGTTATTTAAAGTTGAATTAAAAATGTAACATTTTATTAGATATTAAAATTGTAATAAAGTACCAAAAATAATGATCACGTAACGCGCGCAACTAAAGATCTTCGAGGATGTGTTTGGACTGAAATTATTATAAAACAGGTTTCATACCATCTTAGAGTTTTTCCTTGTCACTGTTGCTACTGACTTGCTCATTAGGGACAAACTTATAGCTGCTTCAAGACAATGTCTACTTTTGAAAGTGCGAGATACAAAAAACATTTGAATTAAATTAATTGATTTAAATTTTATTTAATTTAATTAAAGCAGCCGGAATACACCCTGTATGTTCACCAGTCTGCTCCAAAACAGTAATGCTATTTATAGTCATATTCAAAATTAAATGAATATTCAAATTTAAATTATATAATAAAATAATTTTAATTTAACACTTAAGCCACTCAAGAACTATGGATTAGCATGGAAGCATGGATTTGGGCTGTAATTACTATAAAGAGTGTGCTACAATGGTTAAGGACTTCAATCACCATGAACAATTTTGCGTCCATCAGTGAACAGTCAGACAGTAACAGTAGCTGGAAGACCACATCCAAGAGCGTTATCATCGTGAAGCTTGTAGGAACTCTTGGCCTTATACAGCCACAAGTCAAAGATTCGAATCCATCTCCATACCCCCCTGTCCTCCACATCTGCCTCTTTCACCCAAACCATTTACCTGCATGTCTTCCCTCACCACATCCATAAACCTCCTCCTCGGTCTTCCTCTTTTCCTCCTTCCTGGTGGCTCCATCCTCAGCATTCTCCTACTGATATACCCCATGTCCCTCCTCTGCACATGTCCAAACCATCTCAATCTCGACTCCCTTACCTTGTCTCCAAAACGTCCTACATGCGCTGTCCCTCTAATAAACTCATTTCTAATCCTGTCCATCCTCATCACTCCCAACGAAAACCTCAACAACTTATTTGAAACATGGAAATAATATTGAATATTCACCATTCGCCATCAAAATAGTACTGGTGTTTAAAGTATTAAAACTTCAGTTACAAATGAAAAATAATAATTATTCTTATTCCTGAAGCTATGAAATGTGAGGACCAGACTCTGACCTGTCAGTGTACTATTTGTTTTTGGTTCGTTTTAATTGCTGATATGCATTACATGATTGTATGATCTGTTATTACTTTTAATAATAATAATAATAATAAATACACTATAGACTTATCTTTATTACTTTTGGCTCACTACTGACATTTATCAGTTAAAACTCTTACAACACAATATCTTGTTAACATTTATTTATACATTTATTTATTATGACATACTTTCTTTAGTCAATAAAAATGTATAATAAGCAGTTAATTTAAGTGAAACATCTAGCAGGCAACATGTGATCGAAAACATTTTTCTTTTTCTTAAGGCTAATACAGAGATCACTGAGAGAGAGCTAGCACACTGATGTGTTCAAGACCAGCAGCTCCCTGATTGGTCGAAACGCATAAAATCTCGCCATTTCATTCGCCCTACGGCCTGTCAATCAAACATCCCGGAAGTAGCTCGCGCAACGATAACACACATCAGGCGAACAGGATAACTAGTTGGCTTTGCCTGTACGCAGACCTTAGTGCAGATTAAAAACGTACTCTTTTTCCTTTCTCCCGTCTTTGCAGTCTCTCCGGAATCTGATGCGACATTTTGGGGAGAAGATTCTTCTTTCTGCGGTTCTGTGGGAGATTCTGCGTTGTCAGACATCGTCTAGCTTGAAAACATTATAACCAGAGTGGGGCGAAAATGAGAGGTTTCAAAATAAAAGTCCCAGAAAGAATTCTAACTAACTCTTCTTCTTAAAGCAATATCTAGATACAGATCCTGAGAGTGCATGTGAACCTCGAGATTTTAGCTGCAAAAGTACAACGGTTATTCATTATTATCAAAAACAATGCACCACTGTTTGACAGCATTCCTGGAATATTGCTTGTGGCCATCTCCTAATTTGTTCATTCATTAATCTTTAGTAGCTACTTTGACCCTCGTCAAGGTCACTATAAGGGTCACTGTGATCTATAACAAACGCTTGAAGATCGTGTTCTGCAAAAACTGCGCTATGAGTGGTAACACATAACTGTGTGGTCATACTTGTGAAATAAGTTGCCATAAAGAAATCATTGCCAATACTTATCTGATCTGATATTGGGACCACCAGCTGTGAGGCAAAAATACACCCCAGATGAGATCCTATTTTATTACACACACAGTCCCACACTCATTTGCACCTAATGAGTTATTCGGAGCAGTCAGTTCACCAAGAAGCATTGTAACAACTCATTACTTAAAAAAATATATATCCCGATTGAGGAGCTGTTGCTGTATTCTAGGTAGTTTCTAGTATTTTTCCCTCTATTTATTTTTCTATGCTCTCAATTATTGTTGGATATAAATATAGTAAAATACATTTAACCAGCAGCATTAAAAATGTAAACTATATGGTTTCATTTTCAGATGGTTGACCTTCTTCCAAAATCACAGATGACTAGTACAGTCGGAAAAAATGAGCACAGACCCAACATTAGGGCGCTAATGATGATGTAAATAAAGACATATTGCATCTTGTCTGGCATACAGATGCTTCTTTTGCATGTTGTGAAATGATGGTAGCGTAAAAAAACTTTTTTCTTGTTAAAAATCCCATTTAGTCCTGTCACTGTTATATAAACCCCCATTCTTCTGGGAAGGTTGTTGAGTAGATTTTTGTGACGTGTGTCTGTGAGAATTATTATTCATTCATGACATATCTGAAGTGCAGTCAGTGTTTCACCTCATCCCCAAGGTGTTCAGAGGGGTTGAGATCCGGACTTCATTCAGGGCACTTTAATTCTTTCACTCTAACCATATAGTGTTGTATGTTAGTGGCCAAATTTGTCGGCACATTTTCAACACTAGCATGCTATGAATTTGTCTATGGATGCCTTACATTAAAAAAAAAAAAGCAAACGCTAGACCCACAACAGAAAGTGTAATAAGCCTGTGAAATCTTGAGAGCAGGAAAGATAGAATGAAAGCAATTCCAAATTGTCCGGGGAGCAAATGGGAGTTGTACAATATGTTTTAAACCTCCAGCAATGCTGCTGTGCCTGATAGACCAGCACAAGGACCACACCATGTCTATTTCTCTCTCAGCAACAGGTGGTTTACATATAATCTAGGTTTGTCTAACAAACCGGCATCTTAATATACAACAGTGTAAACAGCTCTGCCACAGTAGACAATTAGTTTTTAAAAAGAAAAAGACAACCATCCAGTTGTTCTCAGAAATTTCAGTTTCAGAGGTCCAAATATCACAGGAAAAGGGTAAAGTGTTCAGTAAAATGTAAACTTTTTGTATGACACAGATTTAAACACCTGGCAACATCAATCGCATCAACTGAACTTTAAAAGAACATGCGAAAGCCCTGAAAAATGATCTCCTCACTATACAGTATAGTATTATAAGGACACGACAGGGAAGAGCTAAAATAACATTAAAAGAAAAATAGTGCTTGTCCTTTGCCTTACTTGTCTTGGAAGCGTTAAAGCGAGGAAGATCTGCTCAGCAAAGTCCACAGGCTGTTAAAGAATTTCAGGCATTTAACAACATTTTAAGTGTTATTTTTAGAGCCGTGCTGCCGAACAGCGTCCTCATAGATCCTCATATATATTTATATCTTCTTCATTTGCCTCTTTAATAACATGGTTTCAATACTATCAGAAATTAAAAAAACGGCTATACAGCGTTTCTAAATATTTAGGGAAAATGACATTTAAAATAATTGCATTAGTTCGAACTAGTAGAGAAATAAAGAATCCTGGATTTATGGAGATCAATAAATGTGTGGGAGTTGTTTTTATACTCATTGATGTACATTGTAGGGATTCTTTCTTGTGTTTGCATAACCTTTGAGTACTCCTGTCTCTTACATTTGCCTGTTTTTTGGGTTTTCCGAGGTTAATCTATAGTATTATTAAAAGTCAGAAAAAAGAGAGAGAGAGAGAGAGAGAGAGAGAGAGAGAGAGAGAGAGAGAGAGAGAGAGAGAGAGAGAGAGAGAGAGAGAGAGAGAGAGAGAGCACATAGGGAGTAAACTCATCAGAGTAAAGTATGGAATTCTTCCCCTCAGTTTTTATCCCCCCTTTCCTGTACAACTCTTGAGCCGTGGGATGTCCAGGATATCTGCTTTTGCTCAGGCTTTGTGCATATGCAGTCAAAAGCACAGATCTTTCTTTATTACAATAATGTCCTGCAGCTTTTCACAAGAAAATAAACTTTTATATTTCTTCAGTGGCAAAAAACCCACCACAACTGTAATACATGCAGTTACCCATAATTGTATATGGACTGTTCTCTCATTGTATTGTGTATTTTTGAAAAACTGACTTCTCTGAAAGCGTACATATGTGTGTGCTGAATGTTCTGATGGATGCCAGTGTATATACATGTTGATTAAATGTATTACTGCATTTTACTATTGATTTATAATTTATATTTTAATCAGCCTTTATGTCAAATTGTTGATTGATCTCATCAGTCTCCAAGAAACTGATCTGTGTGTACACACATTATGTGTGAGGACCAGTTTCAAAACATCACTGATGAGATGTTAGACAAGTTATTTATAATTATTATATAAATGCAGACAGATAGCAATAAATACACTCACAAGCCACCTTTTTTCTCCAGAACTATGTACACTATGTTGAAGATGATGTTGCAAAGCTGGATTAGTACCAACAGTGAACCATCACACCTACGTCATACAAGCTGAAAGTCTGACTCACATGTGCATTACACTGCTGGGTAAAATAAATCATTAAAAAAAAACCTAAGCCCTAAACTGCAAAGTAGTCTCCAATATTATGCTTTTAATGGTCTTAACAACAAAACAATAATCAGAAAATGATCAAAGAGTAAACACAAATGAAGTAAATGATTATATAACGGTTTTCCATTGTAAAGAAGGTGAAAGCCTTGTATGGAAATGTATGGTCAGGTTTTTATAGAAAGTCAGCTGATGTGTTGTATAGAACCCAGACATAAAACCTTTGAATCATTATCCTCATTTTACCTTTGTGTCCACGACGTCTATTAAAAGTGAATTCTAGCTTTGGTGGTTTCTAGTTTTTACCCCGAACTCTCAAAAATAAAGAGTGAATTGTGACACCTGAGAATCATGTGCATTTGTTTCAGTCTTGATCGTAACCTGACCAATGATTTTATTATGATTTTTATTTATTTCATTATTAAGACTATTAATAGGTCTGTCTCTTCTTTTCCCTCTTTCTGTGTTCATGTGCCTGCCTTTCTGGCTGTCCCTCCTTTTCCCTATTTATCTGACACTCTTATTTCTCCTTTCTATCTGTCCATGTCTCCTTTCCCCTCTTTTTTTCTGTCTCCACCTGCCAGTCTCTTCACTTTCTCTGTCTGTCTGTACCTGTGTGTCCATCCTTTCCTCTCTCTCTCTCTCTCTCTCTCTCTCTCTCTCTCTCTCTCTCTCTCTCTCTCTCTCTCTCTCTCTCTCTCTCTCACTCTCTCTCTCTCCCCATCTGTCTGTCCCTCCTTTTCTCTCTCTCTCTTTCCCCATCTGCCTGTCTTTCTAGCTGTCTGTCCTTTTCCCTCAAACTGTCTGTCTGTCCCTCTTTTCCTCTCTCTCTGTCTTTTACTCATTTCCTATTACTCTATCTGTCTCTGTTTCCATTTCTACCTCCACTTTTCATCCCTTTATCTGTCTCAACCCATCATTTCATTCCTCTCATGTCAGTCATTATCTGTCTTACTATTTTCTTGTCTGTGTCACCTTCCTTTTGTCTCTTTACATCCCTCTATTTGTCCTATTCTCTCCATTCTCTGTCTGCTCCTCCTTTCCTCTCTCTCTCTCTCCATCTGTCTGTGCCTGTCTGTCCCTCCTTTCCTCTTTCTCCATCTCTCTGTCTCTCACTTATTACCTCTTTCTTTCTGTTTGTCTCATCCTTCCTTTCTCTGTCTCCATGTGCTTGTCTTTCTGTCTGTCTGTCCTTTCCCCTCAAACTGTCTGTCTGTCCCTCTTTTCCTCTCTCTCCATCTGTCTTTCACTCATTTCCTATTTCTCTGTCTGTCTGCCTGTCTGTCTGTCTCTTCTTTCCCCTCTGTCTCTGTTTCTATTTCTACCTCCCCGTTTTTATCCATTTATCTGCCTCAACCCATCATTTTATCCCTCTCATGTCAGTCATTACCTGTCTTACTATTTTCTTGTGTGTCACTTTCCTTCTGTCTCTCTCTCCATCCCTCTATGTGTCCCTTTCTCTCCATTCTTTGTTTCTGGCCCTTTTAATTGCCCAGGACACAATTATGAACTCCATAACCCATCTACATGTTACGTTTTGAGAGAAAAAGTGAGAGAAATTTGAAATACAGATTTTTAAGAGGGAAAACAGCTGTTCTGGGCGACATCCGCCTACTCCCGTACTAAATAGTGCGCTTCAACAAGTACGCCACATATTATCACTGCGGTCCCCCGTGGTCCCCTCCTCTTTGGGTGCACACTATGTAGTACGCTAGTATGCGGTTTGGGACGTAAGCGTCGCTTTTTCCATTCCGCTCCCTAATCAAGACGCGTCACTTCCGCGCCCATCCCATTCAGGAGGAGGAGGAGAAAAAGAAATATCCGAGTAGAGCGCCGCCAAGAAATTACCTTAAAAAAAAGAACTAGTCAATAGGATTTAATATTTATTATTAAAAAAAGTCTGGACGGAAGGGAATAAGAAGTCGGGGTGTGAATCGGATTAAGGAAGAACTTCTCTGTCTCTGTGTATATATATATATATATATATATATATATATATATTTATATATATATCTTTAAAAAGTAAGTCTTTTTTTTCCCTCTCTTGTTTACAGACTATCATATGTGTAACTCCAGAAAACTCCTGAGGGGCGCAGCAACTTTTCCTGTCGCGTTCCCCCCTTTTTTATTTCCTTTTTACACTTGTATCAAGTTTACCGAAAAAAACAAACAAACAGTTTCTTCTAATTTTGTATAATTTTTTCTGGACAGAAGAAGTTGTAGAGAGCTTTGTGAGAGGAGGAGGAGGAGGAGGGAGGAGGAGGGAAAGCGTGCTCACATTCCTGACACATTTAATGAGTTACAGATCAGCTTTATTCTTTGTAAATAAAACATTAATGAAACCATAGTTTTGTATGACTATACACAGCTTCTAAAAAAGGTCGAGTGAGCTTTAACAGTCACCCAGAGAGCATGTTGTGTTTGTTTTATTGCTCGGGACGGGGTTGAGGGTGAGGTAAGCGGTGGAGCTCCAGCTGTTGATCTCAAGCCGTCAGTCCAGGTAACAAAAATGGCGCTTTGACTCCACAAAAAAACCCCAAAAAGCTCTAAAACTCGAGCAGAAAGTGGTTGTAGGTAATACAGGACAGGCTGGAGAGGGTTATCTTCATCTCGGAAAGGTTTCCGACACCTAATTTAGCTTATTGTTACTTTTTCAATTATTATTATTATGTTATATATGATTCATACAGACCCTGGAAACCACTATATTTCTTCTTATAAATATTTCTTCACAGAGGAAAAACAGCCATTTAATATTCAGAATGAATTTAAAATACAACACCAACACATTCAACGATCAAATGTGCAGTTGCCCATAATTGTATATGAACTGTTTTCTCATTGTATTGCGTAGTGTTGAATAGTAAATAGTGCCACACCGACAGATTAATACTGTATGCAATGCTGAGTATCGATGACGATCATGGTGTGTGTGCTGAGTGTTTGAATGAATCGACATGTGATGAACATTAGCGTTTAAATAGTAGATTAATATGTGTAAGAGGGAAAAACTGATCGATCTCATCAGTCTCTCTAAAAGAGAGAGAGAGAGAGAGAGAGAGAGAGAGATCAGCGTATGTAACTGTTCCTCAGCAAAGTTTCTTATGTACGCACGTTTCGTGCGAGGCGTCAAACCGGTGTCAAAAACCGCCACTGATGAGATGTTAGACAAGTCATCTCTAAATCATTGTGGAAATACACATAGATACTAATCAATACGCTCGGGAGCTTTTCTTTCCTGCAAAACTACGTGCACTATGTAGAAATTCTCTAAAGAAGCAGTTTATAAGGAGCGAGTGAAACTCCATTTCCAGCAAATTTCAGCAAACAGGCTCTGAAAGTGTGTCCTGGATGTCTTTTTTTAAAAGGTTGTTTTCGTTTTCATTTGCATTCTGATTTTCCTAACAAGCAGAGCCCCTTTTTTTTTTTTTCCCCATCCCGCCCTTCTCATGTGAGTGCGACAGGTACCTGTCTTTCACCAGAAACCCTTAAACACACTGGGAGATACAGTGAGAATCACTTCAAGGGTGATGCCAGATGCTCTTCTTTAATCTTCTACAAACTGCTTCTAACTTAAGACTTATTTCTAAATGCTATATTGAGGAACATCTGTGTTTTCTGGCCCTTTACTGGTATAACACATTACCACTTCTAGTACCTTCGATTAAAAAAAATAAAATTTAGTTTGCGTGAAAATGTTTTTTTATTATAATGCGAAAGTTTTATTATTCGGATTGTTATAATCAAGCAAGAAATGTGTCGCCGCTTTTTCAGCTACAAACCTAACAGATTTGTAATGGTCCCTATACCTACATTTCATCAGAACAGCTCCATCAACACTAGTATTTCAAAATATCAGTTTCAGTTAGTGTGCGAACGCGTGAGTCTGTGCGTCGTTGTGTGTGTGTGTGTGTAAACGCTTGGCTTGGCTTGACTTGCGCAAGCCCCAGGGGCAGAATCCAAAACTATGTTTTTGCATTTCCCGTGTCTCACAAGTCTGAGCA
The DNA here is from genome assembly GCF_946808225.1 of Silurus aristotelis. NCBI lineage: Eukaryota > Metazoa > Chordata > Actinopteri > Siluriformes > Siluridae > Silurus > Silurus aristotelis. The sequence continues at coordinate 31,166,327 of NC_139574.1, forward strand.
TGGCTGCGGCATCACTTCTCAGTCGGCTCTTTCTCACCGTTGCTGCGTGTTAAACGTGTGTGCGTTGCATCATCGTGGCGAGATTTAAATGTCTTATCCATTTTGCCAGTCTGAAGCTGGGAGATGAAAACCGTTTGATGCAAAAAAAGAACAACAAAATGTTAACGATGTGAATCTCATGCTTAAACAGGTAACTGAAGGAAGAGGTTGTAGAGAGTTCACACATATACAAGAAATCACAACTGACTTCTTTATTCAGCCATTTGCCAAAATCATGGGTTATCATGAGAAGACAGAGGAATGATCATAAATTTGAGGATACAAGAAAAAATGGAAACTGGTTACCATTATTTGGCTTTTCGATGTAAGCACGCCTCATGGATGACAGTAACGTGAAAGTGACATTGTGTTTTCTTTTTATTGGAAAAGATCATGTTTACGTCTTGCTTTGCTGAGGTGCTGCATAATTATAGATGAGGTACTTTTAATGTAAACTGGATGTGATATTCACTCATGAATTTTTAATTTCACAGTTCCAATGCCGCTGCACAAGTCGGGCCGGGCTCATCGCCTGGATCCCACCATGATCTCTGCACCGCTTGGCGACTTTCGCCACACTATGCATATCGGCCGCGGCGGAGACGCCTTCGGAGACACCTCCTTCTTGTCCAGTCACGGCCCCTCCAGCCCGGAGTCTTTTCAGTCTATCACCTCTCCTGTGGAGGCCACAGTTGAATCACCAGGAATAAGGCTACATCATGACGCTAAAAGCAAACCCCTTGATGAACCGTTCACAGAACTCCAGCACTCAGAATCAGTCTCATCCTTCGATCTGGATCTAGATTTGGGGCCATCCATTTTGGGAGATGTGCTGGGAGTGATGGATGGGCTGGGTTTGGGCGACAAGTGGACAATGGGCAACGATGGTGAAGAAGAAGTGTTTCTCTCCGGTAAGAGCAGTGCAGACGGTGGGATATCACCCAACGGCGCAAGCAATTACATGTACGAGAAGAGAATAGACGATCTGAGCAGAGGGGAGGAGCATTTCAACGACTTCAACGGTATCAAGTCCAAAGGGCTCCGGCCGAAGGTGCGATTTAGCGACAAAAAGGAGGAGATCGTTGGACGGCAGTACTTAGGTGGAGAATTAGAGCTGGAACGTGAGAAGGAAATGAGTACAGGTCCAGTTGAAGAGATGAGAGTTGAAGGAACGGCTAATAAAGGAGCCTTGAAACCAGAGCTTACGAATCATCGGCCAGACATCAGTCCCAGCCCTTCTTCTTCAATGAGCTCTGAATACGAAGGGATCTCCCCATTGGACAGGAGGAGAGAGGAGAACCATTTGTCGGAGTCAGATTCAGATGAAGAGGGCGTTGCAGTTGAGCAGGGCTATACGTTCGAGGATGAGTCAGATGATGAGATCGGCCTTTAGAAGTATAATGATGGGTATGTAAAGACCAAGCAGAGAAAAGTATGCACAAAATGCTCTTCTGAATAACATAAAAGGGAGATAGTACCACAGTGAGAACAACTCTATGAAACAGGAAGAACTGGACTTGTTAGTTATCAGAAAAGGTTACACAAAAAAATGTATGTATACAAATACTTTTCAAAACTCTAAGCTGAACACTAGTTTCTCTTTTTTTTTTTTTTTTTTTTTTTTAATCAGAATAGAACTGTAGTATTATAAAGAAATGATGTTTCTATTAGTACTATTAGTTCCACTAAAGCCTTAAACAACGGCATATATTTAATATTACAAAACAGTGCAGATAAACACTTATTAGTAGGTCTGGTGTTGCTGTCATACATTTTTAAAATAGGGTCTCTTTTAAAGCTTATTACTGGGAATGTTAAACGGTAGACATGCTGGTAATAAATCCTCTCAATACAGGAGTCCCAGGTTGAGCCAAATACCAGTATTCCACAAAAGCTGTTTGAAAATGTTATGTCCTTTAGTGTATTGGTCTCTTTTTTTTTTTAAAAAAAAGAAACGCCATATTATTATTATTATTATTATTATTTTTAAATACTATAGGCCAAAAGTAAAGTGATACGCTTTCATTTATTAAATCTATTCTAATTCATATTTTTTCTTGTTGTCGGGTTACGAAAATACACGAGCAAATTGCGCGCTCTACATATAACATCAGCAGCAATCTGGTGTTCCTGAGGTAAAATCATGTTGATCGATTTCATAGCGGCTTCGAAACAAAAATAAAAAGCCAGAGCCGGGCATAACTGAACTATGTGCATGCGTTGGGGGAGAACTTTTGGGTGTTCCTGTGGGAGTAACAAACACAATGGGTGGAAAAAACAGTGGGTGGATGATATGCTTGTAGATCGCAGGTGCTCAGTTTAGTACCGCGGACACAGTTTGATATAGGACTTCATTGCTGTTTGCTCTTCTACACTTCTTTGGAGGGGTTTGGTGTAATTTGACACACAGCCTGCTATCTGCTGTGCAAGTTTAAGGTACATGGAGAGAAAATAAAGTATCCTGACAGAGAACATACTGAAACTGCAACAGAAAAGCTACTTAAAAAAAAAGGACTCAACTTTTCAACAATGACTTCATGGGTCTCAGTATACGTTTTATACACAGAGAGAACACTCTTCGGCATCATATCGTCATCACTTCCACTTCTTTATCGTCATTTGTCAAACTCTTCTCTGCTAATACAAACGGAAAGGATGTGATGATTAGCGATAGCAATATCGAGTTCATATCGCATATTGGCGTGCGTTTTTTGTTACCGACGATCGTACGATGCCTAGTGTACAGCAGAACCACAAAACATTGTGCTTATACACCTTTAAATGACTACATACCTAATTTTAACCGACTTCTTATTTTAATAGCCAGTCGTCAGAGTTTACATGTCTCCTAGAGACCACTTTCTTACGGAAAAAGCCTTGTTTTCCCACTGAAATCAACTTTTTCGAGCCGAATCAGGATAGCTGAAGAACTGCCTACTGGTTTAAACTGGATTTATTGGGAGGTAATAATGGACAAGTTGCATTACCACTTAGTTACACGATAATTGTTTTAAGTAGCAAACTGCATGACTTTGTATTTTCTTTTCAGAAATGTCAGACATCTTTGATAATATAAAACCATCTACTCACTTGTAAATAACGTGATATAATGATGATTAAACACCTGACAATTTGTTCCTGAGGTGTTTTTCTTTGGAATCTTTACACGCGAATGTTAACGATACGTGATCCCGTGGCTCTGCTTTTATGTAACGTTCGCTATAACATAGTTGTGCAAAAAGAGCTCGGAAAGCAGATCTCCAGATAACAAAAACCACTTCAGTCATTATAAAACCACTTTCTTATACGAACGTTCAGCCTTTGGACAGCATTTAGATGCCACACTGTGATCCTTTAGGAGACCTTCCTGTTGAAACTGGTGTAACAGGTGTTAGGAAAACGGGATCGTGCTACAGCTTAGCTTGAAAAGTCGTGTTTTGAGAGTAAAGCTGCGTGACTACCCAGGAATACGTTGCGAATCCTCAGACATGTAGGTAGAATTGTTAGTTACGTTGCTAGGTAATGGAAACATTCCAGTTTGTAAATAACTGGGTGGTTGTCATTTCAAACAAACGTATCACATAAAAATAACCAATCATGTCATAAGTGCATTCGGAGCAATGTAGCCGGCATTCCAAAGGTAGAAATAAAACTGAATCTGGTGCAAATCGTTCAAACTGGAATGCTGTCTCAAAGGTCGAAACCAGAATGGACAAAATGTTGTTTTTTCTTTCAGTTTTTTAATTTCACTTTTTATTACCAAGTGTCTGTTAATTCACTCCACCAGACGGGCCAGATCTGTTCAGCTAAAGTTGCTTCGTTATTGAAATGCAAGCGAACCCGTTTAATTATGAATAGCCAAACAGAAACCAACTTAAATTTATAGCAAACGACAATCAGTTGTGTAAGTTAGTTAAGTAACATCTCTGTGATCACGATGAATTCGAGCTGCAAACACAACATGTACTGCTGTTATAATTACACTATATGTCAGACCAGTTCTGCCTGTAAGCTCTTGACGTACCTGCATGTATGTGTACACGATGAAACACTGCACTTCATATATCAGATGTATTGGTATTGACATTATCTTTCTAATATTGAGATCTGCATTAATAAATATATTTACGTCCTCGACCCGTCTATCTTTCCTTATTCCTGTTATTCATCGTGCTAATGCAAAACATCCCATTCTACATCTCATCCCCATTTGCTGTTCTAATAACCTCCACTCTTTAGGGAAGATGTTCCACTAGATTGTGGGGATTGTATTGTTATAGTAAAGTCGGGTACTGGTGTAGGTGAGTTGAGGAGGCCTGGGTCAATCAGCGTTCCAATTCTTTCCAATGGTTTCCATTAGGGTTGAGGTCAGAGCTCTATATAGCAGGCCACTCAAGATCTTCCACTCCAACCCATGTACACCATTTCTTCATGGAGCTGCGTTTGTGCACAGGGGAACCATCGAGCTGGAGCAGGTTTGGGTCACCTAGTTCAAGTAAAGGAAAACTCTAATGCTGCTGCTTCGAAAGTCATATGTGCAGTTATGTGCCGTTGTTACGAACAGCTGACGAACAAAAGGAACAAACCAACACACGATGTTGGACCAGTGTGACCTGCCAAAACAGCTTTTGGACCATTGCACCTTGGCATGAATACTAGTCTCTGCAAATTTATCGAAGGCATACACACCATTCCTTCAAAGCATATTTCCTCAGAGGGTGTTTCGATGATTGCGATTGACCCGTCTTAACATTCCAGTCCAAAATCATAAACATTCCAACTGAGATCTGGTGACCATTTCCCTCTACCTCAAACCATTCGGTGAGACTTATGGAAGTAAACTGGTTCATCCGGGAAGAGTCTCGTCTAAAATAAACATTAAAACTTTCCCTCTTTTGTGAAATTAAAAAGACCATACCAGCAACTCAACACACCTATAAATCATAAAGACAACGACTCACACAAGAGACTACAAGCGTGTGTTCGTGCACTTTAAACTTTGGCTTACTAACAATTTTATTTTGGTGAATGACAAAACCCAAATGATCTTTTTTGGTCCAAATGAATTCTCAAATAGGAATTTGGCCAACCCTGGAACCCTTTTATCATTCCTAACCGCCAACGTTAATAACTCAGGATTTTATATTGATCAAAGTCTTAAGCTAGACAAACAAATCAATAGCATAGTTAGCACCAGCGTCTATCACCTATGGTCGCTCATATACGCCTTCGTTTCCACACGACTCGAACACTGCAACTCGCTGTATGTCGGGCTGAAGCTCTCCTCGGTTTCTCGTATTCAAATGGTTCAAAATGTGGCTGCACGTCATCTCGTTGGTGGCTGCAAACCTGGTCACATCACTCCGATCTTGCATTCGTCGCATTGGTTGCAAGTCCGTTACTGTAATTTTAAGTTTTCGTCTATAAACATTGCTGTAACCAAACCCCCAAATACGTCGCTGACCTACTTATTCCTCATAACCCATCTAGATCACTTAGATCAAGTGCTTCTACACTAACTGAATTCAAACCCATGCTTAAAACTCATCTTTTCTGCTGTGCTTTTGTTTTATAATTTCTATGTACAGCACTTTGGCCATCCACAATATTTTAAATGTGCTTTATAGATAAAAATTTGATTTGAAAAGTATGTGGACACCTGATTATCATATTTATATTGAAATGCTCATATTAAACTTAGTGTAACTAACATCCTTGTCCAAGAACGTCTTCCTGGAGCTCACTGTTTTCATGCTGGAACGATGTTTAGGCAATAATGCTACAACTGTAGATATGAGGTAGGTATCAAAGATTGGACACTAACGGCGCCGACTGTGTTATTCCGACCACGTGCGTTACCGTGTCTGCGATTTCAATATGGACAGCAAGTTAGAACAAAGAACGCGTAAAATTCGGCGTAAAACCGGGCAAATCTGCCTCGGAGACATTCCACGTGACGTACGTTTGACATACAAGTGGCGCGCTTTAAGAGCGGAAGAACATCACTGGAAGATGACAAGAGATCAACAAGACCTGCAACCCGCAAAATTGTGGAAACCATTCGGCAACTCGTGCATGACGATCGTCGGAGGACGGTCCATGTGATCTCACAGATGTGGCTCCTTGCAGGCTTGGCGCTCTCACTGAAGATGGAGATCCAGCCCTCAGTTAGCTGTTCCGACACCGTTGCGGAGACTTCAAGACATATTCAAGAAGTGTCAGGAACGCTGTATTGCTGTGCAGGGGGACTATTTTGAAGGTTGATAATCTCAAAACTTTGTGATATCACCTCGTATATTGTAATGGTGCAGTATACAATCTATACAATGTCAGCTTTCAGATTTGTGGCAGCTGTTTTGTCTGGTGTCCACATAATTCTGGTTTTATAGTGTATTTCTGGTGTCCAGTGTAGTCTTTCGTGCAACCTATTTAAAGCCAACTAGCTTCATTCGGTTACTGGAATAATACACTTCTCTGCTTTGGGCTAAAGAGCCTCTCTGACTACCCAATTCTTACCACTCAATAAAATGCAAGCAGACTTTATAGCAGTCAAGGGTTTTTTTATTGATGATGTGACCTTGTGAGAATACAGTATTATGACAGAAAACACATTTCAATTCAGTTTTTAGTCATTTTTAGAGTCATTGATGAAAAATTAACATGTAAAGGAACCATGAGTCTGAGCATAATTATGCTTTTCTTGAACAGCATAAGTTACAACCAAATATTTATACAATATTCTACAAATTTGGTCATCTCTCACTCCCCCCAATAACGCCCCCACCGACACCTGAGGAGGGTTAAGGTCACATGGTGTCAAAGTTTTTTTCAAACTGCTAATGTTACTTTAGAGGGTAAACGCTTGGAGGGAAGGCGCTAAGGATCCTCTTTCGCATGCATGAGCACACGTTATATTTGTTTCTGCCACTCTAAATGAGGGAGAGAGTAATGAAAGGAAAGTGAAAGAACTCCTTGCCATGGAAAACTATGGCAGCATCTGCATTCCAACATGAACCCAATTAAGCCTCCAGAAACATTAGTACAAAAATATGGCTTGTGACAAACAGAATTCGGTGATGGAATAATACTTGGGTGAAGAGATTTTACAACCTGCTGCTGAGCAGTGCGGCGGGGACGAACTTCAAATCTAGGACACGCAGCTGTGTTTGCACAGGCTGCTCGTCACTGAGAATACTAGCTGAGCTCGCCTGTTTATGTGTAACAAAATAAATTTGTCCTTTTTATCAAAAAGCAATGATCATTTCCATGATATATTGAACATATTACTAACTTTATTGTAAGGCACAAAAGCACACATGCGACTTCTTGGCCTTTTTACACTGAAATAGTCCTGAACACGTTGAATCCTGACAGCGCTGTGGAGATGAGGGTTCCCTGGATCTGTGGGTGCCAGTGAAGCTCCTTGACCTCCTTCTGGCCTTGGTGCAAGAACAGCAGCTGTGGCGGGAGCTTCTTTAAGCTCGCAGCCTGCTCTCCTATGTCAGACGACTCGACCGAGAGATCCCATTGGCTGATGACGTCGTCCGCTCCGGAGGCGGCAAACACGCTGGAATCATTGGGGTTCCATTCCACTGAAGTGATAGGAGCACTGTGCTGCTTGAAGCTGGCCACTGGATGGCCCGACTGAGTGAGAAGACAAAAGAGGGAAAGGGACAGTATTGAAAACTGACCAAATAAGTGATAACCTGAGATCACGTTGCCGAGACAACGCTCAGAGCACAGTTCGTTTACAGTCTGCTCGCTCGCTCGCTCGCGGAAATGTGCGTGCAGGGACGAACTTCTCAGTCAGTCAGAAACATTGTACAACAATAATTAACCTGGAATGTTTTGAATACTATGGCGGGGGGGTGAGGCGGGTTTCTCATTTGTCAGACGCTTGCAATTCTCATTTATACGACTATACGTTTGAGGCAATTGCTCAAGAGCCCAGCAGCGGCAGCGTGACGATGCTTGGGATTTGAACTCACGACCTACTGATCAGAAGTCCGTCATCTTAACCACTAAACTACCTCCGTATCACATTGTGAGAGGGTGAACCACTGCACAGAAAACAATTCAAACCACAACACGGGAAGAGCACATTTGCATTAGAGCTGCACAAATTTGAGTATGTGCACACGGAGCAAATGTTTGCATGTATATTTTAGGATGAAGGCATATGGAAACCCTGAAGTGCAGAAGGGATGCCGTGCACGTATAACACCTAGTCGGACAGGTCAGTGCCAGCGCCGTGGCAGTTATTTGACTTCGCACAGTGCCACCATGAATTATTGACACCGGTAGGAGAGGGATTACTTCCTATAAAACCTTTCTGCATCTTTCACAGACTTTCCTGGAAGATACTTTGCTTCAGTATTAAATTATATTTTAGATCCTGCCAATCAGCTGCAGCCAGATTTGAATCTACCATTAATAGATTTCTTTCCATTTAATAGACTGCATGATGGCATGTAACCTAACAGGATACCAGAGTCTGGAAGGACAACAGCGCCCCCATTGTGACAGATCCTACACATTTTTTTTTTTACATTTGGTACAATTGCAGGTTAAAACCTATTACCTTTTGAAAAAGCGCATACACTGATATTTGTGGAAGAAGGACAATAGAGGATTTCTTCAATATAAATATAAATAGATGGTAAAAATGTGTAGTCTAGTTGGGCTTTTGGGGACATCTTGTCTTCAGGATGCAAACGTATTGCCTATTGAACGTCCTTGCTCATGATACACCTGCTTTTCTTAAGAGGGATCACTTTGTTTTTGCTTGGGAACGTCTTAGTTATTGTCCAAACTAAGTATTTTAATGTTTTTTGTAGCTGAATTTGTAGATATTTTGCCTAATTAATAAGGTCGAGGACAAATCCCACCAAAAAAACGCCAAACCAACTACTGGGCCCATGAGCAAGGCCCTTAACAAACAAGTGCTCGGTTGTAATTGGCAGTCGCCCTGAATATGTGTGTCTTAACTTTTTCTTCATTTGTGCATTGCCACATGCTGATCGATAACTAAAACGTGCCTGGTCTGTGCGTCACATCGTATTTATACAGCACTAAATCAGGAAGATGATCCGTTTATAAAGACACAAATGTGCTAAATGGTAAAATCTTAAATAGACTGGTTGGATTTTAGGACCCAATCAAGCTGAAAAACAGAAATCATTTTGCAAAGCCTTTTTTTTGCCCCGCAACAGGTTCCCTTTTTTCTAAGAAACCATTAGTTGTTAATTCAACAATATATAGTAAACTCTTGGTTTGCATGAAAGGATCTGCATATGAATGTGCTAATCATACAGAAACTGCTCACCTGGAACTGCCTCAAGTCCCACACCTTCAGAAACCCATCATCCCCTCCAGATAACAGAAATGGTTCGGTCCGATTCCAACTGATGACATTGACGTCGGACGAGTGAGCCTCATTGGCGGAGAGCATCGATTTTGGGGGCGCTCTGGTATCCCAAACGCGAATGGACTGATCCACTGAGCAGGAGGCAAAAACCTAAGAGTCCGAATAAAACAACACGCTGATGATACCGAGTCTAACTGTGCATACGTGTAATTATATTCACTCACAACTGACAAATGTTGCCGTCTTATTTTGACTTACTGTTGCTTCAGTAGGTGACCACTGGAGGTCCTCGACAGACTTTGTATGAGAGCTAAAAGGCCGTTGGTCAATCTTCCAGGAAGTTCCACCCTCTTGTGGCTCCCACACGTGAATGTTCTTGTTGCAGTCTCCACTCACAAGCCGGCCTTGGAGGCAAAGTGTGACGACATGTTAATAAAGTATAGAGAGTGCTTTTTTTTTAATTTTCTTCTGGGAAACTACTCTACCAATAAAACTGTACTCACTGACCTGGTACTTTAGGAGACCAGTCGATAGCAAAGCCTTCTGTCATGTGACCTGAGAAACTAAACAGAGGTGTGGCCTCCTTGTGCTGTTTAATGAAAGCTGCCATTGCAGTGGAGCTGTGAACTGCTTCCAGCTGTGGCCGAAGGTCAAAAATTTCCACTTGACCTTTCTCGCACCAAACAGCAGCCAATGACTGCTCACCATTCTGGGTCACCTGAGTCACCAAAACAAGGGCAAAATGTACATAAATAAATATTAATGTATATAAACAAATAAAAATAAATACATTTGAGAATAGAACACGCTCTTCTGCTGACACATGTTTCTTTATCAAGTTTATAATAGTGCTAATAAATAGATAAGTAAAAATAAATAAATAAATAAATAAAATCACTCACTCGGACTCTGTTTATTGCTCCATAATGGGGCATCATGGCCAACTCCATCTGTGGCTTCTTCTCCTCCTCCTCATCATCATCACTCTCATCACTGCTCTCCTCCTCTTCCTCATTCTCTTTTTCAGTGCCATACAGGTTGTGCATTCGCATGACAATGAGTCTGGGGCAGAAACGGGGAAAATGTTACTATTTTTTCCCACTTGATTACCAGTTCTGAGTATTTGCATACAGAGGTTTTTTTTTTATCATATGCATAACAGACAAAATATCGCTGCAACACCATGATTGGGGGTGTAGGAAAAAAAAGTAGTATAACGGATGGATCATTTGTTGGTCTGTGAACTGATCTGACCTGTTACTAAGAGCTGTGTCTGCTTGGGTACCAGCACACATCAGCATGGACAGGGGAAATTTCTCTCTCACTTCTCCCTCAGCATCAGGTAATACATCAAAACTCAGACAAGGAGCACCTGGAGAAAGATGAATCAATGAATTAAAGAGAGATTTCTTGTCCCTCTCGGCATATGAGGGGCGTTTACTGTAGAACAAGAGACACACAACACATACAACTACTACAGCAATGCAGTGTAAAGACTTAACTGCTTATTACACGCTTATAACATCTGCAATGCATCAGTTTTGCACATCAACATATCCAAACACCACAGACTCTATGGAGAATCGATTGGATCACCTGTCTGGCACTCGTGATACATGCGGTAAGCCGAGCGATCCATCTCAAGCTCTTCCCCCTGCTGAAGAGACTGAACTCCAGGAACATACACTTCATTCTGCCCGCCTTCTTCTCCCTTGCCTTCTTCATCCATCTCATCTTCATCGCTGTCACTGGCGTCCATCTCTTCAACTTCGTCTTCATCTTCGTGAACAAGCGTGTTTTCATCGGGCGCAGCCATTTTGAGAGCAACTCCAGAAGAAGTCCACGGCTTACTTCCGGTGACGTCATTAAAGCGCCATGCTTGGGGGTTTACGTGTCACATTTGGATTTATATATTCATTCCCGGTTGTGTGTACTATGTCAAGTTTATACCTTAGCATTTTTCACTTCCTGTGTATATATTTATAATAGCCTGGCAATGAAAGGGAATCAAAATAAACGTTTAACGTTCACATTTGTACATTTAAACCCACAAATTAATCCGAATTAAATGTAATAACATATTATAGATTATGAAATTGGACCTGAATTGAACAAAATACCAACCACATGAATCTTAGCATCATAAATATGAGTAACAGAAATGATAATTCATCCTCAACATTCTGTAATGTAAACCATTGTACTGTGTATATGTTACAAAGTACAATGTACAAAAGATAGATAGATAGATAGATAGATAGATAGATAGATAGATAGATAGATAGATAGATAGATAGATAGATAGATAGATAGATAGATAGATAGATAGTTTGTGAACAATATTTGAGAGAAATAGGCCTTTTGTGTACAAAGAAAAAGTCTTAGATATTTAAGTTTAGCTCATGAAAAATGGGGGCAAAAACAAAAGTGTTGCAGTTATAATTTTGTTTAGTATGGATACTATATATATATATATATATATATATATATATATATATATATATATATATATATATATATATATATATATATATATAAAAAATATAAAGACGATGACAGCTTGATATGGAAATGATGGCATTTAATGTTAAAAGAACCTTAATATCTTGAATATCAATATGAAAATAACAAAACCATCTCACGTTTACACAATTAATAACAATTTGTTGATTACAAATGTTTGAAAATAGAAACATTCGAGAACACAATATATAGCAGTCACCTGAAAATGAATACTGGTTTAAATCAAGATGAAAAAAGATAGTGTTTAAAACTTCTCTATAGCCCAAATTAATTCGATTTGTTTTCTACACAGTGCTATTTTGCCACATAGTAAGATGCCTCACAAAGTCAAAATTACCTCTCAACCTGATGGCATCCCAACCAACAGTAGGAACCAGTTAAAAGTAAAACAAAATAAATAAATAAAATTAAGCCTATATTTAAAATGTTGCTTGTATAAAAAGAACAGTTTATTTGCAATGCAACAGTTACCATTATTATACATTATATTTTAGATATATGGTCAGGGTTTTTCCCGGGGTTTAAAAAGGTCTCCAGTGGGCTGACTGTCATCCATACAGTAAAAATTATTCTACCCATGTGATCTGCAATCCCAATACTGACCATATTAATAGGTTATGCAATTATCAGAAACAGATCCGACTGTCATCCTTTCTTGCCCTCTTTGCAAAAAAAACTGTGATTTTTCTACTGGCTTTCATATTTTTTTGTAAAGTTCTTTGCTCCTAATTTTCTAGACCTGACAATTATTTTGGTATCATTATATAAATATTGAAAACATTAAAAAATTATTTTGGCTAATAGACAATTTTTTTTACCATACAATCTGAATAAAAGTAGCAGCTAGCTGAACAATGCTTTCTGATTATTTCACCTGACTCCAGTCTAAACTAAATTATTCATAGGAAATTTACTTCACATTGTCATATAATTAATCTGAAATAATAAATATTTATTGTTATTAAGGTTATAGGTTGCATATAACCTTATAATCTCATTTTGTAAATAAATCAGTAAATGAAGAACTATTATTTATAGTCTTCTTCTTCTTCTTTCGGCTTCTCCCATTAGGGGTCGCCACAGCAGATCATTCGTCTCCATACCCCCCTGTCCTCTTCATCTGCCTTTTTCAACCCAACCACCTGCATGTCTTCCTTAAATGTCATCCATAAACCTCCTCCATGGCCTCCCTCTATTTTTCCTTCCTGGTGGCTCCATCCTCAGCATTCTTCTACCGATATACCCCATGTCCCTCCTATGCACATGTCCAAACCATCTCAATCTCGCCTCCCTCACCTTGTCTCCAAAACGTCCTACATGCGCTGTCCCTCTAATTAACTCATTTCTAATCCTGTCAATTCTCGTCACTCCCAACAAAAACCTCAACATCTTCAGCTCTGCTACCTCCAGTTCCACCTCCTGTCTTTTACTCAATGCCACTGTCTCTAAACCATACAACACCACAGGTCTCACCACAGTCCTATAAACTTTCCCCTCCACTCTTGCAGATACTCTTCTATCACAAATCACTCCTGCTATCACTCTTCTCCACCCACTCCACCCTGCCTGCACTCTTTTCTTCACTTCTCTTACACACTTTCTATTACTTTGCACTGTTGACCCCAGGGACCTAACCTCCTCCACCTTCTCCACTTCTTCTCCCTGCAACCACACCACTCCACTGCCCTTCCTCTCATTCACACACATGTACTCTGTCTTACTCCTACTGACTTTCATTCCCCTTCTTTCCAGCGTGTACCTTCACCTCTCCAGGCTCTTCTCAACCTGCTCTCTAATCTCACCACAAATCACAATATCATCCACAAACATTACAGTTCATGGAGACTCCTGTCTAACCTCGTCCGTAAACCTGTCCATCACCACTGCAAACAGGAAAGGGCTCAGAGCCGATCCTTGATGCAGTCCAACCTCCACCTTGAACCAGTCTGTCGATCCTACTGCACACTTCACTGCTGTCACACTGTCCTCATACATGTCCTGCACCACCCTCACATACTTCTCTGACACACCTGACTCCCTCATACAATACCACAACTCATCTCTTGGCACCCTGTCATACGCTTTCTCTAAATCCACAAACACACAATGCAACTCCTCCTAACCTTCCCTAGACTTCTTCATCAACATTCTCAAAGCAAATAATGCGTCTGTGGTGCTCTTCCTCCTTCATAAAATATGTTGGTTATGACAAAGGAAAAAAGCTTGTATAGTGAAAGAAAGCTCTGGATATACATGGAGGAGGTCGATCAAAGATTTACAAGGTTCTTCTTTACCCTGCATTCATCAGATACACCATAAATACTCTTAATCCAAAGCAGGCAGATAATCATCAGTCATTAGGATTTTGTCATTATAGAAATGAAGAGAAAAAGGCAAAATTTGAACATTTTTAAAAGAAAAAGCAACCAGACACAATCTGTGTGTGTGTATCTAAATGTACATTTTACTTTTACTTTGCTGAAACTAATATCAGATGTTGGTTCAAGAAAATAATAATTAGTTAAACATTAGATTCCTTTAAAAAGCAAGATTGTATAATTTTGTTGAAAAATTTTACACATAATCACACACTCCATTGCTCATGATATTTCTTACTCTGGTTTTTATAATGTTTTAATGATTTATAATCAAATACTTGTCACCCAAATGAAGATGGGTTTCCTTCCTCATACCATCTAAGAGAGTTTTTCCTTGCCACTGTTGCCTCAGGCTGCTCATCCAGGATAAATACATATTAATTTAAATATAAGTGAACTTTGCTCTATAAGTCTTACATTCTGTAAAGCTACTTTGAGACCATGTCCATTGTTAAAAGCGCTAAAGGAATCAAATTGAATTGAATTGAAAAAGCCCCCGTCAGCTTTACGCACTTTTGGCATCCAGACAGTTAATTTCTCCAAACCATTTTTTTTCATGCCTCTTGTAAAACTTCACAAGATGATATTTCTTTCTGACCTTGTGATCCAGTTCATCCCACAACAGTTCAGTAGGATTTATGTGTGGGGACTGGGCAGGCCATTCCATGATAGATAACACTACAGCTGAATGCTCACCAACTAAGATTTATACTTCATGTCATTGTCTTGTTGTATGAAGAAGTTGATTTAAATGGCCTATAGTCCATATGGAGATGCATGGCGTTGAATTATGAAACTGTTGTATGGACCACTCAAGGGATTTGGTCAAAATGCCTGTGATGCTCCAGTGATCATGAAAATAATTGTGAGCTAGATATGAAGATCAAGCAGATCCTTAACAGGGATGAAGAGCACTTCCATTGCTTAAAGAAGTGTGCTTCAAGCTCCTCATACTACATATTTTGCATTTACACTTACATTAAATACATCTGAGGCAAGAATTTTTTTTCAAATGAAAGGCAAGTATAAGGCCTTTTATTTTATTTTATTTAAAATAATTAGGATGGTTTAGGATATGATTTGCCATTTGACTATTGACACTGAGTAGAGGAGGCTGGTATATGTTTAGCTTTGCAGCTACAGGGATCTAGTGGCAGGAACATGGCAGTGGAATTACACTGGCAATCAAGGGAACTGTAAAAAAAAAAAAAAAAAAATCAGGCCGCTATGTTTTAGGTTGTGTGTGTAGGCAGCTGAACGAATAGCCAAAAAGACCAACCAGAAACATTTATGGCATTTATACAACTGAACAGTTGTATAAATGCCCAGCAACTGACCCAGCAGTGGCATATTAGCAGTGCTGGAATTTAGACTCATGACCCTCTGTTCAGAATTCCTTCAGTTTAAACATGAAACAAGGCGCAATTATGAAACACAGATCAAGTGAATTTGCCTGAGATAAAAATAAAATGCTAGTTTTTTACACTGTGTATGTGTAAGTTCATTAGGGGCAACACTGAGGTTGCTGAAAATTAGACAAATTAGAGCCTTCTTCTTTTTTTTTTTTCATTTTAATCATTTTGAAATCGAATTATTGATCTTCGCATCCACAGAAGGGAAAAAATTCAATGTAGCATTTTGTGGCGATTTTCGCTAAAGTAGATTTACTTGCTATATTTAAATAAGCTCGCCTGTTTTCTTTGCTCATGGCAAGTTACACTATACTGATTACTGTTTAATATAAACCAATAAAAGAATCAATATATAATAGACAGCATTAGGTATGACTGAGACAAACAAAGTTACAGACATTGAATAATGTGAAATGGCATTTAAAGTTGCTTGAACACGAAAATGATTTAAGCATCACACAAAAAGTAATGAGTTTTGTTTTTCACTGGAGGAACATGACATTAACTTTCCTCAACTTCAATTTACTGTTTACATTTTAATACTTAAAAGGTAGGTTTTTTTTACTTTCACTTACACAACACTTTTGGATACCATCCCAGTGTCAGCCTATTACAAGTTACCATGCACATACTGGCATGTTTTGCTTGGGTGGGAGGAAATTCGAGAACTAAAAGAGAAAATACAAAGACAAGGAGTGAGAACGTGCAACCCAACACGGACATTAAACTGAGGCCAGGGTCCAACGTTGTTTTCTGCAGATCTTTACTGCAAATAATTTGTCGTCATATGTTGCAATCCAAAAATCATTTAAAAAAAATACGTGCAAATGTCAATTTTAGTACTTTTGTAGGTTTAGTGTGTGTGTGTGTTTGTGTGTGTGACAGAGCATGTTTACCCTTCATTCCTGCTGTTTCTATGGAAATACAACAATAGCATTTTGTTCAGCTGTTGTTGTTTGTGCCATTGTCTGCCAGCTGACCAGTCTCTGTCTCTCTCTGTCTCTCTATCTCATTCTCTATGTATAAAAACACCAATTATCTTCTTACAAATACCAATATACTGTTAACATATAAGCATTAATGGTTTATGTTTTTTCTCCCAAATAATCATTTAGGTTTTATATATATATATATATATATATATATATATATATATATATATATATATATATATATATATATATATATATATATATATATATATATATGTATACACACAGTGAGGAAAATAAGTATTTGAACACCCTGCTATTTTGCAAGTTCTCCCACTTAGAAATCATGGAGGGGTCTGAAATTGTCATCGTAGGTGCATGTCCACTGTGAGAGACATAATCAAAAAAAAAAATCCAGAAATCACAATATATGATTTTTAAACTATTTATTTGTATGATACAGCTGCAAATAAGTATTTGAACACCTGTCTATCAGCTAGAATTCTGACCCTCAAAGACCTGTTAGTCTGCCTTTAAAATGTCCACCTCCACTACATTTATTATACTAAATTAGATGCACCTGTTTGAGGTCGTTAGCTGCATAAAGACACCTGTCCACCCCATACAATCAGTAAGAATCCAACTACTAACATGGCCAAGACCAAAGAGCTGTCCAAAGACACTAGAGACAAAATTGTACACCTCCACAAGGCTGGAAAGGGCTACGGGGAAATTGCCAAGCAGCTTGGTAAAAAAAGGCCCACTGTTGGAGCAATCATTAGAAAATGGAAGAAGCTAAACATGACTGTCAATCTCCCTCGGACTGGGGCTCCATGCAAGATCTCACCTCGTGGGGGTCTCAATGATCCTAAGGAAGGTGAGAAATCAGCCCAGAACTACATGGGTGGAGCTGGTCAATGACCTGAAAAGAGCTGGGACCACCATTTCCAAGGTTACTGTTGGTAATACTCTAAGACGTCATGGTTTGAAATCATGCATGGCACGGAAGGTTCCCCTGCTTAAACCAGCACATGTCCAGGCACGTCTTAAGTTTGCCAATGACCATTTGGATGATCCAGAGGAGTCATGGGAGAAAGTCATGTGGTCAGATGAGACCAAAATAGAACTTTTGGGTCATAATTCCACTAAACGTGTTTGGAGGAAGAAGAATGATGAGTACCATCCCAAGAACACCATCCCTACTGTGAAGCATGGGGGTGGTAGCATCATGCTTTGGGGGTGTTTTTCTGCACATGGGACAGGGCGACTGCACTGTATTAAGGAGAGGATGACCGGGGCCATGTATTGCGAGATTTTGGGGAACAACCTCCTTCCCTCAGTTAGAGCATTGAAGATGGGTCGAGGCTGGGTCTTCCAACATGACAATGACCTGAAGCACACAGCCAGGATAACCAAGGAGTGGCTCTGTAAGAAGCATATCAAGGTTCTGGCGTGGCCTAGCCAGTCTCCAGACCTAAACCCAATAGAGAATCTTTGGAGGGAGCTCAAACTCCGTGTTTCTCAGCGACATGCCAGAAACCTGACTGATCTAGAGAAGATCTGTATGGAGGAGTGGGCCAAAATCCCTCCTGCAGTGTGTGCAAACCTGGTGAAAAACTACAGGAAACGTTTGACCTCTGTAATTGCAAACAAAGGCTACTGAACCAAATATTAACATTGACTTTCTCAGGTGTTCAAATACTTATTTGCAGCTGTATCATACAAATAAATAGTTAAAAAATCATACATTGTGATTTCTGGATTTTTTTTTTTTAGATTATGTCTCTCACAGTGGACATGCACCTACGAAGACAATTTCAGACCCCTCCATGATTTTTAAGTGGGAGAACTTGCAAAATAGCAGGGTGTCAAATACCTATACATATCTTTTTAGCAAAGCCTACACATAACACACATTACACACATCACATCACAACCTTGTGCTCCAGAATATATGATTACATGCACATTATCAACTTGTGCTGTTAATATCATGAACAGCAGCTACGCTAATTCCTCTCCACTGCTTCTCTTTCTCTCCCCATCCCAAGGCATCCTGAGGTTTGGCCAGCTCCAGTCACGTCCCACCTCGTGAAGATTATGGACCTATGGATGATCATGGAGAAGTAGATGCCGAGTGTTTAAAGGCCCTGGCATGGAGAAGCTGATGCTGGATCTATGATGATCACAAATTGTTCTGTATTGTTGAAAGATTTATGACCAAACTCTTGATGTCACCCATATGAGGATGGGTTTCCCTTTGAGTCTGGTTCCTCTCAAGGTTTCTTCCTCATATCATCTAAGGGAGTTTTTCCTTGCCACTGTCGCCACGGCTTGCTCATCAGGGACAAACGCACACCATTCACCTTCACTGTTGTTTTCTGTAAAGTTGCTTTGAGACAATGTCTGTTGTGAAAAGCGCTATACAAATAAACTTGACTTGACTTGACTTGACCTATTTTCCTCACTATATATATATATATATATATATATATATATATATATATATATATATATATATATATATATATATATATATAAAACCTAAATGATTATTTGAATGGTTGATTATTTAAAGGATTATTTATATATGATATGATATATATGATATATATAAAACATTGATAATCTTGTTACAATGGCACCTGTCAAGGTTTGGGATTATGTTTTGGAAACCGCAAAAAATGATACAAAAAAAGGAATGACTTTGACAAGAGCCACATTGCACTTTACTTAGGAGTGGTTTGAGGAAGAGTTCAAGGTTTTGATTCAGCTTCCAGATTTCCCAGAACGAGTGACGTGCTGCAGGAACAAGGCCAATCAATGGAGGCTCCACCTCACATCTTGCAGTACTTATAAAATCAGTTTTTATATTTAAAGGTGAAATATTGTCCAAACTTCCAAAGTTATGTTCTTTTGACATTTAGAATCAGCAAAACACACTAGAAGCTCCATAGATACACTATATGGGCAAAGCAATAAGAAACCAGCTGGACATACACATTGTTAATGCTCTTGAAAGAGAAAATCATATTATACTCTGTCTCATGGCTAGACCACAAAGTTGTGATGGACATGCAGTTACATGCATGCGACCCGATATGCTTAACATGAGTTCATCATGAATGTGTGTGTGTGTGTGTGTGTTTATAAATAAATGCCAATCTAAAAGGAAACCTTATAGGAGGCTCTTTATAACCATTTAGCTATTAAATATAGCTGCAGTTTTGTATTACTAATAAATAGAATAAGTATTTAAGATCATTGAATACCGTAATACCAGTAAACCGTCACTGCCCAAATCCAAACATGCTCAAGCCACAAAACCAGTTTTAACCTGAGTTTAGCCCATGTATGATTTTGGAGTGAAAACAGTAATCCTATTCAGACTGATCCCAACATGCAATGACCAATTAATGTTGAGTACAAACACAACAGTGACATAGGGGATTTTGTGGTAACATAATATGACTTTTTTTTTTTATTGCTGATTAGTAAAGACCTGCACACTTCGTTGGGATTTTCATGTACAAATTCCTCCAATTTTTCTAACCACTCCCCAGGTCACTGCTTCACAATTACACAACCGCAATACTCGGCAAACTGCACATGTTCACCAATAGAACTTTGAATAACTGTAATAACTACAATGTAATACAATTCTGCACAATTATGAGGATTCTTTATCATTCCTGGTTGCATTTATGAGTTTGTTATCAGGTCCTTGATTAGCTGCCTCAGGTGTGGCACTGAACCATATAATGACTAATCTCTAAAGGAAAATAAACATCCCAAATAAGGTATGTATACCCAGATGTTGAATTTTAAATCAAACATGATAATTATTATTATGATGTTACCATTTTGTGAATTTCTTTGCCTCCCATTCCCTCGGTCTCAGGAGTGGGTTGGCAAATTTTCTGGCCAATAATGAGTTATTCATACCATTAATTGGGCTCGGCCAAAATGGAGTGTATGCGTCACAGATGTTAATATGTGTATTAATGTACATATTTCTGTTTATGTTACTAACAAGTTGGAATTTTTCTTAAAGTAAAACATTACTAATATAATTTTTCACTGCAATCAGCTCAGTTTCTGTAGACAGTAACAATTTATTCATTCATTACATGGTCGGGAAGAGACCGGAGCACCTGAAAGAAGCCAAGTCTTGTATTAGAGCAGTTAAAATGTAGTGCTTTGAGTACAATTCTCTCATACTGACCACTGGATGGCACATGGCACCTCATGGCAAAGAACTCTCTCCACAAAGGTGGCAGAGGCTATAAGAAGATCTGTAAAACCCTGAAACAGATGTGTGAGTGCTGCAGCATTGCTTTACAGGTTGCAGAAGCAGAAGGTCAGTGTTCAATGCTGAAACCATATGCCGCACACTGCAACAAGTCTGTTTGCATAGATGTCGTCCCAGAAGGAAGCTTTTTCTGCAGCTGGCTCACAAGAAAACCTGCAAACAGTGTGCTGAAGACGTCCTGTCCAAGAGCATGAATTACTGGAACCATCTCTTGTGGTTTAATGAGACTAAGATAAACTTGTTTGGATCAGATGGTGTCCAGCTTGTGTGGTGATGCCCTGATGAGTATGGTGGTGGTAGCATCATGGTCTGGAGCTGCATGAGTGCTGCTGGTACTGGGAAGCTGCGATTCATTGAGGGATTTCAACATGTACTGTGGCATTCTGAAGCAGAACATGACGTCCTTCCTTCAGAATCCACGCCGAATGGCAGTTTTCCAACACGATAACGACCCCAAACACACCAGACAAGTGCTTTGCTAAGGACGCTGAAGGTGATGGTGTTAAAGTGGCCAGGTATGTTTCCAGATTTAAATCCTATTGAGAAACTGTGGGGCATCCTCAAGCGAAAGGTGCAGAAGCACCACGTGCATAACATCCAGCAGCTCTGTAATGTAATTATGGAAGAGTTGAAGAGGATCCCAGCAACAACCTGTGCAGCTCTGGTGAATTCCTTGTCAAGGAGGATTAAGGCAGTGCTGGTTAACAGTGGTGCTCACACGAAATATTGACACGGTTTTGACACGTCACTTAGGGTGTACTCACTTTTGTTGCCAGCAATTTAGACAATAATGTCTGTATGTTGAGTTATTTGTGTATATATTATTCACATTGACTACTCTCAAATATATCCAAGTTTCATTTCAATATTATTGTCACTTAATAAGAAATACTAAAATAGTTGCTAAAATGTGAGGGGTGTACTCACTTTTGTAAAAGTGCTATAACAGCAATAAAAAAAATATCGATTTTCATACATACTTTCACATGAAATACTCATTCAGATGAAAAAAAAAATCTTTTGTGTATTTTATTAACAGATTTAATGCTTACTAAAACCTTTTCCCAAGCATTTGTATATTAGATATTCACACAGGATCTGTATATTACATGTTCATTGTTTTGTTGAAACACCTTCAAACCACACATGTAAATCTTTTGCATGATATATAGTGATATCGTGAAATACAGTATAAGCATTTTTTTTCTGTAGCATCAAAGCCATCAGCTTAAATCATGTAAACATTATAACAATGCGCAACTGTTCCAGAAATACTGTTGATAATATTTAAGAGCACTAGCCGTGCGAGGCTAGCAAGCTTATTGCAACTGGGTTAGTTTCCAATGGCATGAATTCAAATGTCTGTGAAACTGTTAATATTTAATACTGAGTATTCCTATTTTCATACTGACTGAGATCTGGATTGTGCAATGATGGAAAATTGAGTCCTAAAGTCAGTCAAAAAGAAGCTCACATCCTGCATAACAGGAAAGGAATGTCCGTCAGGGGGGAACACAAGCAACAGGGATATTAAGTATTAGTGCAGTGAAAGTGCAGAAGACTGTGTGTATAACAGTAATGCATATTAAAAGCATAATACTGGACAGATTTTTTTTTTTCATAAAATCCATTAGATGACAAGCTGTTGTTCACTGAACTCTCAAAACTTTCCTTTCATTTACTCAGCAAAAAGGGCAGAGGACTGGTAAAGGCAAAATCTGTGCAGTTTTTCCATAGTATGAAGTGTAGAGAATCTCCAAAATAATAAGCCATGTACAAAAAGAACTTCATTTTAAATACCAGAAAAGACTCATGCCTGCTTACTGGAGTAAGAGAAACTATGGTTTCCTTTTCTTAAAAAAATAAAAAAATAAAAATAAAATGCTCAGAATGAGAGCACATGCTATATTTACACAATGTGACTCTGACGAGCAAGAAAACCATACAAAACATGACATCACCATATTGGCATTTGTTCTGGTAAATGCATGACCACTTCCACTAAAAAGGCTATGAACAGTCAAGGTAAGAGGCGATGGACGGTTAGGATTTAGCTATAGCTTCTTGTGAAATCAAACAAGATCGTAAAAGTCACTGTAAATATGAGTGAGGTTGTACTGAATAAAGGTTGAGAACATATACTGAGTGCAATTTCTTTTTTTTTTTTTTTTTTTACAGACATTCACAAATTCTAACAAATTCCTATTAGAGACAAATCCACTAGGAGTGTATTAAAAGGTCAGGTGGATCCGAAGCAGCCTTATACCTTTTGACAATTCTTCTACAAAGCTGCATGTTTTACTATAAAATTGATAAAAAAAGATTAGTAAAGTGCTCAAAGTTTAATGAAATCTATTGGCTTTTGGACCGTATTTGTATTCCGTTTGTTATTTTTCTTAAGTCGCTTACACTATTTTAAGTCAGAATGACTGAGAACTGCCATGTTACGTTAATACCTCTTTGCTCTGAAATTAACTGCCATTTCATCCAGTAGGTGTCCTCCAACCTTGCACCCTCTGCTCACCTGTTCAAGGGACCCTGACCAGGACACTGGCTACTGGAGACTATGACTGAAAGCACCTCTTCTCTAGCAGTCAACATTCTACAAGCTGAAACATCACTTTCTCTCATGTGATCCACTGGCTTCAAGGTTTATATAGAACAAGCACAAGGAGGGACGCAACGGCTATTAACTGACCATTATTTCAGCATCAGCACCAAACCAGCAGCAAATACATCATCTTCATTACAAACAAATGTCGACCTGATTTAATAAGGTCTACCAAGCTTACTGTAGTAGCTAATTGTCATGGCTTCTCAGCCAAGATCTCTCAGTGTTACATTCAGGATGAAGCTCCTTCGTCATCCGAGCTCTTTCAGCATCCTCAGACAACAAAGAATACAAAATAAGAGGTTTGGAGAAGCGGACAACCCCGTGTCCCCGTTCTTTGGGATGATAGTAAGCCATCTTTTTTCTCGTTCTCCTTCTTTTCCATAGGAAGCTGGAGAGGGAAATACGCAGCTGAGCGTCTCACCAGGGCATTCCATGGCCAGCCATTTAGAAAGGACGTCCGACGTGAAGGTGAGCAGAGCTCTGGGTGAGGAGTGAATAGATGGGAAGGGCAAGGGATTTGGGGTTTCCTGGAATCTCTGTTTACACAAAGATAATGAAGATTCATTATAAGAACAGCTACATATGGCCAAGTCATTTAATTGCTGCTAAGATACAGCTGGCAAACGAGTCAAGAATCCACAAACAGCCAAGCAGTGAAAATAAACGAATTTACATTTTCTACAAAGTATTGCGGCAAAATCGCAACCATTGGCATTTATACACATTCGAAAGCTTTGCTCCTTTACAGTCACGATGCATCACAAACGTAATTCTGCAGTAGATCAGATTTTATTGCTCAAGAGTAACTTAATAATAAATAAACTATAATAGTTAATAAACTATAATCTTAAAATAAGTTCCAGGTGTAGTTCCAGAAGTATAGCTAATTTATTTTTTTTATTTCTATTCCATTTAATTAGAGCAGTGGCAATAACAACCCTCCATTATTTAAGTTTTGATAAAATAAAGTTACAAATAATCATTTTAAATCTTGATAATGAGAAAAGCAGGCTTATAAATAATGGACTAATTAATGTACATTGTTAATGGAAACAGGAATAAAAAGTGCTGGGCTTTTTGAACCAATTATTGAAATTGTATTTAAATATTGATCATTGATTAAATATTGATCGATCAGATCATAACTGGCAGGGAATGGGACATTTTTTTTTACATTTCAAAGGGGCTTGGCTTAAATAAGTTGGGGAAGCCTTTGTCTTTCACAACATTGACGACAGACTAGAAAAATAATGAATTCCACAAGATGTCATTCATACCCCTTTCCAAATGGTATCGAGTGTATAGATCAATTCACTGATTATGTCATGTTTCAAGTGAATCCGCTCAATATGCTTCAGGAGCTGCTTCCAGGAGTCTGACAGGAGGAAGGCTGCACTAAACACACAACACTAGACACACACACACACACACACACACACACACACACACACACACAAACAGAAACAAACACACATTTAGAATAGTTTGAAACGGTCAAAACTATACCGCAGACTAAATGCAGAATGTTATTTACAATGAACAGGCCCATATTTCAGAACTAGCAGTGATGGCTTAGTATATTTGATATAGATTAGTCAATTGTTTGCTAGGTAGCTAGTTTGACATTACTACTGTATTCGCATTGCACTCCCGTTCCAAATATTATACATTAAGCAAGTTCTTGGAGGTTTGTCTTTTGCTGCATTATGGCTTGCATGTTTTTGTTTGTTTTAACCAACAAAAATTAACGCATTTTAAATCATTAGAGCTGCGTACAAAAAAGCAAAGGTAAACAACTGCTGGTCATGTGACTCTGACACACCTTGTAACCTGGCTGATTTACTGCATGTAGTAATATACAGTATATACCAATGTACTACGCAGTAATAACAGCATACCAGTATAAGTATTAAACTTTACCTTTTCTTGTCACTTGAGTGGTACTTTCTAGAGCATGGGGTTTTCAGATTTTGAAGTCAAAGACCCTTAAATTGTTAAATAAATTACATGTTCCCCTTAATTTTGTGAACATTATCCAATTATACAGACATTCTATTAAGTATTTGGCAAATAACTGAGCAACGTCCTGACCTTTCCATCGAACAGTCTATTTGTTATTAGCCTCATTTATCAATATATAAAGTTCTATATGAAAATAATAAATACAAATGCCTGCTATATTTTGTAAATGCTGGTTTCCTCTACTTGTATATGTGATAAATGGCAATCACTGACAAGCAATTTGCATTAAACTACTCCCACAAAACTCTTATCATAGTGAAAAGTGTCACTTGACCACTAAATGGACAAAAATACAAATTTCTTAAAGACAGTAGTGTGAGTTTTGACACTGTGCAAAATACACAGGTAAAAATAAATATATATTAAATACTAAAATACAAAGAGCAGTGAACAGAAATAAATCTGACAAAGTCAATGTTTGGTGTGACAAGCCTTTGCTTTTAAAAAGTCCCAAGTACAACTTGGGAAGTTCTAAAAGGAAACTGGTTGGTAGGTTTTACTGAGCAGTGTGAAAATTCTGCCACAGTTCTTCACTATTCTGACTGTGAAACTTTGTACTTGAAACTTTGCCTTTTTGCACAACACAGCACGCTTCTATTTGTTTTTTAAGGGGGGGGGGGGGTGTTTGTTTGTTTTTTTACAGTTTTTCTCAGTTGCTTTGGAGCTTATGTCAGAACAGAAATGAAATTCTCAAAACTACTTGTTCAATCTCCATATCCTTTACTCACTTGTGCTCATCATAAGAGATTTTTTTGTTGCTTGGATCAAATTGTGAATGCTTTTGTATATTCATTTAATCGATTGTGTACAAGTGTCTACTGTTTCCTACATTATTTCTTGATTATGTCATGTTGATCAAAATATATTATACTAGTTTCACTTAAATAGTCTCAACCCCCAAAACATCTCAGCATCAATTCATTGCATAAGTCATTGAATGCAAAACGGGTAAACAAGTGATCAGAACCTGTCATTTAACATTTTTATTTCACTTTTTTTTTTTTTTGTAAATGTGACTTGAATTGATGAATTGTGTAGATGAATCTTGATTGTCACTAATGAAGGAGAATGAATGGCATCAGATCATCCAATAATCAACCGGTTCACTAAAACGGGTCAAAGGTGAATCTTGTGAACCTTCAATTGGAGAGTGAATACAGACAGAGCAAAACAAAGAATTATACATTCTGAAAATGGATGAACAACTAAGAAACACACGAACACGTGTACAGTACAGTAAAAGTGTGAATCCTGTCTGGTCTCTTGCAATCAATATAAATCAAATATGCAACCAATAAATGAATTTGTGCTGCTGAAATTCCAAACAGAAGGAAGTCAAATTTTCACTGTGTCACTGTGATCCAAACCATAGTTTATATCGAGACATCCTGAAACTGTGCGCCATCATACTGACAACATGACTAAACATTTTTATGATCTTGTTTATGAACAATGACAAAGGGATTTATCATTCTGATGCGAATGACACGTTCATTGACACAAATACTTACTTTTAAAAGATGAACTAAGGATTTTGAGATTTTGCAAGAAATCCAATGTGTTGTGCTGTTTGTACAAATTGTTTTGAGAATGCATTTACTGGTTTGCAAATATTGAGGATGATTCAAAAATGTAATGTAAATGTAATGTAAAATTTTGCTTTTTTTACTGGCATACAAAAATGTTTATGTATGTTTTATGTTTGCTTAATAAATGATAACAGATAGCTGAGATGCAATATAAGGTGCTGACGTGCAATAATCGGATCCTCACTTAGGTGTTCGCACTGTAGGTTGTAGCTTTTACATCATTAATATTTTCAAAAGAAAGTAAATGCATTCTCAAAACAATGTGTACAAACAGCACAACACATTGGATTTCTTTCAAAAGCCTGTACTTTTCCCAAAATCCTTAGTTCATCTCTCAAAAATTAGTATTTGTGTCAACGAACGTGTCATTCCCATCAGAATGATGAGTCCTTTTGTCATTGTTCACAAAGAAGATCATCAAAAGTCAGTATGATGGTGCACAGTTACAGTATTTTTAGAAATAAACTTTGCTTTGGATTACAATGATTGAAAATGCACATTTCCTCTGTATGGTATCTATGAGTTTCAGCAGCACAAATGTATTTATTTAAGTGCATATTTGATTTATATTGATTGCAAGAGACCAGATAGGATTCACACTTTTACTGTACTGTAATAGTGTATTTTCGTTTCCTGGTTGTTCATCAATTTTTTTTAGAAATTGTCATTCAAGGTTTTGCTCTGTCGCTAATTAAAGGTTCTTCATTCTTGAAATTCAAGATTCATCCACACAATTTATCACTTCAACACATTTACAGTACAACAACTGCTTTAACCATTTTGCATTCAATGACTTATGCAATGAATTGATGCTGAGATGTTTTGGGGGTTAAAACTATTCAGGTGAAACCGATATAATATATTTCGATCAACATGACATAAACATCTAATAGTGTAGGAAACAGTAGACACTTGTACACAATCGATTAAATGAATGCACCAAAGCATTCGCAATTTGATCAAAGCAACGAGAAATGTTCTTATGATGTGCGCAAGTGACTAAATGATGTGGACGACAAGTCGTCGAATTTCATTTCTGATCTGAGAAAAACGCTGCAAATGCAACTGGGAAAAAAAACCGTAATCAACTTTGCATTAGACGCATGGGTTTGTGCATGTTTTCTCCATGGTTACATGGATGAAACTGTTCTTGTGTGTGAATGTGTTTGTTGGTAAAGTACATGTGTGTGTTGCGCTACATCAGAATCTCATCCAAAGTGTATCCCCCCTGCCAGGTGTTCTTAGGATGGGCTCAATATCCATTATTGTATTCCAATGTTCACTTCATGCACTTTGACAGGTAAGAGAAAGACACCAAAGGTACAAAACCACCGTACACTTCAAGGTGACAAGGCGAGGTCCTGTTTAGTACACACGTGCTGTTGTGATTGTAACCTCACAAACAGGACACACACAAACACAAACTTCCTTACCGAGTCTTCACACTGTGTGCTGTCATTAAAACGGTGCTGCACGTAGTAGTTTCTGGGAAACACTTGCAGCTGCAATGATACGAAATGAGCATCGTTAAGTCCAGTGTCTGACCTCACACACATTCACTCAATCATCTGAATGTCCCCCTTAAAAAAACACCACACACACACACACACACACACACACACACAGACAGCCTACAAGCTGGGGCTTTTAACGCAGGCAAGAAAGAAAAGACTCACAAATCCGCTCTGTTCTTCATGTCTGATGGACTCCTGCAGATTGCTGACAGCGTGCAATTCATCGCACGCGCTTCCTCGAACCGTGAACACCGATAGAAGCAATAAAACTGCAGGATAAACACAGAGGCTTTCAGCGCACACGTCTTCTCTAACACGTGTCTTCACACAGGTCCGTTTTTCATCCAGGCACACGCTTTTCCGCTTCTCAGCTCTGGGAATAGGGTTACATGTAAAAACGCGATATGTTGATAAAGCTTACCTGTTGGTAACATGCTTCTACCGGCGGCCCATCCGCTCTGCGCTTTTACCCATCATGCTTTCGGAGGTGGTTTTTTTTTTTAATTTTTATGACGTCTAGTTTTATGACGAGCTCAATTTTAATGACTCGATGACTCCCGAGCCGCTCGCATGTGAGCAACTGCGAAGTTATGTCCTTTTCCCGAGCACACCTCTTTTCTCCTCCCTCCCTCCCTCTTTCCCCCTCTCTCTTTCTCTCTTCTCCTGAGTCGTGCTTGTGTCCTGCCTTTCTGGTACTTTCCACACTCTTTTCGTTTTTACTTTCACTCTTCACCTCTCTCTCTCTCGCTCTCTCTCTCTCTCTACCCCTTTCTCCGTCTCTCTTTCCTTCACTTCTCCTTCATCCAGCACTGTCCTAATCACAGCAGCTCCCTGCACACTTCTCCTTCTTTTTCCTAATCTTTCACTTCTTCAAAGAGGAAATTAGTCCTCCCCTACTCTCTCTCTCTCTCTCTCTCTCTCTCTCTCTCTCTCTCTCCAGTTGGACTGAACTCATGCACAGGCCTGGGCATGCACTTAGGCCTTCTGTTTTTCATTTCATCCCCCTCACTGAAATGGTTTGTTTTATCTCATGGGGTCAGTGACTAGGAAGCAGTGTGCTTGTTAGTCGTCTCTCTGTGCTTAGTCATTCTAGAATGCGTTCTCTTTGTGAAGTGACCCAATTTGGTGACTACATACTGTAATTATGCACCCCTGTTGAGTTGACTTGGAAAAAAAACAATACCCTTATGCACACTTCCACTCTGGGTTTTTTTTTTGTTTGGTTTCCGTTTTCACTTTCGGAAATAAAGGAAACAAAATTGTTTGTCTGGTCACTGGTGTGATTGATATATGGAGAAACATTTTGGGATGCTTGACTTTTCCAGTCACACTTTTCCGTCACATTTTCCATATGTGTTTCTTCCCTGAAACTGTTACCACAATGTTGGACGTGCACAATTGTATAGGATGTCTTTGGATATCGATTTTCACTTTACTTGAACTTGGAGACCCTGGTTGGAGTGGGTTGCAGTGGAAGATCTTAAGAGACCTGCTATTAAGCACTGACTGCACCCCAGGCCTCCTCACCCTACATCAGTGCCTGACTTTATTTAATTCAATTCAATTCATTTTTATTTGTACAGTGCTTTTAACAAAGGACATTGTCTCGAAGCAGCTTTAGATAGATAGATAGATAGATAGATAGATAGATAGATAGATAGATAGATAGATAGATAGATAGATAGATAGATAGATAGATAGATAGATATGTGTATATAAATGTGTAGACACTGTTATAAAGGAACAACAAGTAGGTTATAAGGCTATAATATATATATATATATATATATATATATATATATATATATATATATATATATATATATATATATATATATATATATACATATATTGGACCAAGAACCAGTCAGGGGTTGACAAAAAAATGGCACTGCACAAGTGCCTGGACAACACATCTCTCTTTTTCTAAATAAAAACCATTGACCATACAATAAGTGTTGTGCCTGATTTTGTCCCCTTTCCTTTTTCCCCCCACAAAATTCTGTCTAAAAATGTCTGTCTAACTTAATCATCAATATTACACAAATAGTATATCTAATATCCATATTTTCATCTGATTAAGGACAAAATAATTTAAATGTGAAGCTGTTCTTGGACATTGCAAACGAAGATAAAGAAATGTAGGACCACCATGTAAGAACATTTGTTTTTCAATACAAACATGTATTTACTGTGCTACATCTTAACATTCCAAGTATCAGAACGCTTACGTTATTTAAAACCCACATTTTAGCGTTTATCACGTTACTGAAGACTATTTGGGAAAGTGATTGTGCCTTTAATCTTTGAAAAAAACAGGAAGAAATGTAACATAATTGTTACCTTATAAATGTATTCAGGCTGAACATCCACCATATAGAACACAAGCAGAGAAAAGATGATGATGATGATGATCAGGAATGCCTCAGTTCTTTGTCATGTTAACATCGCTGACTCCTTCTGCCTCATCCACGTTAACCTCAGACTACATGCCTTCTGTCTTGCTCATCTAGTTTAGTAATCTAGTCTACATCTGTGGTGTGTGAGAGCCAGGAAATGATACACCAGTGGTAGATCGAAAACAGCAAGCAATGAAAGAAGAAAAGTATTACATTTCACCAAATACACTGAAGATCTAAATAGATCTTCTTCTTCTTTCGGCTTCTCCCATTAAGGGTCGCCCCAACCACCTGCATATCTTTCCTCACCACATCCATTAACCTCCTCTTTGTTCTTCCTCTTTTCCTGCCTCCTGGTGACTTCATCCTCAGCATTCTTCTACCGATATACCCCATGTCCCTCCTCTGCACATGTCCAAACCATATCAATCACACCTTCCTCACCTTGTCTCCAAAACGTCCTACATGCGCTGCCCCTTTAATAAACTCGATTCTAATCCTATCCATCCTCGTCACTCCCAAACAATTATTTACTCTCACCACAAAAAATCTATATCCTTCGCAAACATCATGGTCCATTGAGACTCTTGTCTGACCTCGTCCGTCAACCTGTCCATCACCACTACAAACAGGAAAGGGCTCAGAGCCAATCCTTGATGCAATCCAACCTCCACCTTGAACCAGTCTGTCGTTCCTACTGCACACTTCACTGCCGTTACACTCTTCCCAGAAGAGGGGTGTTTTTATATGAAAAAATGGGGACTTTTGTACATATAGTGTAGGCGGAGAAGAGTGACAGGAGTGATTTGTGATAGAAGAGTATCTGTAAGAGTGAAAGGGAAAGTTTATAGGACTGTGGTGAGACCTGCGATGTTGTATGGATTAGAGACAGTGGCACTGAGTAAAAGACAGGAGGTGGAGCTGGAGGTAGCAGAGCTGAAGATGTTGAGGTTTTTGTTGGGAGTGACGACGATGGACAGGATTAGAAACGAGTTTATTAGAGGGACAGCGCATGTAGGACGTTTTGGAGACAAGGTGAGGGAGGCGAGATTGAGATGGTTTGGACATGTGCAGAGGAGGGACATGGGGTATATCGGTAGGAGAATGCTGAGGATGGAGCCACCAGGTAGGAGGAAAAGAGGAAGACCAAGGAGGTTTATGGATGTGGTGAAGGAAGACATGCAGGTAAATGGTTTGAAAAAGGCAGATGTAGAGGACGGGGGTGTATGGAGACGGATGATCCGCTGTGGCGACCCCTAATAAGGAGCAGCCAAAAGAATTAAAAAAAAAGTAGAAGTGTAGCTAAATAAATTTTATTGATTTTATTGAAATTATGTTTCAGCAGCATATGGAATACCAATGACAATGAAAAGCTAAATAACAGGTCTATAAAAGCACATTGAAAATATAATTATGATACAAAGCATGTAGAAATGGTAATAATTTTTAAAGGATAAAAAAAATACAAAAACTGGTTTATATATAAAAAAAAATAATAAATATATACAGCTTATGTATGATATTAAAAGCACTGTACTGGTGACTGTGGAGTTTTGTGTTCATCTAACACCTACAGCTTGGCGTTTACGAATGATTTCCTAAAGCGTCGGTGGATTGATTGTCCAGGAGGGAGAACAGTTTCTATAGTGACCTTCTACTTCTAGTGACTCAAACGTCTCCTGTTGTATTTTAATGACAGTTTGGAACTGGAGGTTTTTTTCTTTCTTCTGTTTTCCCCCAAAAGACCGAAGACAAAAATCAAAGGCCATCCTTTTGCTTTCAAATGGCTATTCACTACTACTTTGGAAACAAATAATACAGAAACTGAATGGTGTTCAGTATAAGTGTTGTCTCTGACTTGAACAAGGTGCTGTACATTTAAAGGGTTTCCCTAACAGCTAATTAAATGTACACTAAATGCACCTTCTAAGATAAAAAAAAAATACAGTCGATTCTAAATCTACAAGGGGTGTACTCTTAAACGTAAGAAAATTTTGAGTTAGGAAACCCTTAAACATTTTCTATATTTACATAAAGAAATAAGATGGAAATTAAGGTTAGAACCCAATTATTTTCATCGATCCCCTGAGATTTAGTAAATTTACCCCCTTACAAAGAAGTCAACAGTCTAGAATTTTTATAATAGGTTTATTTTAACAGAAAGAGAAAAAAAAAAAAAATAAATAAATTAATATTATATAAAAAAAAATTTGTATTTGAATTCTGACTCGCACACACTCAGATTATTCCTGCACCTTTAAGAAAGAACTCCTAATATCAACTCATTATGTGTATAAAAGACACCAGTCACAGAATCAACCTCTTCCAATATAAACCTCTTCACCACCATGGGAAAGACCAAAGAGCTGTCAAATGACGTCAGGGACAGCTTCATCATGCTTCACCAGCTTCACTTTGTGATTTTGCTCTGGTGAAAAACATCTGCTGAAATGTCAGATTCTTCTTTAACTCTTCTACTTTCTTTATCTTCTGCTCTGCATTCAGGTTTTTCAGCTTATCCCGATGTTTTGTCTCGTAGCTCCGTCTTAGAGTCAATTCCTTTATTACAGCCACATTTGCTTCACAAATAAGACACACGTGTTTACCAGCAGTGTCAGTAAACATACACTCAGAATCTCATCGGTTTTGAAAGACTCTGTTTTCAGAATCAACTTTTCTCTTTGCCACTGTGAGGGGCTTCACAATAACTTTACAATAGGGTTTAAAACATCAACAGAAGCTCGACTTGATTGACTCTGAAATGTTCCCAGTTAGTCTAGCGTTCGGTAAGGCGGCTGAAGCGCTGCATTATGGGATCTGTAGTTTGTGTTATCAGCGCTTCATATCGCCGGGACATTAATAACAATAATTATAGATCTTTATAAAATCATCTCGCGGGCCAGATATAATTGTACATTGGGCCGGATTTAACACTGAGTTTGACACCCCTGATATACTGATTATTGTGATTTCTCACAATAATTATCAACAATAATTTAACAAGGTAGGAAACAGCTATTTTTTTTTAGAAAAGGCTCACGGGCGACTCACGTGGTCCTTGCCGGCGACGTTGTTGACCCCTGGTCTAGACTGTTTATTTCTTTGTAAGGGGGTAAACTCACAAAATCAGCAGGGGTTTAAATTATGATTCCCCCCACTGTATTATCCAACCAACAATTTCTGAGCATTTCCAGGATAAAGTGAAGTAAATCTGTTTCCACACATGGTCACACGATCAATGATATAGCTGGATTTTACTTGGAGACATATCTACAGGGAGGTGGAAAGGTATGTCTGGGCACTCAGCCAGAAAAATCTAATCTCTATGCTGGCATGTACTTTTTTTTGTAATAATTCTTAAGTACTGTATTAAGATGCTTAAGTATAAAGTTTTGATGCACTTTGATCTGTAAGAGTAGAATCAGTGACCTGTATTTATATCTTAAAAAGATTCGTATGTAATATGTAGATACTACATCTGAGTTACTGAATCCTTTCAAAACAAATAAGAAAAACGATGCTTTCAATCACCCCAAGATGATGTAGACCTCTTGTTTACAAACATTTGAGTTTTTTTTATTAACATTTCTAGTTACAGTAAAACGTTACTTCTATAAGTATGACACATACTTAAAGACAATCCAAGCACAAGTCAAGGTAGCAGAGAAACCAGTGAGGGTGCAAAATAAACATCGTTCAAGTTCTCACACTGAAACACTTATATAAATGCTACTTGGACTGAAAGAAGTGTGCGAATTCTTCATATACAGCTACAGAACTCATTTTCAAATTCCTGCTACAGGACAAACAGCGCACATAAATTTGAACAAATCGTTTTTTTTTATGCATACATAATATATAAGCATATCTTAATAGTTGCAGTTGATTTGAATCATAAATATACCTGCTGCATAAATATTTCTAATAAATAAGGCTTAAGTGCTTTAAAACAGCACAGAGGTAATGCAGACGGTACAATGACTACTCAGTTTATCAAATGGCATCGCTTAGGAAAAGCAAATAGAGTCTTGTTTTAATAACCTTTATACCGTAATATGTAATCCCGTAAAATCCAAAGAGAAAGAATTGAGTATCTACAAGCTCTGTGATGGTGGAAACAATTATTACGGTCGTCCTTGTCAACATTTGTAAACAGCACATGAGAGCTCTAGTTAATTCGCTGGATATCTGAAAAGATTAAACATCATGTGCAAGTTACAACATCTGTCTAATTCAGGGTGGTGCTCGCTGCATTATGCACTTGACATTCGGGAGATAAAAACTGCTTTTGCAACAAATGCAGAAGTCAAAGTTCGGATAAGGAATTTATACAATTCCTGCAAAGATGTATTTTTTTTTTTATCAATTATACATTTCTATTCCTAGAAAGATTGTGAAAATCTCAGAATTGTTAAACAGTATTTTAAGGGACTACATCACTTGTAGCCGTTCAATTGCACAGGATGCAATTGAACACAGGACCAATACAAATACTTATTGACTCAGAGTTCTCTCTCCTCCTCGGACGGCAGTCATTAAATGGCTCTTGTACGTCTTGCTCAGTCCAGTCATCCAGAACTTAAGGAGACGCACGTTGTCCTCTTCCCCGTGTCCAGTGGCCCCCAGCAGGGCTAAAACCTTCTGTGTGTCCTCCCTACCCCTTCCATCCACCTTAGTGAATTTAAACAGCACCTTCACTTTACTGGGGGGGACAAAGAAAGAAGGAAGTGAGGAGACAATTTTAGAAAGCATTAAACACCATACAGAGAAGTCAAACTATTTATGTTTTTTTTCTTTTCATTATTGAACAGCATTTAAAAAAAAATGATTTATGCATTTCGTTGCCTTGTACATGTGTAATGACAATAACCTTGAATCTAATCTAATCTAATTTTGAAGGCAACTCTACATGTATCATGAGTTGAGTTAAAGCTGTAAATATAGAGTTAAAGTTTGAGTTGCACTGACTTCATCCACTCCTCCTTTAGACAGAGCAGGCAGTGAGACACCACCTCCACAGACAGATTCTCATTAGCCAGGGCCAGGTCGAGCTTATTCAACAGCGTGGGTCCTGCAGATTCATAGTAGAAGAGAAAGAAAACAATGCATCACCCCGTTGGCTAAGCGTTCCATGGTTTTTGCAGGTGAATTGTTTACGTTGTTTACCTTTGTCTGTTGGTTGGGTATTAGCACTGCTGATACTGAACTGATACAGTGAAAGGAGATCGTCTGTGTATGCAGCATACGCACTGCCCTGTTCCACATTCAGCACCTCTACCAACACCATGAACTCTGAAAGAGAACAAATATCGTCAACACTAACACAAATGGTACAGACCTCATCTTATACAGCAACTGTCTATAAAATGTATGTTCTGTTCACTATGATGTCATCGTGTTTAGACCTAATCCAGATGAGGGGCTATCACATAAACCACATAGAGGCTCTCAATTAGTCCTGTGTTTTCAACACACCATTTTTTCCCATTAGTATTTGGAACATACCATTTTTTATGTCTCCCTGATTTCTTCCTTAGCTTGATCACTTGCCAAATCCCAACCATCATTCAATTCTCCCTTATTATGCAAAAGCTCCCCAACCATGAAAAAACCTTAAATCACACTAAATCACACGAGATCAAACTCTTGAACTTCAAATAAAGCTGCTGATTCGTATCTGCGTGATTTTACTCACTGCGTTGATCCCACCTGATTGGTTGATTAGATAACAGGTACGCCTAATAAAGCGTGCAGTGATCGTGTGTTATTTTTTGTTTTGCAGTGTATAATGGTAAAGTGGGCATACCTGAGGAAGTGACATGAGCTGGGATTTGCACATCAGGGCTGAGACCCAGGAAATTGCATCGGTATGCTTCTTCGTATTGTGTACTGTAAGGTACTATGCGAACACAACCCACTGGGAGCAAAGCCTTTTGGGGGGGAATGCACAGAAATCAAAAGCAGAACTGTGATATGAAATTTGAAATAAATTAGCATTTTGTCTTTAAAATAACAGTGTCTAACATATCACCTCGAAAGACCACCTCTAAACCATTACCTCTAAGACATGCAAACTTTATTGCAGAACCAAATCCGTTTTTGTGATTATTATGCAAACATGGGAAACCATTTTAGAAGGGGCTTAGCTATGGAAGTCCTAAAAGGCCATGCATTGTAAGATTTTTTTTTATATTTTTCGTGATCTGGGCATGTCAAGATCATGAGAAATCAAAAAAATAAAATAAAAAAAAATAATAATAGTTACAACACAAAACCTTACTTAGCTTAGCTCTGGAGTTCTGAATTCATGTTTAACAACTTCTTGGAGAAATTTGTACATTTGTGGTGAACTCACTTTGAGCATTTCAAAAGCTGACTGGATGAAACCACAGTCATGTCCTCGCCATATCACTTGGTTACCCATTAGCACATGCCATGCCAGCTGTCTAAACTCTGCTGCACCAAGGACCTGTCAATCAATGAAAAAAAATAAAAAAATAAAAAAATTTTAAATGGCAAAATTGGAAAAAATTATAATTAAATCGCAAAGAACTAAGCGGTTTTAACGTGAAACTACCTGACGTAAATGTCTCAAAGATTTGAATTTTGGCCCAAGAGGCTCTTCATCTTTTCCATCACCACCAAACAGAAAATCCCTTTCCTGTGTGGTATCAGGTTGGCTGTCCTGAGCTATACTGCCCCCCTCAGCATTCATCTCCTCTTCTTGTTCTGTGGAAAGCACATACATCAGATAATTCAATCAGTGTATACAGAAAATCCAAAAGACAAACTTTTAGACATTTTAGTTTCTTTTTCTTCTTTTTCTGTAGGAGAATTTCTTACCAAGTATGAATGTACGAAATACATTTAAATTAAAGCTGTTGTCTTGCAATAGTCAAGTTTTGAGTTCAAATGTAAAAGTGTTTGTAGTTTCTCCCCACTCCCACAGAATTTACTCTGAACTGGTATGTGCAAATAAAACGTATTTAATAAATCCAAAAGTTCCAAATGACTGAAATTTTATTTTCATTGTTATTTTAGTGAAATAACTTTACAGACATCTGAGTGGAGAGGTGGATCTCCGACATTACAGGATGTTAAATACAATTTAAATAATAATTAAATCCCAGAGACAACTGAAGAGAAAAACAATGGATAGGTTTACATTCACCTAAATAATCCATTAGGGATCTGACCGATTCCTCAATAGGAACTTCTGAGCCGATCTGATTAATCTCAAAATTCAATTTGGACTGGAATGAAAGTGGTTTAGGTCTGAAATAATCTAAACTATTTGCTATGGAAACAATTTTCTCAGTTCGATTGAACACTGGCTTTTTTTTTTTCTCACAAATGCTCTGTGCTTACACAGAAAAGTTTTGTTTTTAAATACGTATATGTAATGCATATGTAAATATTTAAATCCGATCGCAATATTTATGGTACATTTGAAAAACAATATCAGAATCTATAATTACATTGAATTATTTTGTATTGGTCAAAATGGGCACATTCAAACAAGCCTAGTGAGAGAAACCACACGCGGAATGGAACCGATCCTTTTTTGTTTAACACCAGATCGTTGGATTATGGGTAGCCATTGGCATCCCACATAGTTTTGAACCAAATTAAATTGTGATTAAAGAACCCTATTCTTGAATGCAGATTACAGAATTCAGATTTACTTTGTGTATACACAGGATGGATTAAAATATAGAAAGACTCTTTTACAGCTTTTTCATGTTCCCCTTCCCTAAAAAATACCAGTATACGTTCTGGATCGTGCATAGGCACAATATCAAAGAAGAGAGTAACGCTACACACGTCAGGAACATGTAAATTCCTGCACCTTAATGACTGAGTGAGTATTCTGTCAAAATAAATTTCGCATCTACTTGAATTGACGCATGAGCACATAGAAACTCTATTCCACAGGGGGGAAAAAACAACATTGAAATTATGAATTGTTCCTTGTGTGCAATTATGCATGTATCAGCATGCTGCCTCTTGAAGTTTAATTTCGCTTTAAGTCAAGTCAAGTTTATTTCTATAGCGCTTTTACAACGGACATGGTCTCAGAGCAGCTTAACAGAATGTAACAGTTAAGGTGACCAATCTGTATTTATCCCTGATGAGCAGCTGTGGTGACTGTGGCAAGGAAAAACTCTCTTAGATGTTATGAGGAAGAAACCTTGAGAGGAACCAGACTCAAAAGGGGAACCTCGTCATTATTTGGTTAATATTAAGAGGGTGATTATAGTTTTTAAAACAATACAGAACACTGGAGAGTGAGAACTAACATGAACACTGGAATGTAAGATTATGAGTAACGTCCTTTCTACAGTCTTATACAGTCATACTATTCTTATATAGCAGCATCAACGAATCCTACTGTCTTTCTGTGCAGAGCAAATATTAAAATGCACTATGTCATAACTAACCCTTCTTCATTTAGCCACTGTGCACTATCTTGTTAACTTGTCTCTTAAATAGTTAACAAATTGTGTTTGACTTTTAAATACACAATAAATCATCTCCCACTCCCATGCAGGTTCTCTCAAGCAGACAGAAACTTGAATATATGTTTATGTTATATAGACTGTGTGGGTAAGAGTAGTTTAATGCAGATTACTTTCTATTATGGTTGTGTGGGAGTAGAATTTTTTTTATGTTAACTCGTCAAAATCGGTCATTTCTTATCAGCAATCTTTTTTATCCCAGGCAGGACAATGGCGAATACGGAGCCTATCCTGGGAACACACAGGGTTGAAGCTTGAATGTGCCAGACCATCACAGAGACCCACACACACACACACAGATATGCTCCATCACACCTAGGAGCAAAGTTAGTGAAGCAAATCCAGCTTCCAGTGTGTTCTTGAGAAATAAAGGGAAAACATGGTACATATAGACAGTAAGATGAGCTCAGGAAAGAAATCATGGAAATTTTATGTTTAAGTGCCAAGTATTAAGCAAAAAAAAATGACACTTGAAATTGAAATTGTCATCGTAGGTGCATGTCCACTGTGAGAGACATAATCTAAAAAAAAAATATCAGCTAGAATTCTGACCCTCAAAGACCTTATTATCCTAAATTAGATGCACCTGTTTGAGGTCGTTAGCTGCATAAAGACACCTGTCCACCAAATACAATCAGTAAGAATCCAACTACTAACATGGCCAAGACCAAAGAGCTGTCCAAAGACACTAGAGACAAAATTGTACACCTCCACAAGGCTGGAAAGGGCTACGGGGAAATTGCCAAGCAGCTTGGTGAAAAAAGGTCCACTGTTGGAGCAATCATTAGAAAATGGAAGAAGCTAAACATGACTGTCAATCTCCCTCGGACTGGGGCTCCATGCAAGATCTCACATCGTGGTGTCTCAATGATCCTAAGGAAGGTGAGAAATCAGCCCAGAACTACATGGGAGGAGCTGGTCAATGACCTGAAAAGAGCTGGGACCACCGTTTCCAAGGTTACTGTTGGTAATACACTAAGACGTCATGATTTGAAATCATGCATGGCACGGAAGGTTCCCCTGCTTAAACCAGCACATGTCCAGGCACGTCTTAAGTTTGCCAATGATCATTTGGATGATCCAGAGGAGTCATGGGAGAAAGTCATGTGGTCAGATGAGACCAAAATAGAACTTTTGGGTCATAATTCCACTAAACGTGTTTGGAGGAAGAAAAATTATGAGTACCATCCCAAGAACACCATCCCTACTGTGAAGCATGGGGGTGGTAGCATCATGCTTTGGGGGTGTTTTTTTGCACATGGGACAGGGCGACTGCACTGTATTAAGGAGAGAATGACCATTTATTGATTTTGGGGAACAACCTCCTTCCCTCAGTTAGAGCATTGAAGATGGGTCGAGGCTGGGTCTTCCAACATGACAATGACCTGAAGCACACAGCCAGGATAACCAAGGAGTGGCTCTGTAAGAAGCATATCAAGGTTCTGGCGTGGCCTAGCCAGTCTCCAGACCTAAACCCAATAGAGAATCTTTGGAGGGAGCTCAAACTCCGTGTTTCTCAGCGACATGCCAGAAACCTGACTGATCTAGAGAAGATCTGTATGGAGGAGTGGGCCAAAATCCCTCTTGCAGTGTGTGCAAACCTGGTGAAAACCTACAGGAAACGTTTGACCTCTGTAATTGCAAACAAAGGCTACTGTACCAAATATTAACATTGACTTTCTCAGGTGTTCAAATACTTATTTGCAGCTGTATCATACAAATAAATAGTTAAATCATACATCTTAAATCATACAAATCATACATTGTGATTTCTGGATTTTTTTTTTAGATTATGTCTCTCACAGTGGACATGCACCTACGATGACAATTTCAGACCCCTCCATGACTTCTAAGGGGAAGAACTTGCAAAATAGCAGGGTGTTCAAATACTTATTTTCCTCACTGCATGTTTGTTTGTTTTTTTTTTTTAACAAATTTGACTGTGATGTTTCATGTTGGAAAATCACATGAAAAGCCTAATTTCAAATTAGATTCTTTATGCACGCTAAAGGTTTAACCAAAAGTTTGAGTTTGAACACTTGTAACCATAACAGCACCTGTTTGTCTTTCGATGAGAACAAGCGTGTCTTCAGTTGGCGCTCCCTCAAGCAATTTTTCAGTCAGTCGGCTCCCACAAGCCTTTAGCAACCTGCAGGACACACGATATATAAACTATGGAAAGCTCTGGACAAGAAAAAATACAGAAAATGCTGCGGTAGAAAAATTGGAGAAACAGGGGACAAAACAGCGAGGGGCGAGGAGAAGATTCATAATGAAGTCCCTTTCCGCCAAAAAAAAAAAAATTTAAGTTTGCCTAATTACGACACCCCCCAAGCTGCAATTCTGAATTTATTTATTTATATATAATTCCAACAGCATCACCCTCTCTGTAGTGCCAGAAAGCTTTACACATTAAACATTAAATGTGCTACAATCATTAGGATCACATGGTATCAAACTGAGCCTCCGATCTCTGGAGAGAACTCTGTCTAACAATCAGCTCTGGAGGAGACGGGACAAGACACATATTTCAAACAAAAACAAAGAAAACATCATACTAATATTCAGTACTGCTCTATAATAAAGAAAAAAGTACTTCTTATCCGATTACTCGATTAATCTTTGGAATAATCG
Organism: Silurus aristotelis; assembly: GCF_946808225.1. Lineage (NCBI taxonomy): Eukaryota > Metazoa > Chordata > Actinopteri > Siluriformes > Siluridae > Silurus > Silurus aristotelis. The sequence continues at coordinate 31,208,581 of NC_139574.1, forward strand.
TAAGAATACTTGCTACAATAAATGATAGCTACAGCCCTGCATTCACGCAGGCAAATAAGACGAAGTGTGTGTGTGAGATGTTTTTGTGCATGTCCTACCAGCTGAAGGAAGTGTGCAGGCTGGCCCACAGGTCGGGATGCTGGGTAAGAGAGGTTAGAGAGCGAGCTGCATTGCCGCTGCGTTGATGAGGGAACCCTGCTGGGGAAAAGGTGCTGTTCATCCGTCTCTGAGGGCACACCACCTGCTCTCTTTCAAATACCTGAAGGGAAAAAGCGAAATACCAAAAAAGTAAACCAACGGCCGTCATCGCTTACATCAATTACGTCATATAATTCAACGAAGAAGCTGCAAATGCGTCCCACTTAAAAGTGAAATGACATTTTTTGATCTTTTATAAATGTATTAGTAAACTGATGCTAGTAAATAGATTAGATAGCCCTGAGTTATTGTGTGATAACTGAGCTTGGACCTCAGCTACCTGGAATGCTGTGCTCTGAAGACTCTGGATAGTGATTCTGAGGTGTCGCAGCAGGAAAGGCCAGGAGTTGATGAGGTAGATCCTATCCATCGCCACTATAACGATGCTGTACCAGCGCTGGAAGCCACGCGCCAGGCTGTCTTTGATAAAGAACGTGTGCGAGAACACAAAGCCATGCTGCTCATCCCCAAAGAAGATTGGTCCTTCTCTACCTGGACACACCTGTAACAATAAGAACATGCCAGGTTTTTCAAATGATTGAACCAAAATCTGTCTGTCACCATCTGTATAAATTCAGTCTTGCTTTCTCAACTAAAGGTCATGATACAGTATACAATTCCCCATCACACACACACCCCCCCCAAAGCGCTTACCTCACAGCTCAGGCTACGCACACAAGCCTGCCGCACCACACTGAACAGCTGAGGCTGACGTGGATGCTGATGACTGAGGTAGCGAATCCCTGTCTCACTGTCCACACTCACAAAGCCAGGGTGAGACGCAGGCAGGGAGCGACAGCCCTGAAAGTACGAGAGATCGAAAGATATCAGATTCTGACCTTAAAAGTCCACAGAGTTTAACTGGAATGATAAACCTGCTAAATCAAATTGAGATTGTCAGAAAGCCATTCCAGGTGACTACCCCATGAGGAATGACATGAGTGTCCACAGCTGTCATAACAAAACAAAAGGTGCCTTTTCTACCATCACCTGATCACCTGGTCAGGTAAGAAGAACGCACAATGCTTCGATTCTTACCTCGCACATGTCAGCTCTGTGTGTCTCTGAGCTGTTGGCCTTCATAGTTAGTCCCTCTCCATCACGCTCTCCTTCAGGTTCCCGGTCAGGCATCATAGCAGATCCATACTGAGGAGGTGAAGGCGACGGCGGATGAACAGCCTCGGTGCAAAACAATGTCCGAGGCCCGTGGAGTTCACAGAAGTGACAGAGGGCGACTAATGCGTTCATCTGTAAAGAATGTGTTTGGGTTTCAGTAGTTGTATTTGTTTTGTTCACTCGTTTTGGGGCAGTAAATGATATGTGAAGATCCAGAAGACATTTCTGAGTACTCATGGAAAGGTCAAATAAATATATATAGGCCATAATGTACAACATATAATTGGGCTAGAATAAATACATTTAATTGTTAATTAAAAGTAAAGTTGAATGGTATAACAAAATGAATGAAAATGAATAGAGCATAAATATTTTTACTGACCTTTCCAGTCTTCCTGACAGTCACAGATACAAGCGACTTAAAGACACCAAGACATTTTCATTTTTCAGCTACTTTCATGAGAACACACACACACACACACACACACACACACACACACACACACACACACACACACACACACACACACACACACACACACACACACAGTAGGTCAGTATTTCCGAAATATTCCTCAAGTAAGTAGTCGCTCGTGCTGCAGAAATAAAACGCCTAACCGCATCTCTTTGTCGTTATTGTTTTAAAAATCCAGTCAGTAAATGTTCCTGCATCGCTCCGGTTCCGACAGTTTTATATTTAATGATGTTATTGGTATTTTTTAAGTAAATAACGTAGAGATTATTTCGCTCGCTTTGCCTCACAAACCTCTTTGAGCCTGGCTGGTCACATGGTCGAGAGTCACGCGCCCTGTTCATAACATCCTGCGCGTGATCAGAGCCGCGTGCTGTGGGAGGGAGGGGGGGGGGGGGTCTGCGTCATTACGTCATTTAGTATCGCGTTATCAGAAAAAACTATTTGACCTGTGTTGGACTTCAGACACGAAATCGAGAGTCTGATTATTCAGAGATCAATGTGTGAACAAATTAAGCTTTAGTGATAATTAAAATAATAATCATATTGATTTTAAAATAATGGTTTTGAATGGCTACAAACTACAAGACGCAGAAGCAAGTCGGTGACGTCACAGGGCGTTCACGGAAGTCGAGAGTCTCTGTGCTCCATGCACTGGTCGAGATGTTAGTGATTGTCCTCCCAGGGATAAGTCAAAACACACAAACAAACTCCATGTAGAATTTATTATTATTATATTTTTTAATTAAGTCCAAAACATACATAACAAAGGCAGGGGTATGAGAAAGAAACTAGAGTTACATTCCCAAATACACACCATTGATCAAACGGGTGAAACCAGCTGTGAGGAGAGTAAAAGTATGGCATTCATCTGGAGGCAGCTCCGTTGGCACCAGTCCAGAAAGTTTACTTGTACTTCTCAGCAATGTCCACACATCTCTGCACTGCTATAGCCTTTATATTTATTCACTGTACATATTTTTACATATATATCACATGCTGTACATATGCTGCTTATTTATCTGCACTATTTGCACGATTGCTACTTTTTTGCACTTCTGGTAGATGCCAAACTGCATTTCGTTGCTGTGTACCTGTACAATGAAATGACAATAAAGTTCTATCTATCTATCTATCTATCTATCTATCTATCTATCTATCTATCTATCTATCTATCTATCTATCTATCTATCTATCTATCTATCTATCTATCTGATATGAAACTACAGTCATCTACTCAGCCATCATTGATTCGAACGGCTGAAAGGATTATTGATGCTCTCCTGCCCACTCTACAGAAACTGTACACACCCAGAGTGAGAAAAAGGGCCCAGAAAATCGCCCTGGATCCCTCACATCCAAGCCATATGATTTTTTAACTTTTGCCGTCTGGCCGACGCTACAGAGCACCAAGCACCAAGACAGCCAGGCACAGGAAAAGTTTCTTTCCCCAGGTAATCTACCTCATAAACATTCAAACGCTCTGCCCATTGTGCAGTAAAACAAAACATACGTGCAGTACCACTTTTACTAATCTAAATCTTCTTGATAAAAAATGTGCAATAACTGTTATGCTCTTATTCTTTTTTATTTTTTGCTTTTTTATTTCCTTTATTTTAGGAAATGTGCAGCTAAAAGCTTCTGTCACCAAAACAAATTTTTTAAAAGTACAAACATACTTAGCAATAAAGCTCTTTCTGATTCTGATTTTGATTCTGATATAAAATTGCAAAAATATCAGATGACACAGTAACAGTCTTAAGGGCTTCGGAGTTGCTGGAAAAGGTAAACTGGCCAAATAGGATTTAAGTCCCAAACAAAACAAATACCTTCTGGTCATTCAATTTTCATAAAAAGAGATTGAGAAAAATGAAAAAGGACCATTATTTTTATTTTCTCCTAATACTCTGGAACCAAACAATGGAAATACCTGTTTTTTGCTTGGATGCACAGAAAAGAAAATCAAAGGAAAACTAAAACAGAAAAATGCTGAATTTTTTTGTCTAATTGCAGAACTCCAGAAGCAATTCGACCTGTGGAACTATTGGTGCGATGTAAACAATCATTCGATGCAATGTCGCTACTCGTTCATTCATTTATTAATAGCAAGATGTGGAAACATACGCTAAGAGAAATCATAAAGGACAACATCAGAATACCCGTTCCTTCCTTAAGAGTGGAATGGGAGGAAGATTAACATTAGGAAAAATAGCACATTTTTAGCACATTGATGATGATGACTGTATTATATTATGAGTATTACAATTTTATTATTAGATTAATATGGTCTTTAAGACTATTAGTAGAAGCATCTGAGTGCTAACTAGTGTTTAACATCTAAAAGTTACTTCACTACATTTGAAAATCAAATATTTTACAATTCAGTTAACTAGCTTTTGCAAAATCAGTTTTTCCTTTTCATTTATGAGTTGATAAAAACCTAACTGGTCAAGCGCACAGTAAACCACCAATCAGGGTAGTTGTAATGAACTTGTCATGATTGCTGCCTTGTGATATCTACTTAGCAATAACATACAGTTCAGTGTCAGTGTAATAGCAAGCAAATCCTAGAATAATAAATGATGGAAGAAACTCCTAACTCTCAATCCACAACACCCGTTACCTTATTTAAGCCATTTTTGTAAGTAGTTGAAATGAAGCTTTTTGGCTCATGATAAATGTAATAGATATCAATCAGTGTTTATCTAATATTATTATTCTATTAATAGATTGGTGTGCTAAGAGTAACTGAGTAACTCACATAAACTGAGTTGATTAAGAAAGAGTCTTGTGACAAAAATGATAATAGGAACATTATCGACATAGTAATCATTGTATTTTGTATAGTTAAGAACATATGAAGGCAAATACTTTGTACTTTTACTCAAGTTTACATTTAGTTTACTCAAGTGAGCTTCTTTGCATCGGATATAGAAAACATGTTTCTTAACTTAGAAATATTTCTAAGGTGAAAGAAGGCTGCTTTTTTAACTTGGTTGATATGATTTTTAAAAGACAAGTCGCTGTCTAAAATAACTCCCAGGTCTTTTACCATTGAACTAGTGGTTACAGAAAATCCATCTAAATGCAGGTTGAGATGCTGGAGCTTCTGTATACTGGTTTTTGGGCTGGTGAGCAAAATCTCCGTCTTATCAGAATTTAGTAGTAGAAAGTTATAGGTCATCCAATCTCTTATTTCTTTAACACACTCAGTTATCCGGGTTAATTGAGCTGTATCACCTGGTTTTGTTGAGATATATATAGCTGGGTATCATCAGCATAACAATGGAAGCTAATTCCATGCCTTCTAATAATATTTCCTAAGGGAAGCATGTATATTGTGAAAAGCAGGGGTCCTAGAAAGGAACCTTGTGGCATGCCATAATTTACTATCATTAGCCTGGATAACTCTCCATTTATGTTTACGAAATGGTAACGATTGGACAGCTAGGATTCAGGTAGTTGATGAGATCTGGGGTGCAGTCAGCATTTCAATTAATCCCAAAGGTGTTCAGTAGGGATGAGATCAGAGCTTTATAGCAGGCCACTGAAGATCTTCCTCTCCAAAGCATGTAAACCAGATCTTTATAAAGCTCACCTTGTGCACAGGGGCATTGCAAAGCTGGAACAGGGTTGGGTTTCCAAGTTCAAGTAAATGCAAAATGTTATTGCAGCCTGTACAATTTTGTGCCTTCAGCTTTGAGGTAACAGTTTGGACAAGAACAACATATAGCAGGAAAAGGTCAGGTGACGGAATTTTTGGCAAATAGTGTATATATACATGTCGATTACATTATATGATAGGAAAACGCTTAACGGGAAACTTTGTACGCTTTACATATTTTGGCCTTATCAGCTTTTATATAGTATCTGTTTTTCTGCCACATTTAGTCTTTTAATATCAGTATCCTAACGCTTAATGTGGCTTAATGTATTGATGATGATGTTTGCGGATGATATTGTGATTTGTGGTGAGAGTAGGGAGCAGGTTGAGAAGAGCCTGGAGAGGTGATGGTACACGCTAGAGAGAAGGAGAATAAAAGTCAGTAGTAGTAAGACAGAGTACATGTGTGTGAATGAAAGGGAGGGCAGTGGAGGGGTGCGGTTGCAGGGTGAAGAGGTGGAGAAGGTGGAGGAGTTCAGGTATCTGGGGTCAACAGTGCAAAGTAATGGAGAGTGTGTTAGAGAAGTGAAGAAAAGACTGCAGGCAGGGTGGAGTGGTTGAAGAAGAGTTATAGCAGGAGTGATTTGTGATAGAAGAGTATCTGCAAGAGTGAAAGGGAAAGTTTATAGGACTGTGGTGAGACCTGTGATGTTGTATGGATTAGAGACAGTGGCGTTGAGTAAAAGACAGGAGGTGGAGCTGGAGGTAGCAGAGCTGAAGATGTTGGGGTTTTCAATGGGAGTGATGACAATGGACAGGATTAGAAACGAGTCTATTAGAGGGACGGCGCATGTAGGACATTTTGGGGACAAAGTGCGATGGTTTGGACAAGTGCAGAGGAAGGACATAGGTAGGGGAATGCTGAGGATGGAGCCACCAGGAAGGAGGAAAAGAGGAAGACTAAAAAAGAGGTTCATGGATGCGGTGAAGGAAGACATGCAGGTAGTATGGTTGAAAGAGGCAGATGTAGAGGACAGGGGTGTATGGAGACGGATGATCCGCTATGGCGACCCCTAACGGGAGAAGCCGAAAGAGGAAGAAGAAGAAAAAGCGGAAAATAGAACACAGTCCTGCGTTACGTTCAGCACAAACGTTACATTTTTCAGATGAAAACCCCACTGTTTCCCCACATTCATATTGAGGCAGACAACATTCCTTTTTTTCACTTTCTAGAATAATAATGTCAGACTCCATGTCCATGATTTTGGAATCCGGGATGACGTCATTGCGGTAACACACGCCCCGTGTACCTTGACTTCCTTGTATCAGCTTGGTGTTAGGAGACAAATTCTCTTAAAACTAAACATAGATTTGTTCTAGGCAGCTGGTAAAGATTTCCAGATCTGTCATGGAGGGTGCTGAAGACGGGAAAACACGGACAGAACAAACCCAAAGAGGTATTCATTTCCAGCATTCGTAACCATGTGACTCATTGACACTTTGTTAGAGAGATAAAAGGTCTCTTTCGAAGGTTTAGTGTGTAAGAGAGTAATAGAGTAAAGTGAATTGTTCTAGATTTATATCTTTAGTGTATGTAAAAAAAGTTTGGTCAAAAGAGCACTTGTCAGCAAGTCAGCTCTTTGTTGTACTGTGAATAAAAAGAGAGACACTTCTGATGTGAATTAAAACTCAAAACAAGCAGGGTTGGCAAAGGTACATTAAAATATATTTTTAAATAAAATACTAAATACCTTATCTTTAAGTGTATCAAAATAAACGACAAAATACAGCAATCACACCATGTATTAAAATAAACTACTGAATTTTGGTATTTTAAGACATACTAAACCAATACTTTTACAAAGAAGGCATGACATTTCTTTAAAAACCTTCTGTCAATTGGACTATCTGATCTATTTTTCATTATTACACTGACTAAGTTGATTAAGTAAACAATGTTTGATAGCAACAGCTTTTCTCTGTCCGAGTCACGCAATAAATCTGATATATGCAACCATTTAACAGATCAAATATTCACATATATAATCAATGTGATCCCCCAGATGAAGCTTAGTTTTAAAGTAACCAACAGTTTAATGTTGAACAGTTTGCAAACGATTTATAAATGACGTAAAGAAGGTAAAAGGCTGCACAGCTATTAGACCCAGATATGGTTTTATTTCATTCACATTTCTAAAAGGTGAGTGGTGAAGTAAAAAGGGTTCAAAGGTTGAAATATGATCGACATGATTTACAGCCATACCAAACAAAAGCTGCCATTATACCATTACAGTACATGTACCTCTAACATGTCCGGACATGTTTGCTGGTCCCAATTTATATCCATCACTCTTGAAACTAGATTTCCATCCAGTTAGTTTAATTGTAATTACAGAGCAATACACAGTTGAAAGGAGTAGTATAATAAAAAAGCAATAAAATGGAGCAAAGCCAAAATAATTTGTTAAAAGTAATCATTTAAATCATTTTAATTCTTTTGTAGAAATCCCTTTCTGAGGCCTGTGCTGAATTTGCTCAATCGTTCACTAATCCCCATAAACAGTCGAGGCATTTCATTGTATAGGAAGACGGACACTGACGTAAATGTCATACGTCAGAAATGCGAGGCTATTTGCTCGAGGCAAATTAGTCATAAACATTGCAGCTGTATTAACGTTTGTGGTGTATTGTAACGTGGGTTATGTTTCTCATGTTTATTCCATTAAATATAAATTTTATAAATAAAAATGGACATGGAACGTATATGGACATACATTGTGTATAAAACATTGTCACAGGGTTTCCTTCAGGGTCCGTGAGCTGACACCATCAAATCTACTCGACCTTGCTAATATGGTCATTTGATACAAATACAAATATATTTGGTACAAATTAGTGAGCAAAAATAGGGAATAAAATTGTTCAACTGGAATTCAGACACCTCTATAAAATGGCCTTCACCTGAAAAAGTGCACTATATATATAGGAGATAGAAAGTCTTTCAGATGCACCTGGTCTCACCTGGTGTTTTGTTATTGAATTAAAAAAAGTATTAAACATTTTTTTATAATTGTTTTATTGATTTCTTATTAAAACAACAACAGCTCCGATCAGTCAACAAACACAGCATGTATTTAAGCTTATTTATAACAATATAACAACAGTGTATTGTTAATATGAGAAAGTGACCATGGAAAGGCAAAGGGTGAAAAAGATTATAAGTCAGGGCTATGGACTTGCTTGTTCAAGTAAATCACACAAAGGGGCCCAAATCTACCGGAATTAATCAGATTTGTTCAGCAAGTCATATGTAAGTTTTTCCAAAGGGAGAAGATTAGCAACGTGTGATAAACACATCTTTAAAGTTGGTACATGTAGTGATGACCATAGAATAAATATGCATTTCTTTGCCAAATAAATTATGACTTTTAATAGTGTGAGTCAGTAGAGAAATCCAATGATGTTTTGCATTTTATTAAATATATATTTTAAAGACATAGTAAATTTTCTAGTGTTTCCAGTGTGTTCTGAACCATGTTATGTACCTCATGCCAAAAAGGTTTCATGTTCTTACAGTGTCAATATAAATGCATCAATGTTCCTATTTCAGATTTACATTTAAAACACAGCTGAGATACAATTGGGTACATTTCATGAAGGCGTACTGGGGTAAGATATATCCTGTATATGAATTTGAAGTTTTGCTCATGCACAGAGCTTGAGGTTGATTTATGAAAAACTGCTCACAAAGAGAAAGCAATTCGCCATCAGTAAATAGTTGGCCCATATCCCTTTCTCAACTCTTTCTTAAAGGATTTTAAGGGGAAGAGGATTCTGATAACAGAGAACACAGATAGGAAATCTGACCTCTTAGCACCCCAGGAAGAAAAAGACTATTTTTTATATCAGGAAGTTTCCAGTGAATTTTCCCCTGTCTCATTTCCGACTGAATAAAATGACATAATTATAGAAATTTGAAAATATCTGTTTTGGGAATTTGGTAATCTATTCCAAGCGTCTCAAAAGATTTAAAAACCTTCTCTGTAAATAAACTGGCTGAATTAGATATACCCTTTTCTGGCCAAGTCCGAAGGCCAATACTGGCTAACGAGTCAGGGAAATCAGGGTTTAAAGCGATTGGGGATTGCATAGACAAATTCTTGTGAACATTGAGATACTCTTTGGCATCTTCCCAAGCTAAAAGAGTGTTTAAAAACAACAAATTTCCAGCTAATGGCTAGACCTCTCTAAAGTAATGAAGAAATAGGAGGGATGTTAGCATTCTTGGTGCGCATGCAACAGATTCCATACTGACCCACATGGAGTCTGTATCATATAAAAACCATATAAGCATTTGTTTAATCTGAGCAGCCCAATAATAGAGCTGCATTTTGGGCAAAGAACATGCACCCCCACACTCCCTTGCCTTGAGAAGGAAAGCAAGTCTGATCCTAGGTTTTTATTATTCCATATAAACTTACCAATAGCCATATTCAGATCTTTAAAAAAGTTCTGATTCAAATAACAGGCTATACTCTGAAATAAACGGGGCAGCACATTAATTTTGATTGTGATAATTCTTCCAAAAAAGAAATTGGTAAAGTGGTCCACCTTATTCATATATTGCTTAAGTCTTGCCATTAAGGGTGAGTAGTACTTAGAGAATAAATCCTTTAAATCAGAGGTTATATGTATGCCCGAATAGTGAATAGAGTCATTGATGTAAAAGGGACATTGTGAGTTAAATGTTTGTGGGATATTCAAGAACATGGCCTGGGATTTTCCTAAATTTATTTTATATCCAGTATAAACTGACCAAACTGATTATTTGTCTTCAACAGACTGGGAATGGATAACTGTGGTTTCTAAAGAAGAACATCGTCCGCATATAATGATAGACGGTGTTCCATCCCACCTGCCATTAACCCCCGGATGCCACTATGCACGCAAATAATTTCTGCCAGGGGTTCGATGTACATGGCAAACAAGAGTGGGGACAGGGGATAGCCCTGACGCTTACACTTATGATAAACAATAGGACCATCTTTGATATAAAGTTCAGGGCTGTCCTCATTTAGGGCATACACATTTATAACAGTAAGAGGTTTTCCCCAAGATGTGACCAGTAATCAGTACAAATCAACCTGCTCTAAGATAAAAGGAAAACTTTTATGTATCAAAATGGCCACGCCCTGTTTATTTGATGAGAACGAACTAAAATATACCTCTCCAATCCAGTCTCTTTTGAGCTTTAAATGTTCTGTATCTGACAAATGTGTCTCATGTAAGAGTGCAATAGATATATAATAATAGTTTACTTTCTGTTGACTATGTTACCCATGCCCTTCACATTCCATGTGACCACCCGTGTCAGACCAGACATACATCAGTACTGTTTAATGTATTTGAATGCTGTGGACTGACAGAAGTAAGATTAAGACAACATAACTCTATAATAGGCTCTCCTAAACATAAACAATAACCCTCACCAATCCTCTGCCCTATCCTCACATATCAACTCATCACACACCCCGTCCACCAACACCTTCATTGACCACCCAGAAACACGACAGACAGAGAAAACTTCCTCAAAACTCCAGGTCGTGCATTTTAGCTTGCAGTTGCTCCACGGTAGCACGCACATTCTTCCCACGCAGAGATCTGTTGCTCGGCTGTAGTTATACGTGTCTCGGGGTCGGTGACTCGTGCAGTGAGAGCGGCGAATGCATTTTCAGAGTGGTTGAAACAGAGGAAGGAATTTTTCCCAACTGTCCCTAAATACCGTCTAGCTGGTTCCCCCCACAGCCCTGATTTCACTCAAAATAAGTAAAGTGTCCGATTGTAGGCTAGCACTAGCCTCTTCACCTTCTATCACGTGCGGCAGGGATTTAATTTTTTCTCCAAATTTTTGTTTGACCTTGTTGCCGAAAAAATAGGAAAATCCTTTTTCCCACCACTTTTCATCTGCTTTCATGTTATTGAATAAGCACAAAGTATACAAAAACGAGGGCTAGATAAAAATAGTTTTCAAAACGGAGCAAAACTCTAAAGCTGCCATCTTGCTCAGGGTCACGTGACCAAAGTTTTTATTTAATGTTTTTAAAGAATTTGAAATTGATTTAAGTAGTTTACTGATTCCATAGAAATGGATCTTTAAAATATGAAAACCTTATATGTTATATTGACTGAATGTTGTGTTAAAAAAAACGTTGAAAACGGTTTGAAAAGGAACACTTTAGGATATGCTATTCATTTGCTAAATCCAGGAAAACGAATCTCAATTACAGAGTTTGTTTTTAAATAACCATCGCGTTTGTTCTTGCTCAGATCCGGATGCATCTAAAGAGAACCATGAAGCTCTTGATGTCTGCAAGTTTTTCCTGGTGGGCAGGTGTCATTTTGGAGACAGATGTCGCCTGCCACATGGGTTTGTCAGACATCATTGGATTATTGTCATAATTGATGTGAATGTAAAACCCATGGCAATCTGTAGTGGACTTTTATTACAGCAGGTGGCATAGTTTTTGTAACATTATGTTTAGAATATGTTAAAAGGTTTGATGGGGCCTAATAGTCAGAACCACTCTAGGGGAATAATGCACCATTATTTTCTTTTCTGGTTTGTGTCCCCTTTTCCTTCACATGCCCTCCCAAACCCCCCTCCCCCCAAACCTCCAGTGGCTCAAATGCACCTGCTGATCCTATAGTGGTACAAACCGAAGAGAAAGCATGCAAAAAACATCAAACCAGAAGAAAGTCGGGTAAAACAGACAAGGCCAAGGATGAAGAAAGCACAGGTAAAAGTTGTATGTGGTGGCAAAATGATTTTTACTAACGGTTGCAGTTCATTAGAGAAAAAACTCATTTCGTTTTACTTCCAAGGGCCTGAGAAAAAGCTGCGCATGCGCACGGCAGATGATGTCATATCCAGGATTGTGTGGGATACTACTGTGGACCCAGCAGACTTCATAGTGGGCCACCTGGACCGCTTTCTGGGAGTTTTGGAACGTCCTTTCTCTGATTTCTCATGGGAGACACAGGTGTTGGATACACGTCTGGCTTTTTTTTCTTTTTTACTTTGCACTTATTTATTTCAGACTTCTCAGATCTTGTATAAAGGGTAATTACTTGCAGTGTACATGTACACAGGTGTGTGACTGTGACTATTCAGAGGAAATGGCTATTCCTCGTCACAGGATCCAGTACTTCAGTTATAAGGGCCAGCGTGTGTGGGACAAAGACAGTCGTACTGACCACGTGTTTGGCTCCACAGGACAAACAATAATGTCTCCATTTGATAAGGGGAATCAACCACAGGGTAAGGCTTTTCCAGCAATGAATATCATATCATGTCATGCATGTTCTATCTCCTTGCTGGTTTTAAGCGATATTTATTTATATCAGTTCAAGTTAATCTCATATTCAGCATTTCATTGGTGTTGTTCTACTGTTCCTCTGCCTAATCATTGTGCTAAATGATGCATATTTAATGTTTTTTTACGACATGCTGTCTAATGGTGATCCTTAATGTTTGTTCCCTTTGGTCTCATTACTAAAATGACAAAAATTCTAGACAATGTTGCTCCAGATACAGAAGAAGACAAGGAAGACTTGACATCGGAGATGTCCGGAACTCTCAGTGATGCTGAAGAAACGTTAGACTCCAGCCCAAATATGCAACACAAATCCTGTGATGATGCAGGTCTAGTTCAAGAGGCAGAGGAATTATCCATCTCTCAAGGAGACGAACAAATCACAAAACAGGATAAATGGACAGACAGCTGGGACAAGGAGGAAGTGAAGGATGAAGAGCCTGTGGAGCCTGTTCAAAACATACCCCAGGAACCACGACCAGGTCGAAAACCACGCAAGCCCACTCATTTCATTTGCTTCCGTGTGGACTCACCTGCTGCCTTGCGGGCTTTCCAGCTTGTCCAGAAGCAGGTTCTGACTCATTTGCCCCAGTCTGAGTCATTTTGGGTGAACCCGGAGTCACTGCATGTTACTCTCTCTTTACTCGTACTTTCAGGCCCCGAGGAAGTTTTTGCTGCTAGTGAGCTCCTTCGCTCTGTAGTCAAAAGCTTCTACAAACCACCAGTTTCTGTCTCCTTCAAGCCTAAGCTGAGGCACTTCAATGGAAAAGTTCTCCATGTAGCCCCCACACCCCTCTTGGACATCCAGAACCTGAACGCTCCCCTCCAGGAAGCATTCAGGGAGAAAGGCTGGCTCCATCGTGCCTCACGAAACCCCAACTACCATCTCACTTTAGCTAAAGTGGGAGATCCTGATGCAGAAAGGATATTTGGAGAAGTGTGGCGGATTAAACTTAAGCAATTAACCTTTGGGAAACTAACGGTGGACAAGTTGTGTCTGTGCGCCGTCAGTGTTCCATTGGCTGCAGATGGCTTTTATGAGACACTTTGTTCTGTGCAGTTGCCTACTGTGTAAATTGTTGATTATAAAAGAAATCATGAAGAAGTCTTTTTTTATTTACATATCAGCAAGAGACAGAAATTCTGGAGAGAAATACTTCCCAACTGGTCTCCTGAGTAAATGTTCGTTGCAACTGTATTTCAAAAAGTCCAATGAACCCTGATCACACCAATTCATTGCATTTTATAATAATATATAGCCTATGAGGTTCTGTTCCAAATAGTATATAACCTTCAGGGATTTTAAGGTTTGGAGACTCTAAGAAGATTGTTTTGTCATATTTTGTAAATTATTAGTTATCTCTTTACTGTGCATGCTTTAACTGATGTAGATAATCAGGGATTACTCAAGTTTGGCTTGTTACATTTATTACTGCTGTAAAATTTTACAATAATTTTTGTCTCAGAGACAATTTGTACAAAACAGCAGTTATTGGAGCTGATCTGTTTTCAGAGTCATCAGATTTCACTATTATGTTTGTCACATGATATAATATGAACTAGGAGTGATTCTATCAGTTGCTAAATAAATCAACATCCTGAAACAGCTGATCTGTTGTGCAGTTTCTATATTTTTTTGTTTAGTGTGTACACAGAGACAGACCTCTACAGAATCAGTAACACAAGGATCTTGAAAAATTAAGATTAGCAACATGAAGTGCAGTATAAAGCTGTTGTATCTCTCTCCCTTTTGCAACTTGCACAATATGTTTCCTCATATTTAAAATATATCAAGGAAAAATAGACTTGACTGTGTGAACACAGCTCATAGAAAATCTTTGCAAACCCCAAGGCAAATACCTCATATATAAATTTTTTTAGTCAATAAGCACATTCAGCATTATTACATTACATTAGCTGATATATTTTAGCCAAAACCTGGGACTGGGGAAAGCACCACAGAGCCTGGATTTTTATTAATAAACTGATAATTTGTTTACCTTGTAAAAAATATTTTGTAATTCAAAAGCTTCAGTTAATTTTAATATCAAACATCAGAATGAAAATATATTGTGATTTCTGTGATTTTGATCATGGCATGAATGTTAGTACCAGATAGTTAGTACCAGGGCTGAATTGGTATATTTAATCAAAAACTGATTTCCTGGGAATTTTACACATGACAGACTCTAAAGTTTACACAGAAAAGTGTAAAAGACACACAAAGAAAACAAAAATGAGTTTGGTCAGTGGTAAGGCCTTGCTTATAAGTGAGATCAGGGGAAAACAGACAGATTGGTTTGGGATGTCAAGAAGGATATAGTAGCTCATAATTACTCTTTAAATCCATGGTGAGCAGAAAAGCATCTTAGCATGTACAAAACATTAAATATCAGGTTCCACACATATCAGCTAAGAACAGAAATCTGAGACTCATGTTTACAGACTCAACCTAAATTGGATAATTGAGGATTAGGTAAAAATCACCTAGTCCTTTCCCAGCCTTCAGCTGTCCAGTGTAGAGTTTGAGTTTGTTCTTTTGATAGCCTCCGGTTCCTGTTCTTGGATGATAGGAATGGAAACATGGTGCTAATCTCTTACGTGTTATCTGTGCTAACATAGCATTGCTGTCAACCCAAACACATCTAGCAATTGGTCTCTAACTTCTCTGATCATTAAGATGTTTCAGGTCTTCTTGTAAAGAGGATGGTGAGTATATATACACAGTCCTCCACGGTATTAACCTCTCCATATCATGGTCTGTTACAGCAGCTTCACTGTAATCTATGCTGTCGAAGGTTGTGTTGATGCATTCGTGACAACCTATGAGTCAGAAATTTGACAGGTCTGATTTAGAGTTTTAGGTTTCCAGGGTGCACATACACGCTTCAATGTTTTTCTTCTCTCTTGTTTCTACTTTACATACTTTAAATAAAACCATGTCATTACATCATTGCACGACAAATTCGGTCGCCAGACTTTTAAATGCATCATCAAATATATTAGACGGCTTGATGGATGTAATTTGGTCAACCCAAAATTGACCAGGACATGAATTAATAATGCGGCGTAAATTTTAAAAGTTTTATATGGTCAACGCTGTGAATTATTTAGCAGTGACCAAAATGATTTGAACATTGCGCTTTTACAAATGTGTTCATTTGCAATATGGCAATATGCAATATTAATAGTTTTTTTTTTGTTGTTGTTTGTGCTTCTTGGTTGCATTTTTAGTAATTCAGTAATTTTCAGATTCTTCAGGTGCAATGACCAATATAAGGCCTTTCATAGTTTTGCTGTTTGTGTGTAAAGTGATTTTTGAGGACTGATGATTTATCATGCACAATATGTAGCAGCTGCCAAGTATCCAAAGTTCTTCATACATAATCATATCTCTCTTCCCCGCTTCAGCACCCTCTTTTTTCCACCCAGACATATAGAAATGCCCACTGCACCTTCCCTCTATTTTTCTTTCACACAGTCATGCCCCCATCCTCACATCTCTTTACTATTTCCCTTCTCTCCCTTTTTCTGTTTGCTCACTCCTCCATTTATCTTCATTGTGCCTTTTCTAATCCTTCCATGTTAGTCGAGCAGTGGCAGAGCTGCAGAGTGCCATCATATAGCATTCCATAATCTCATACTCCAATCCAGTGCTCTCTTCAATGCGTCAAATTCTATCAGATTGGGTGTTCAATTTGTGTGCTCATTTCTCATAAACAGCCATCACATTTCCAATGATCAGTGATTTCATGCATGTATTAATTCATGACAATAGCAATGGTTTCCTTTTAGACAGTGTTTATGGTCTTCAGCTCATGTGTGTTTTCAGCAATCTTCTAAAAGTGCTTTCTGACTTCCAGCCCCCGTTCCATCAGAGGCTGTATTCTCTAAATAGAGCCCACTCCTTTGTGTGTGTGTGTGTGTGTGTGTGTGTGTGTGACAGAAAGAAAGACAGTGTGTGTGCGCGTGCGTCCGCGCGCGGCATGTTTTTATATATTGGTGGGGATCAAATGTGCCTTTTTTTTTTTTTTTTTAGCATTTTATCTATTTTGCATTTCAAAACACTAAAGTATATTTCTTTGTTTGTTTGTTTATTCCTAAAGCAGATTTGGGGTTAGTTGTAATCTTTCAATTATTTCAATATTTATGTGAATGGAAGGTCCTCGCAAGGATAGTAAGGGTAGTGTGTGTGTGTGTGTGTGTGTGTGTGTGTGTGTGTGTGTGTGTGTGTGTTTGTGTGCGTGTGTGTGTGTGTGTGTCCAACTTCACTAGCCTTTATTTCCCTCTGTAACATCTCTGAGGGAGCCAAGCACAGTCTTTATGTCAGTCAGGTTTCACCATATTCGCTGATCTGCTTTTTTTTTATCTCCACACTTTTTTTTGGTGGATTTTTATTTATTGATCATTTTGTGTTTTTGGTACTGGTTGTGTTTTTGCGTGTGTGTGTGTGTGTGTGTGTGTGTGTGTGTGTGTGTGTGTGTGTGTGTGTGTAAAATCGCAGAGAGAGACACAGAAGAGAT
Source organism: Silurus aristotelis (assembly GCF_946808225.1). Classification (NCBI taxonomy): domain Eukaryota; kingdom Metazoa; phylum Chordata; class Actinopteri; order Siluriformes; family Siluridae; genus Silurus; species Silurus aristotelis. Next base: position 31,225,867 of record NC_139574.1, read on the forward strand.
CTCGCCGCCATCCCGGATGCTGCTGCATGATGAGTGCCAAGATGAAGTTGTTGCTGGAGGACTGATGCCTTGCTGAAGCGCTTCTTCTTCAGCCACTGAACCGCTTCCTTTACTCGTTTGCTCCCTGAAAACCCGTCGTGTTTCCCCTCCTCTCTTTTTCTTTGATCATTACCATACATGGACCCATTGCATTCTCATTCTCTGTGAGAGCATCCGATACTCCAGCTGATACACATATACATATATAAAAATTACTGATTTATTTATTTTTTTAATTCTCACTAATGCCGCGACATCTGTCAGTTATTATGCTTCTTTTCACAAGGCAAACAAAGCGACCCTTCGGCCAGCAATACATTTCACTCGGTGGCTTTTAAAGCCGCAAATACACGGACAGAGACGTGGGACAACCAGGAAGTTCCGAAAGTACAATCAAAGGTAAGTAAATATTTACGCAACAATATGATACACATCTCAGTCATTGTCTAATCAATTAGATTTGTGTTCACTTTGAAGTCTTTGCTACATTCCCCTATGCTGCCTGAATGAAATTCACATTCAACACATAACCCATCCAGGGTGCCAAGTATTTCATCCTCAATGAGATGTGCTGCTGTTAAGTGACCCAATTTTACATCAATTTAACATAAGATCAGCATTTTCTTTCAGTATGATGGTTGTATTGATTCTATTTGCATATATATATGTATATATATATATATATATATATATATATATATATATATATATATATATATATATATATATATATAAAAAAGTTACATTTTATGAAAGATAATGTCCTCTAAATCATAAATCGAGCCTCAGGATTTGCGACTCTCGCACACTTGAAACAGAACCTTGTTTTTCTTCTAAATATTGTCTTCCACAGAAATGTCAGTACAGACCGGGGCCACAGAAACAGCCTACACAATGCAATATGCAAATTGAAAAAAAAAAAAAAAAGAAAAAAGAATGCTCCCAATGCTACACATCTCATCTCTTTCTCTTAGCGAATCAGTTTTGCTTGCCCTGAAATCTGGAACGTGACTGGCCTTTATATTTTATGACATAACAATCTGAGGGACGCCATCGTTAACGCACGTCAGAATCCCGTCCAGAACTTCTATTTCAAGACATTTGTCCGTAAAATGTTGATAACAACCGTTATTGTAAAGAAAGTGAGAGAAAGAAAAAGAGAGAGAGAAGAAGCATGTGTGATTGCAATAGTAAAAGAGAAAAGCCTGTTAACTGCTAATGATATTAACTGAATTATTCATTATTTTCTTTGCAGTTATTAAAAATTTTTGGTAATTGTTCATTAATGTGCTTGTTAGATCTGTATGCTGCGGTGGACAGTAGTCACAACTTTTTTCATTACTGATGTTAACTTTTCGTGAAGGGATATGAGGCTGTAATGCGGTCAGGACTTACTTTTGACTGCTGTAGATGTGCATTAACTGAAAACCAATTGCACAAGGCTAGAATGCCTGACAACAAACCAGAATTAAGTACAGCTCTGTCATATAATCAATACTAATTCGGAGTTTAAAAATTAGATTTAACGCCCACTAATTTTCTTAACATAATACGCAAAACCAATGCAGTAATCATTTTCACCCTTTCACACAGTCTGTGCATAATTTCATCGTAAATATGGGTGAGGCAGTGGGTAGTATTTTCACCTCAAAGTCTCCTCGAATTAGTATAGGTTTTCCAAGGGATCTCCAGTTTCCACCCACCTTCCAAAATGACATTGTGAACAAGGTTGCAAATGTGTGTTTTGTGAATGTCTATTTATCTTGGTGTGTATGCTTCTTTGCATTGGTCTATCTGCCCCTTGGACTGGCACCCCATTACCCATGTTTTACTGAAGACCAATGAGTGATGAATCCATTATTACATACTTTAAATAAAGCAGTAAAGCAGCAAAACGTTTTTTATTTATAAAGTCAAATGCTTGTAGTATACATTTTGTGATTTTCTTGAATACGACAGACTTTTTTCTCTCAAAAGCCTTTTTATTTCACTAATTGAGCTGAACATATAAGCACTATGTACTAAGTACTATAATTAGATCATAGTAAATTCATATCTAAAACATTGTAGTTGTTCTTTGTGCCATGCCAATCTGTATATAAAGTATACACGCATTATGTGCAACTTACCATTGCTTAATATTACTGTCCTGAGCCCTGTAACAAGCATACCTCAGGGTCAGGACCATGACTGGTCTGCTATGGTGCATTTCCTTAAGCATGTAGCCCCACATTTTAAGGCCAGAAAAAAAATTGCTTTAGGGGGATAAAATATTGAGGACACCAGAGAAAACCCCTCATTGACGAGCTGAGCTAAAGACCTGCCAGATCATTAGTCAGAAGCAAGCCTAAGAGCGCTTTAAAATGTTAATGTTGTATGAATAATTACAACCTGCACTCATTCCCACATTTTATGTGTCTGCATTTCAATTTATTAAACTATCAATAAGGTTTAATGGGAGGTCAGTAAGGCTTTAAGTGTTTATAAAGCAGTTATTGAGCTGCTGAATTAAAAAGTCCCGCAGAGTGCCCGAGTTATTTGTGAACAAGTTTCAATGAAATACATGTGCAGGATGATAAACACTACATCGCACAAATATCACATTATTATGCAGCTTGAACATAGTCCACAAGGTTCTTAGTATCATATACAGAAATGTATTAAATATAGCGTTGTGGAGAACTGGTGTCAAGATCAGGTTTGTTACTAGGCTTGTTTTCTTGCTTTGTCACATGAGACCAGACTCACCTTCCATTATGTGTTGCACAAGAAAGAGTGTGATAACAAGTCGACAGAAAGCATCACGTCAAGCCACACACTAATGCTTGTGTTGATGGTGGTGCTGATGGACCTCAGTGACTTTATAGATGTATACAATACATATAATATATATATATATATATATATATATATATATATATATATATATATATATATATATATATATATGATTTATTTATTTATATTGCTAAGTAAATGTCTAAGAAACAAGCATTTAAATTCTGTTGGATACGGATTTGTATTTTTAGAGCTACTGATAAATTTATTGCATGTCTGGATTTTATGGTCACATTCAGTCTATAAACTCTAGGGCTCTTGGACATATTTTTTCTGTATGATGCCCATTAGTGGGAACATATTTAAAATAAGTAGCTGTTTCTTTGGTGGCTTGATTAAGATAAACTGCCCACAGGCATTAATGTGTGTGAGTGTGTGTGTGTGTGTGTGTGTGTGTGTGTGTGTGTGTGTGTGTGTGTGTGTGTGTGTGTGGTGCCTATAATGGACTGGTGTCCCATCCAGGGTGGATAGACTGGAACACAAATCCATGATTCTGACCAGGATAAAGAGTTTATGGGAAGTGAATGAACGAATTAACTTTTTCATTAAGACAACACAAAAATTGTAAGCAGGGTTTACCAGCGGCATATGTATGATTCATTTTTCTTAAAAGTGAATAAAAGTTTTGTACCAGGATCCCTATTTGTTGATTTTTTTTTTTTATAGTGTATATAGAACCACTAAAGGTTCCTCTTCATAGATTCGTCTGTCAGCACAACCAGGATAATAATTAAACCACAGTGACTAGGGCCAACTCTTCCATTAGAGATAGCATTGCCTTCATCGTCTCCAAATATTCTGCATTAAAGTATGCTGTAAAAAAAATTGTAGCTACACTTTGATGAGTAGTCTAACTTTCAACTTTCATCCTATATATAAAAGGTTGTAAGCATCAAAAATGTTGAATAAATGTTGCTATCCCGTGGCTGTTCTTTCCCATAGTTTCAGTTCAGTAGTGATTAGAATACCGACATGTGGGGATCTTTGTCCTTGTCTTACTTACCGTGAATTATGACCTCCAAATGTTTATAAGACATCATCAGCAGATAGGTATACTTCAAGTCACAGAGATAATTAGGTGACTTTGTAAAATATCTATAAAGGAGAAATATAAGAAGAACATTTTCACATACACCATATATAAAAAGTATTTGGGACACCCGAAATTCCTAGCCATATGCAGTTCTTCCCCAAACTGTTAGCACAGTTGCACACAATTGTAGGATGTGCAGGGACTGGGTACCATTCAATTTTCCCCTTAACTTAAATTAGAGACCCAAACCTGTTTCAGGATTAAAATGCACCATGAAGATATGGTTTACATGGTTTGGAGTGGAAGCATCAGCTGTTTCTATTGAAACATCTCCCTAAAGAGAGTGAAGGTTACTATAACAGCAATGGTGGACGAAATGTGGAATGGGATTTTGAAAAGGCACATACCAATCTTCAGGTCAGGTGTCCAAAAGCTTTTGTCCCTGTGGTGTATTATGAAATGCCTTTGCGCCATGTGGTACAATTTATGTAGCGTTTATGTAGCACTCATTTGAATTCATTGTAACCTGAGAGTTGAACATTGTGTAACACAGAGAATCTAGAAGGTGTAAATTACACAATGTCGTGTTTTTGTTCTTGAGGTTCGGGTCAAAATGATTTCATGAGCTGCATATTCAGACCGATATATATCCGCTTTAGCAAATGATTTAAACACATAGAAACAGACTCTTTGATTTCTTAGTCAATTCTGTCTCATAAAGGCCCATGGTTATTTGAATCAAAATCTGGTGTATGCGTGTTTGTGTAGCAATTGGATGTCCTTTACCTATTAAATTCTCGCTGCTTCTCATTTTCCTGAACATTGCACTGCTGCACGTTTCATTTGCTCTGTTTGATTACATAAATTGATGTGTCTTTTCTCCCAGATAATAAAAACAGTTTCTTTGCAACACAATACATTTAATTTGTTCATATCTGTAATACATATTATTACGCTTAAACGGAATCTTCCTCCATCTCATTCTCTCGTTCTCTCTCTCTCTCTCTCTCTCTCTCTCTCTCTCTCTCTCTCTCTCTCTCCGTTCTGTATCATGAAAGGTAAAGGTGGTCATCCGGAATAATGGCTGCCATCGAGACTGTTCCCAGTTACAGTGCTTCAATATGGGTGCAGATGTGCCACGCGATCCCTCGCTTCGATCTGACCATGCAGACGAGAGACAACGTATTCACGCCCGACAGCTGGGAATACCAACAGGTTTCCTTTTCTTCATAGAAAGCTGTATTACTCTTCCCCTCTCTATTTTTTGTTCTGTTTCCTTCTTTATATCAGATGCAATTTTCACACCTGACAGCTGGTACCAGTGGGTAGACTCATCGTGTGAAGACACATACATGCTATTTTTGTCTTCATGTCTATTTTTTCCCTTAGAACTTCACTCTTTTCCTCTTATATTTTGCCTTGATTTGATCACGAGCAAAATTATAGTGTGATTTCCTACTAGGAAAGAGTAATATCTGGAGCTTTCTTGATATATTCATTATTTGACTTTTTACACACTAATGCTTTGTAGTTTTGGGTTCAAAGCAAGGGTGCAAAGTATTATTGTATATATAACTAGGGAGAACTTTTCATGTAGTATATGAATGCAAAAATAGTGATCATTTGCTTTATTCTCAACTTGTATTTGTAACAATACTCAGTGCTGGATAAACAGTATAGTGCCTTGTGAAAGAAATTAAGTGGATCGTATGTCTTTAAACTATAAAATGCTTGTAGATTAATGTTCACTCCAGTTGCAGTCACAGTCATTTACTGTACCACTTGTTTTCATGATTTCCTGTACCATCTTTTTAGATCTTCCCGTTTATTTTGCATGCTTATCAGACTGATTGAATTGGTGTCGAACAGTACGGTATATCTATTTGTCTATAAGGAGCTTTCATCCGATTTGGTGGCTGCAGATACAAATTACACCAAAGATGTGTTGGTTGTGAGTTAAACTGGGCTGCAAAATCCAGCAAAAATTAAATTTCATAGGGATTAATATATTCAATCACAAAGATCTGGCAAAATTTCCAAAAAGAAACAAATGACAGCTGCTGTGATGCTCATGAACAAAGCTTTAAGGCTTAAGCCAGACTGGCCAAAGCTGAGCACTGCAGGTGTTTGTTTAACCCTACAGCACAGCCTCTCAGTTTGTCTGTGTTGGAATTTAATGCGTGATCTGGCACTGTGGTTTCCCAGGCTAGATTGAGATGCGGTGACGTCAAATTGTCAAATTGCAGCGCATTGTGTGAATCACAGCTATAGTCTAATTTTAGTTCACAAGAACAGAAAAAAAATGCTTTGCGTGGATCACACTCCGTGGGCAGAAGAAAGAACGGCGGCGATTATTCGTTCGGCGTCGAAACTGAACCACGGAATACCTTTGACCTGACCATGAACGAGAGTTAGCTCTTGTGAGGCATGCATGGAAACGGGGAGGGAGAAAGAAGAGGAGATGAAAGAGGGAGGTGAAAGAAAGCCAGAGCAATGATGGAAGAGAGGACCCTTTGTGAACGAAGAAGAAAGCAAGGGGTATAGAACAACAGCGTGAAGCGATGAATGTATTTATGTAGGTCACATGTTTTTAATAGAGATCCACCGGCATGGGCAAAAAAGAAATAAGTGGGGAAGGCAAGCGAGAGGAAGAGTGCACGAGAGGGCGGTGAGAGAGAGGGATGATTGTGGAAAGAGACAGGGAATAGATGAAGGGGGGATGGGAGAATAAGAACTAAAGCAGAGGGCGAGAGATAGAAAGAACAGTCAGATGGGCACAGATAATATTGTAGATTTATGATGGATGAATTTGTGAAGTGTTTTGTGCGTATGCGTGTGCGTGTGCACATGTGCTGACACGCTAAGAATGCACCGTAATTAAATCACTTCTGCCTCATTCACTTTGAAATAGTGCACAGGAGCCACAATTCTGTATCAGCCAATAAAATATGAGACATGGTCTCCATTTTAGGTTGAATTTTATGGCAGCTATTTCCTGCCTCTGGATATTATAGCCTAGTCTTGTGTAACTTCATTAAAAAAAAGCCCAACTGCCATCCCTAGTTATATATGGATATATAGAGAATACACTGTTTGTGAATGTTTGTGTAATTCCCCAGATTTAAGTACATTTGGGTGTAAATTATAGCAGAGTTTTTCCACTATTGTCATATGACAAACAATGCTTTACGTTTATGTGACATTATTTCTCCTTCGATTTTTCTTCCTTCTCTGTGCATAGACTCTCCTGGTTCTCTCCAGTCTTTCAGCCATTGCACTCGTCCTCTCGCTCCTCGTCGTCCTCTCCTTCCTTATTCACTACTGCTGCTGTCACCGCGGTGATGTGGGCAGGGACGATGAAGAGGAAGATGACAATGCCAGCGGTGGCCACGGATACAGGAAGGGGCGGCACATTTGCTGTGTCACATGGGTGTCTGTGGCAGCTGTGACACTGTGCTGGTAACATACCATAATCATGTGACACTGCCAATTGTACAATTCAATACCTACATCTCTGGGTTTTTTTAATCACAATAATATTTCAGTATTATTCTCATATTCTCAACTTAAACAGCTATATACACAAAGGCAACAATTTAAACATGCAAGGTTTGAGTCTAAATACACCCACTTTCCATTTTATATTTGCTGCTGCAGTGATTATGGACAGAATACAACAACTGCCTTTAGGTTTCTATTATAAGTGTGTTTATAATAAAAGTACAGTACAGAGAAAGGTGGTAATCTGGCATACAGTATTCTACAGAGGCGCTAGATGGAGATAAGGTCGTATTGATTTTAAAATAATGCATCGAATGTCATGCCCAATCAAATATGTTCTTGCCATAGGATTGTATTATAAAATTTGAACTACCAAGATTAATTTAAATTTATTCTGATAACCCGATCACCTGCTCTACTACACTTTACAACATTAAGCACATGTTCAACAAACAGCAGTGCAGGCGACCTCATTGTTATACTGCATTATACACACAGCTCAGATTCAAAGATATATGCTTGTATGTCTTCCACACTAACAACTCAACCATGACACAATGTGCCCCACATGCAGCAGCTCCTTTGGTGTAAAATGAGCTTAATCTGCAAACCGGAGCTACCTGATTTGTGTTCATTTTATTTTAAGACTTTTAATGGAGTTGTAGTGAATGTTGGTGGAGATTCAGTTATCTTAATTTTGCACTGTGAGTCGAACGTCTGCTCTCCACATGAGAGTAAAAGCTACTGTTAAGACTTTGTTTAGACCCGATACATGCCTTCAAGTTCCTCACAACATATATATATATATATATATATATATATATATATATATATATATATATATATATATATATATATATATATATGTGTGTGACAATAAGTGTTAAGTGTTGGCCTCTAATTTATTATTTTTTTGCATGTGAACACAACATGCAGTCTTTAAATGAAGGTTTTTATTATGTGTGAAAAAGATTTTAAAACTGTTTTTTTAAGACAGTTAAAACTGTGGTTTATCACACCGAGTTCAATTTCTCTCGCCACACCCAGGCCTGATTACTGCCACACCTGTTCACAATCAAAAAATCTCTTAAATAGGACCTGCCTGACAAAGTGAAGTAGACCAAAAGATCCTCAAAAACTAGACATCATGCCGAGATTCAGAAACAAATAAGAAAGAAAGTAATTGAGATCTATCAGTCTGGAAAAGGTTATAAAGCCACTTCAAAAGCTTTGGGACTCCAGTGAACCACAGTAAGAGCCATTATTCACAAATGGCAAAAACATGGAACAGTGGAGAACCTTTTCACACCACTATATATATATATATATATATATATATATATATATATATATATATATATATATATATATATATATATATATATTCTCACTGACTTCATTCTGATGTTGGCTTCTGAAACCAAGGTCAACAAGGCCAGCTGTTTACTTATTCTTTATCACAGATTACAGTCTAAGCATTAATACTATAAATTGAGACACAGTGTACCATATAATACTAATGAAAACACCCAGATTCAACCGTTCACTCTTTCCAGGAGCACTTTAAGCAGTAAAATCGTTTTGAGATTCCTGGTTAAGTGTGTTTCTTGAGCGGAAACTGAGAAAATTTGGTTTATGTATCAGCAAACAGAAACCCACAAAGTTCTGTCATGGAGTGATGTCACGCTTGAAGCAGAAAGCAGAGCGGGATTAAATACGACAGATCTGCCTGCTGATTGTATGCGATATCTTAAAAATGCAGGCGTTCTAATGTTGCATCTGTTCAGCCTGTGGGCTTACAAAGATGACATCATCCTTTTCCCCCTCCATGTTGACCTCTTTATTCTTCCAATGTGGATTTGTGGTGTAGGCAGCAGTGTAAATTTAGCCTGACATAGTGTGGGACAAGCATCAGCAGGTTGTCTTTTAAATGCAATTATTTATATGTGAAACTATACAGATAAAGTAGACCTATGTGCTTAGCAAAATACAATATAGTAAAAATGTGGTGATAATAGTAATAATAATATTATTGTTATTAATTCTTGTTATTGTTATTATTATTATCATCACACATTTTTGCCATATTCTTTCTGGTTTTAAATTCATGTACAATATTGTTTGCTGCTTATGTTATTATATTATCAAATATTATTATTATTATTATTATTATTATTGTTATTGTTGTTGTTATTATTAACTGCGGGAAAAAAAAGACAGTTATTCAGAGAATCAGTTTGATTTCATCCATATTCCAATGGAAGTCTTTTCTTTCCATTTCCTGTCACTGAAAATGTAGTCTGACCTCAGAAAATGTGTATTGACTATTCCATTATTTATCAGTTAAACAGTGCATAAATTTTAAGCCAGGCTTTCACTCGATCTCTTAATGTGACAATAGAAATCGCATGACGGAGAGCTTACACTATAATAGTGCTCTTACTGGAGTGACTGTCCAGCTTGATGTGAAATGTCTTCTCCCCCTTTCCCAGGCTGAAATATTTTCCGCAATCAGATGCCGGTCAGATCTAGTGATGTATTCACCAAAAACAGTGGGTGTAGTTTTACATTCACACACAGGCACAAGATCAGTAACGTGTGTATGTATATATATATATATATATATATATATATATATATATATATATATATATATATATATATATATATATATATATATAACCCTCACCCCACAGTCTTTATGTTAATCTGAGCCAAAAAGGGATTCTTGGTCTGGATAAGTTGTGGCTAACATCTGGCCCGAAGCTTTCAGATGAATATTTAAATATGAAAGTAAAGCTGTTTTTTCAGTATTGGCTCCTTAATGGTGTTGTTAGAAGATTTATTTCACGTCAGCATTTCGGCGTTATTTCTTGAGTCGGGGCTTTTTTTTTTATTTTTTTTTTTTATCATTAATTCTGAGTCATTTGTTAAATTAAACACATCACCCTTATCCTCTGTCCGACAGTATTCTTCTCTGTTTTGGCCTTTTACAGCGTTGCTATAGGCTTTGGTTTCTACGGTAACAGCGAGGCGAATGATGGGATGTATCAGTTGACCTCGTCTCTGCTCACTGCCAATCACACACTGGCTTCCATCGATATGCTGGTGAGAAAACACTTGGTCTATCAGTGATATACACTGCTATCCTTCCAAGAGAAAATAATAAAAGCCTGTTATGTCTCAGTCATACAATATTGATGTGAAATAAATAAATGGTAGAATGATCTGCTGTCTATGGATGTTCATACACAGTATTGATTTAGCTTATGCTGGCTTAGTTAATTGCTTATGCAGTCAGTCAGTCAGATCTGTGTAACTTTGAATAATTCTTTCATCATCCTTATTCACTTTTACCCTTTCCCTATTCCCTTTCTCCTGAGTTTAGGTTTCAGACACAGTAACAGCTCTGCAGAGGTCCATCTCAGGCCCCCTGACCTCGCTGGAGAATGTGTTTGGTAGCAATAACCCTGCTCTGGTGTCCACTCGCTACTGCAGGCGTCTGTCTGAGCGTGTGATGGCTCTTCTCTCCTCCCTAACGCTAGGAAAGGGCATGA